>NC_135493.1:73555691-73909787 GCF_052094955.1 Ictidomys tridecemlineatus | reverse complement strand
AGCTACATCACCACCCCAGATATTCTTAAGATATAATGAATTTGCTCTCCTTGAAAGTATTTAAGTGGAGACTGAATAGCTGCTTGGTGTGAATGTTACAGAGGAGATTCAAATATCAGAAGAATTTTTTTTTAACTAAGATGACTTTGAGGTCTCCTCTAACCATGTTGTCCTAAGATAGTATTATTTGATAACATCTGTTATAGTTGAAGATTTTTAGAGTATGAAATTTAAAGATTATTGAATTTTAGAACAAAAGAGATATAAATCATTGGTAAATTCTTGCTAAAATAACTTCATTGAAATATTTTTATATGCAAAAATGCATTCATTTTAAGTATACAGGTACTTGATTTTGACAAATTTAAGCATACCCCAATGTACCCACTACCATATTCTAGATATAGAATACTTTCTTTATCCTAAAAGCTTTTCTGGTGCTCCTTCTCAATCCTGACCTTCACTCCCAGCCCCAAGCAATGACTGATAAGCTTTCCATCACTATAACTTAAATTGTCTTTCCTAGAGTTTCATATAAGTGTAATCATACAATATGTATTTCATTTTTTCCTTTTTTGATTTGACTTCTTTCACACAGTTTAGGAAGTCATTCATGTTGTTGCATGTATCAATAGTTTGTTCCTTTTTGTTGCTGAGTACTATTCCATTGTATGGATGTATCATAATTTATTCATCCATATGTGGATGGATATTTTGGTTCTTGAGGCTATTATGAATAAAGCTACTATGAACATTCAAGTACATGCCTTTGGGTATCTTTTTCATATGTAATTTATTTTTTAATTTATTGGTTCTTTTAAGTTATACATGACAGTAGAATCCATTTTTATATAACTATACAAGCACAGAATATATCTTATTCTACTTTGGCTCCCATTCTTGTGGATGTCTTTGATTGTGGATTCACTGTGATGTTTTCATATATATACATAGAGAAATTATAAGATTCATTCCACTTTTTTGTTCCTGTCCCCCCTCCCTTCCCTCCATTCCCAATTATCTAATATACTGAACATGTATTCTCCCTCACCTTTAGATATGTTTTGATTTCTCTTGACCAGATATCCAGAAGTGAAATTGCTGGTTCATATGGTTAGTGGATTTTAAAGTTTGTGAGGAACAGTTGAAACCAGATGTGGTGATGCCTACCTGTAATCCCAGCAACTCAGGAAACTGAGGCAGGATCATCATAGTAAGTCTGATGCCTGCCTGGACAACTTAGTGAGATCCTGTCTCAAAATGAAAAAGGACTGGGCTATATAGCTCAGTGGTAAAGTAACCCTGGAATCAATCCCCAGTACCAAACCTCAACCAAAACCAAGAAACTGTTGAGCAGTTTTTCAAAGCATTTGGACCATTTTACATTTCTGCCAGCAATGGGTGAGAATGCCAGTTTATCCACGTCCTTGTCAACATATGGTATTTTCAATCTTTACATTTCTTCTACTCTAGTAGGTGGGTTGTGGGATTTAACTTATGAAGTAAAATTTATTATATTTTTCTTTTGTGGTTTAGGTTTACTGTGTCTTCTCTAAGAAATCCTTGCCTACCCCAAGATAGCAAATGAAAATCTTTATTCTAGAGATTTTATAGTTTAAGCTTTTATGTTTAGGTCTGGGATCCAGATTGAGTTAATTTGCATGTGTACATGCATGTGTGTTTATGTCTGTGTGATAGGGATGAAGGTTCATTTTTTTCCGTAGAGATATCATATTTTTCTAGCACCAATATTGAAAAACTATCCTTTCCTCATTGAATTACCTTGGCACTTGTCTCAAAAATCAATTGATCGTAAATGTTTAGATTCGTTTCTGCACTGTATTCTGTTCCATTGATTGTATGTACCTCCTTATGCTAAGATCTCATTCTATCAGTTATCATAGTTCTATACTAAGTTCTAAAGTCAAGCTGTGTAAATCCTCAAATTTGTTTTTATGTAGAATCATTTTGGTTATTCTAGGTCCTTTATTATTTCCACATTGATTATAAAATTGGCTTGTCAATTTTTGAAAAAATGCCTGCTGGTATTTTGATTTGGATTGCATTGAATCTTTATACCAACTTGGGGATAGTTAACATCTTAACAGTATTTAGAATTACAATTCAGTAACATTAGCTAGTTGTTGTCCATTTGTTTAGATCTTTTTAAGTTTCTCTCATCAATATTTTATAGTTTTCAATGTAAAATTTTTGCATATATTTTGTTAAATTTATCCCAAAGAATACCTGTTCTTGATATTACAAATGATTTTGGCTTTATTAATTTCAATTTCCAGTTGTTTACTGCTAGCATGTAGAAATTCAGTTGATTTTTTAAAAATGTGGTAAAGGCACATGTAACAGGATTTATTATCTTTTTTTGGTGGTGGGGGGGGGGCAAGTACCAGGGATTGAACTCTGGGGCACTCGACCACTGAGCCATATCCCCAGCCTAGTTTGTATTTTATTTAGAGACAGGGTCTCACCAAGTTGCTTAGCACCTCACAATTGCTGAGGCTGGCTTTGAACTTGTGATCCTCCTGTCTTAGCCTCCTAAGCCACTGGGATTACGAATGTCAACCTCTGTGCCTGGCACCCACCTACACACATATTCTTTATCCATTCTGCTTGATGGGTTGCATCAACCTTTTGACTATTATGATTAATATTGTTGAACATGGATATATAATTTATCTGTTCAAGTCTCTGTTTTTTTGTTGTTTTTCTGGTACCAGGAATTGAACCCAGGGGCACTTAACTACAACCCCATCCTTTTTTTGTATTTAGAGACAGGGTCTCACTAATTTGCTGAGGACCTCACTAAGTTGCTGAGGCTGACTTTGAACTCATGATCCTCCTCCCTTAGCCTCCTGAACCACTAGGATTACAGGCATGTGCCACAGTGGCCATCTTATTTAAGCCTCTTTCAATTTTTTTTGCATATTTAAGAGTAGAATTCTTGGGTCATATGGCAATTATACATGAAATATTTTGATCAGCTATCATACACCATTTTCCTTAATGGCTATAACATTTTACATTTCTACCTGCAGTCCACATATATTCCAATTTCTCCACATCCTAGTCAACACATACTATTTTCTAGTGTTTTTTTTTTATTTTGCCATCCAAATAGCTATGAAATTGTCTCTTACTCTGTTTTTGACTTGTATTTCCCTAATGATTTGTGATGTTGAGTATCTGCTCACATGCTTATTGACTATCTGTATCTTCTTAGGAAAAAAGTCTATTCAAATCCTTTTCCATTTAAAATTGGATTATTTTATAGTTTTTTACTTGTAGGAAGTCTTTTTTCCTGATATTAAATCCATATCCATATATGATTTAAAAATATTTTCTACCTTTCTGTGAATTGTCTTTTTCTTCATAGTGTCTTCTGAAACACACAAGTTTTTTTTAATTATTTTGATGAATTCTAATTCTATTTTTTCCTACTTTGCCTGTGGTTTTTGTGTGGTATCCAAGAAATTATTGCCAAATATGATGTCCTAAAGGTTTCCCCCTATACTTTCTTCTAGGAGATATATAGTTATGGGTCTTATGTTTAGTTCTTTGATTCATTTTGTGTCAATTTTTGTATGTGATGTTAAGATGTAAGGATCCATATGGAATATGGATATCCTGTTTCTATAACACCTTTGTTGAGCAGATTATTGTTTTCCCAATGAGTGGTCTGGTCATCATTGTTGAAAATTATTTCACCATATATAAGGGTTTACTTCTGGGTTCTTTATTATATTCCATTGCTTTATATGTCTGTTCTTATCCAGTAATATACTGTTTTTATTACTATGGATTTGTAACTATCTAAAACAGCAGATGTATTAAAACTTTGTTCTTTTTAAGATTGTTCTTGGTTACTTTGGTTCCCTTGATATTTCACATGAAGTTTAGCATTGGCTTTTTTAGGGGGAAAAAAGGCCTTGGGATTTTCATATAGATTCATTGAATCAGTAGATCATTTTAGGTATCTTCATTTCTTTTTTGTGTTTTATTTTTTGGAGGGGGTACCAGGGATTGAATTCAGGGGCACTTGGCCACCGAGCCACATCCCCAGCCTTATTTTGTATTTTATTTAGGGACAGAGTCTCACTGAGTTGCTTAGTGCCTAGCTTTTGCTGAAACTGGCTTTGAACTCGTGATCCTCCTGCCTCAGCCTCCTGAGCCATTGGAATTATAGGCTTACGCCACTGCACCTGACATCATGTCTGTCTTTGATGTAGTAAAACCTACATTATCTTCATTTCTTCTTAATTTTAATTTTTTTCTTTTTGCCTTCTATTTGCCTTCTGTAAAAAAGTGCCATAGACTGGGTAGCTTAAAACAATAAAAATATATCTATTGTGGTACTTTGGGCTGTATTTTATTTATTTTTGAGTTCTTTCTTGTTAGTCTTTATCTCTGATATGAATTATTTCTTTTATTTCTAATAGTTTCCTTAGTTTTAGCATCTTATTTCTTAGTTTTTTTCCTAATTCTGATTTATTTTGAGCTTTCATATCTGGTATCATTTACTTAATGTCATTTAGCTTATTTTGAAATAGTTTGTTAGAGATTTAACCTGTTTTGTAGGCATATTTGTCTGACATGCTTTCTTTTTCTATAGGGATGTTTTCCTGTTGCTTACTCTCTTTTTTTCTTAAAAGAAATTTTAGAGTATTTATATTGATGCTTTACTATTTCTCATTTTAGTATGAAATTATTTTCCTTAACTTTTATAATGAGGTGGAGTTTTGGAAAATATTATAAACTTTGCAGAAATCCTTTTTTGTTTTTTCATTTTTGTTTTTCATTTGGTTTAGCCATGTTTAAAAATAAGGCAACTTGCCAGGTGTGGTGGTGCACATCCGTAATCCCTGCAATTTGGGAGGCTGAGGCAGAAGGATCACAAATTCAAGACCAGCCTCAGCAACTTAGTGAAACCCTAAGCAGCTTAGAGAGAACTTGTCTCAAAATAAAAAATAAAATGGACTAGGGATGTGGCTCAGTAGTCAAGCACCCCTAGTTTCAATCTCTAGTACCAAAAGAAAAACAAAAAAGGAAAAGTTACTGTAAATTACCAGTAAGTATGATATTTCCTTTAGGGTGTTTTTGTTTTTTATTAGTATCCTAGGGTTTCTGTAAAAAAAGTGCCACAGACTGGGTGGCTTAAAACAATAAAAATATATTCTCTTATATTTCTTGGAGCTTACAAGTCCAAGATCAAGGTGTTGATAAGGCCCTGCTTTCTCTGAAGGCTCTGAAGGCAGACCCTATATTGCCTCTTCCTAATTTCTAATGTTTGCCTATAATCCTTTATTTATTTTGGCTTATAGATTCATCACTCCAATTTCTGCTTATCATGACATGACTGTGTACTTCTTTGTCTTCTGTCTTCACATAGTTTTCTCTTATTTCTTTCTATGTCCAAATTTTCCCCTTCTTAAGAGGATATCAAGTTGTTGGATTAAGGCCCATCTTACCAAAATGACCTCATATTATCTTGATCATATCTACAAAAATGATTTCTAAATTGGGTCCCATTTGGAGGTTACATGCTGGCATGAATTTTGGGAGGACATTACTTACCCCAGTACAGATATAGTCCCATCTGGTTCAGGAAGTCCTTCTCCATGGTTCATATTTTAAGAGATTTCTCTCTCTCTCTCCCCCTTTCTCCCTCTCCCTCTCCCCCTTTCTCCTTCTCCCTCTTCCCCTTTCTTCCTCTTCCCCTTTCTCTCTCTCCCCCTTTCTCCCTCTCCCTCTCCCTCTCCTCTTCCTCTCTCTCTCTGCTTGGAAGGAAGAGCCTATCTTTGTGTCTCTGGAGCTGCCCATAGTACTGGCATCTGTCTCTTTAGTCTTAGAGTTTTGAAGGGTCCTGCATAATCTATTCAGCCAAGAGAGTACTGAGATAGTGGCTTGGGCTTGTAGATACCAAGTTCCTCCCCCTGCCTCAGCATGGAGTGGGCACACAAACCCACAGTTGCCTGCTTCTCCTTCTCCTTGCCCACCTTCTCTCTCTCTTGTTGAGGTGATTGTGTGATTTTTTCTCCTTTAATATGTTGAATTATATTGATTCATTTTGGGGAGGATTTATACCAACCTTGTATTCCTGGGGGGAAAATATTTTCCTATTTTACTTGGTATGTTTTGTTAATGTTTTGTTGAGGATATTTACATCTGTTCTCATGAGTAAAATTAATTTCTAATTTTTCTTTTCCATTTTTTCTTTGTTGGATTTTCTTATAAGGTTATGTTGACTTCATAAAATAAATTGTAGACTATCACTTTCTTTTTGCATTGTCTAGAAAAGTTTGGAAAACTTGGAACTATTTCTCTCCTAAAATGTGAAACTGTTTGGGAAGTGATGTCAACAAGATGATAGAGTAGAACACTCCTTTCCCCAACAAACACACTGATTCAACCATTCATGGACAAATTCCTCTTTTGAGAAACTCAGCATCTGATGAAAAGGCTCCTGTGTTCTGGGAAAATGCAAAACCAGACTTGACAAAGCTAATAGGGATATTCAGGAAACCCTTTCTACCAGAATCCCTACCCCTGGCACAGTGCCATATGATCAGGAAGATATGTTCTAACTCCTAGCATCAGCAATAGGAGGGAAAAAGTTGGTCCATGCATGTAGAAGCCCAAATTTTCCCCCAGTATTCACTGGAGGAATGACTTCTTTCTTGTCAGCATTAGAGTTCTCAGTGGATGAACACAGCCTAGCTGCTAGGAGGAGAAAGGTGATGACAACTTTGACTGGTAGACACTATAGCTCTTCTGCCCTTTTTAACACAAAATGAACAAATAAAAATCCTAGTTCTGGGCTGGGGTTGTGGCTTAGTGGTAGAGCACTTGCCTAGCATATGTGAGGTACTGGATTTGATTCTCAGCACCACATATAAATAAATAAATAAATAAATGTATTGAAAAAAAAATCCTAGTTCTCAGCTTCTGCTTGGAAGGAAGGAGCCTATCTTTGTGTCTCTGGGGCTACCCATAGTACTGGCATCTGTCTCTTTAGTCTTAAGTGTTTTGAAGGGTCCAGCACAATCTATTCAGCCACGAGAGTACTGAGATGGTGGCTTGGGCTTGTAGATACCAAATTCCTCCCCCTGCCTCAGCATGAAGTGAGCACACAAACCCCCAGTTGCCTCATTCTCCCTAAGAAAGAAAAGTGTTGGTGCGGTCATTCAACACCATGACTTTTCCCAAGGGATTGGCTTTTCACTTGTCTATCTCAGAGTACTGATGGGATCTGTCATAATCTAGCCAAGTAGGGGCGAATGCAAAAAGTGATTGAGATTTTGGTTTGTAGTTATGATATGCCTACCCCCACTTGGTTCAGAATAAAGCAAATAGACAAAATAACCTTAGTTCCTCACTTCTCCCTGGGGAGGGAAAGGGTTAGTCAGAGTATCCAGCAATCCATCATTCCTGTGGAGGTCATCAGAAGAATTGGATTCAGTTTTACTTGAACTAGTGCACTGATGTGACCGAGCATAGATTATTAGTTACAGGACTATTCAGATATTTCTAGTTCTTGTTTATTCAGCTTAGTAAATTATATTTTCTAGGATTGTATTTATGTTGTCTAAATTTTCAACTTCATTGGCATAAAGTTGTTCAGATACCCTCTTAATATCTTTAATTTCCCTTCTCTCTTTTTTATTCCTTGCTTGTGTTACCAGAGATTTTTCCAGCTTTTTTTTTTTTTGTAAGAACAAGGTTTTGGCTTTGTGGGTCCTTTCTATGTATGTTTGCTTTATATTTCAGCAACTTCTCTTAGTATCTTTATTGTTTTCTTTTGTATACATTCTTTAGATTTAATTTGCAGTTTTTTTTATAATTTCTCAAGATAACTTTTAGCTTTTAAATTTATAACCTTAAAAAATATTTACCATGTAACATTTAATACATTTTCTTAAAATTGTTGCTTTAGCTATAGCCAAAATATTTTAAGTAATTTTTTATTTATATATAGCTTCTACAGAGTAAAACAGTACACATATTGTCGGTATAAAGCCTGTTGAATTATCAGAAAGTGAACAAACCTATATAACCACTGTCAAGAAAAGAATTACTATGTTACCAACCTCCCTGGATATCTGTCATGCCTAGTCCACAAATTTTAATATATTGTGTAATGGATAATTTTATGTGTCAACTTGACTGGATTAACAATGCTCAGATAGCTGGTAAAAACATTATTTCTGTATGTGTCTGTGAGTGTGTTTCTAGTAGAGATTAGCTTTTAAATCAGACTATGTAAAGAAGATTCACCCTTATCAATGTGATGGACATCACCCAATTCATTCAAGGTTCAGAGAACAAAAAGATGAAAGAAGGAGGAATTTGCTTTCTCCATCTTTTCCACCCCTCAGACATAGGAACTCAGTTCTCAGGCCTATGGACTCCAACTTAATTATACCACTGGCTTTCCTGGTACTCTAGCTTGCACATAGCATATTGTGGGATTTCTCAACCTCCATAATCATGTGAGCCAGTTCCCAGAATAAATCTCTTACACACATGCATACATAGTATATCTCCTATTCATTCTTCAGTATTTTATTATACAATTAAAATTATATTATACAATTCAAAATATTTTCCAATTTCCCTTATAATTTTCTTTGACCTGTTAATTATGTAAAAATCTTATTTCTGAATTTTGAAACATGCAAGGATTTTCTTGGCATCAATTTAGTAATTGCTTTTAGTAATTGATTTCTAGCTTAATTGCATTATAATTGATTTCAGACTTTGAAATAGGTTGAGATATGCTTTGTAGAAAGATATATGGTCAATTTTCATAAATAATCTGCATATGTTTAAAAGAAATGTATTTTCTGCAGTTTTGGGGGATGTGTGTACATACATGTAAATTCACACACATATAAATTTACATTCAGTTTGTTGTTTATTTTTCTTAAATGTTTATTTTTTAGTTGTAGTTGGACACAATACTTATTTTATTTTAATTATTTTTATGTGGTGCTGAGGATTGTACTCTACCTCTGAGCCACAACCCCAGCCTCATGTTTATTTTATTTTAATATTCTGTACTCAAACTTATATTTTGCATACTTTGTCAATCACTGAGATGAGGTATTAAAATGTCCTATAAAGATTATAAGTTTGCCTATTTCATCATCTAATTTGATAGTTTTTGCTTTATGTATTAGAGGCTCTATGTGTATACAAAATTAGAATTGTAATATATTTCTATTTGTTGAAGTTTTATTGGCATAAAGTGAGCCTTTTTATATCTTATATTTTTGCCTTAAAGTCATTTTTATCTGACATTACTATGTCCACATTAAAGCTGAAGATGTAGCTCAGTGTTAGAGTGCTTGCCTAGTATGCACAAATCCAGCACTGCAAAAATATGTGTGTGCATGTGCGTGCTTTCTTTGGTTAATATTTTCTCAGTATATCTACTTTAATCCTTTTACTTTGAACCCATTTGGATTTTTTCTGTACCATTATATATTAGACATGCTATTTATAAACAGAAAATAGTTAGATATTTTTAATATCTAATATTTCGATTTTTTAATCCAGTTTGAGAATTTTTGTTTTTCCACTGGACATTTAATTTTAAAAAATTTAATATATTGATATAATTAATTTTTGTCCACTTCTTAATTTAATACTTTTTTTGAAAAGTATTTTTTAGTTGTAGATGCACACAATACCTTTATACCTTTATTTTGCTTATTTAATTTGTTTATGTGGTGCTGGGGATTGAATCCAGTGCCTCACACTTGCTAGGCAAACACTCTAGCACTGAGCCACAACCCCAGCACTTAATTTAATTCTTCTATTTGTCATTTCTGTCTCTTTTCCTCTCCTTTCTTGCTATTGAGTTTTTTAAATTGATGTTTACTTTTAGAGTTGTTTTAGGTTTACAGAAAACTTGAGTGAGAAGTACAGAGTCCTTTCGACACATTTGACATATTTGTTATCATGCAGAATAGTTTCAATCTCTTGTACTTCACTTATTCATTCATTTTTCCCTCCTACTGACCTCCTGAAAACAACTGATTTTTTTTTAAGTATCCATGTAGTTTAGCCTTTTCCAGAGTATTACATAATTGGAATCATATAGTATGAAGCCTTTTCAGATTGGTTTCTTTCTCTTGACAGTATTTAATGTATTCATTTAAGATTCTTATTGTCTTTTCATGTTATAATAGCTCATTTCTTCTTTTTAAAATATTTTTGTAAAATATGGGAAGCATTTATAAATACCTTTAATTAATTAATTAATTCTATTTTAAAAAATTTTAGTTGTCAATGGATCTTTTGTTTTATTTATTTATATGTGATGCTGAGGATTGAACCCAGGGTTTCACACATGCCAGGCAAGTGCTCTGCCACTGAGCCACAACCCCAGCCCAGCTCATTTCATTGTAGTGCTCAATAATATTAAATTGGTTGGGGGTATAGATCAGAGGTAAAGTGCTTGCACAGCATGCCCAAAGCCGTAGGTTTGGGACCAGCCTAAATATGCACCTTTAGATGTTTTAACCCTCTGTGTAATGTAGTTTGGGGCTATCAATAAATGAATATACTTATGTTACACCTAGAGATTATTTCCCCCTATGTTCTGAACCGCCTCCTATTCAGCACCAAGGTAAACTTCTTTGTAGTCCCCCCTGGGGGTGGATATGATTGGGAACAAGTTTACTTCTGATTTAGCCTAGTCTAAGAGTATGATCACGAGTCTTGATGTCTACTTCCTACCTTAATGAGATCCATCAAAGCTACAGAACATTTGCCTAGATTTGCAAATGCCTACCAGATAAAAGTGGGTTCACTTCTCTGTTTACTTCTGAGGGACCTCACTTTTCCTTAGTTTTTCTTTGCTCGGTAATTCCTTTACTATCTTGTCAGTTTTTTGTATATTTCTGAAAAATAATTTTAAATATGTTATCCAACATTTTTGGTTGTTTTTAAAAGGAGGGTTGGTCTGACATGGCCAACTCACTCTATTTCCAGAAGCAGAATTCATTGTTTCTTTAGCATTTTTAAGAGAGCAGTTCCTATCTTTTCATTGTGAGTATTCCTTAGACATTTTAAATGTTCTAATGATACTTGTAAAATATGATAAGGACTTCCTTATTGGTTTTATAAAATAGATCCAATGTTTCTTTATTTCAGGCCAAAGAGGCAGTGATGGAAGCTGAAAGATGGGATCCTACAAATGTTTTCACTCAATTTTATATGTTCAAGATTGCAGTCTTGGAAAGCAACTCTGACAGAGGTATAAATATTATTTATGAGTTATATTTAATAATGCAAAGAATTGAAAATCCTCAAAGAATAAATAATCTATAACAGAAAACCACATTATTTTTGAAATAATGGAATTAAATATATGTTCTGTCTTTCCTATGAAAAATAATACAATAATGCAAAAAGAAACCATGGAAGGTCATGCAGAAGTTAAAGAACACTGAATATCTATGGAGGGAATCTGAAGTGGGCAGATGTGGGACAAGAATTGTGGGAAAAGTCTTGTCACTGTATGTTTTTTGTGCTTTCTGTCATTTGAACTAACCTATTCCAAAAGCTTTAAAAACTGTGGGGGAAGAAAATTAGAGTAAAAACCTGTATCAGCCAAGAATTGTCCTCAGAGAATGAAGGTTTTCAGGGCACATTTTGACTCTTTTCACTTATGTCTTGATTAGTGCATTATAATTATACATAATATTGGGGTTCATTTTGACATAATCATACATACGTGGAATATAATTTGTTCCACTTTAGTCTCCAATACTTCCCCTTTCTCCTCCCTCCCCCATTCTCCATCCCCAACTTTGCTGATCTTCCTTCTACTTATAGTTTTTTTTTATTAGTGTATTATAGATGTACATGAAGGTAAAATTCACTGTTGTATATTTATATTTGTACACAAGATAGTTTGGTCAGTTTCACACCACCATTCTGTCATTTTCCTGTCCTTTCTCCCTCCCTCTCAATTCCATTCCCCTCCTCCATTGATCTCTCTTCTATTTATGGGACACCCCCCCCCCCGTTTTCCATCTAGAAGCAAGATAATTTTTGATATGTAAGGATTTAATACTACCATTTCTTTAATTCCTTTTTGTTTTTTTCCTATCTTCCTAGCTTCCCTTGGGATTAGGTTATATTCTGTGGCAGTATTCTCTCATTACTTTTTATTCTTTGTTTATTAATTATAGAGTTTGTCTTTGTGGCTGTCATGAGGTTTATTTTAAGCTGATAATGAGTTGCATTAAATGATTGTGTTTTTAAAAATTGATATACTTTTTCTACCTGTTCTGCTCATAAATTTTTTGTTTTGAACATCATAACTTTTATCTTTTTGTACTGTGTATCCTCTAAAATATTGTTTCTATTATTACTTAAATGAATTTCTTTTTAACCTTCATATTAAAGATACAAGTGAGATGCATAACTAAGAGTGTTCTTTTTTTTAATATTTATTTTTTAGTTGTAGTTGGACACATTACCTTTATTTTATTTATTTTTATGTGGTGCTGAGGATCAAACCCAGGGCCTTGCACATCCTAGACGAGTACTCTACCCCTGAGCTACAGCCCCAGCCCCACCCTAAGAGTATTCTGAGTTTGATTTCGTACTTACTTTTGCTAGTAAGTTTTTTTCTTTGATATGATTTTGTGTTACTAATCAGTACTTTTTTCCTTCAGCTTAAAAAATTCCCTTCAGCATTTCTAGTAAGACAGGTCTGGTGTTGATGAACTCCTTTAGCTTTTGTTTGTCTAGGCAAGTTTTTATCTTCCCTTCATTTCTCAAGGGGAGCTGTGTTAGAAAAAGTATTCCTGTTTGGTAGCCTTTTTTCTTTATCTGTACTTTATTTATTTATTTATTTATTTATTTATTTTTTGTATATGGACATATACCTTTATTTATTTATTTATTTATTTATGTGGTGCTGAGGATCGAACCAATGCCTCACATGTGCTAGGCAAGTGCTCTACCAGTGAGCTACAACCCCAGCCCTACATCTGTACTTTTGTTCTCACTCTTTCCTTGCCTGTAAGGTTTCTTCTAAGAAGATACCGATAGCCTTATTGACACTCCCTTATATATGTGCTTCTTATGTGCTTCTTTTCTGTTGCTGCTTTCAGGATCCTCTCTGAAATTTGATTTTTGACTGTTTATGTCTTGTTGTAGTCTTAACACATTTTGCCACATAACTATCACCTAATCATCACACCCTGTATAACTAACTTTTCATCGTGTAATCATCATATGATATAATTCTGTTTGTCAGGCCACATAAATGGTAAACAGAGCAGCAATGTACTCACCATTGGCATAGGGATAAGCATTTGTGTTTTCATGCACTATAAGTTATAAGTCTAGTATTCTCAGAGCACATGCATTGTCAGTATGTTTCCATAAGCCAAGTTGCATGGTTGGTTTAGAGTACTGCGTAACTAATGGTTAACACATCTCATATGAGTGATTCTGAGGATGGAGTGTCAGATGATGAAGCCAGTGATAGGGCACAGAATCTTCAGACACAGTAGATTAAATTTTGTAAGTCTATATTTCTCAACACTATAATAAATTTACTCAAGTGTAATATTTTGACTATAGTGTACAAATCGATAACAACTAATGTGTTAACTTTTTTTTTCAGACCACAAAATAATGTTCACTAAACTGTCACAAAGAAATGTACGTCAATTTTGACTATTCACTTTTGACATATTTTTCATGGAGTATGTATCCTAATCTTGCACCAAAGGCAATTTAATAATAGATGATTTTTAAGTAACACTGACATTTTAAAAAAGATTCACATGATGGTCACACTTTACTTTTTCATGAAATTAAAAACATTTAATGGTGCATTATAATTATACACAATAGTGGGATTCTTTGTTACATATTTGTACATGCACACAATATAACAATATAATTTGGTCAATTTGCAGAACAAAAATTTTTAAAAGCTCTAATATCTCTCATTTAAAGAACCAACAAGAAATTTGAAAATCTATCACCAAACATAAAAATAAAAAGTGTTGCCTTTTCTTTTCTTTCCCTAACATACCCACAATTTCAGTTACATTTTATGTCATCTCCTGCTAACCCCTATTCTCTATTGTTTCTGGGTATGAGGGCAGAAAATAACAAAGATAAACATCATAAAGGGAATGAGGGGATCTGAAATGAAGAAAATTTTATGCTCTAAATTTTAACTTAAGTTCTTAGTGCCTCACATGGTACTAAGCCTAGTTTTTTGTTTGTTGGTTTGTTTTTGTACAGAGATTGAACCCAGGGATGCCTAACCACTGAACTACATCCTAAGCCCTTTTTTTATATTTTATTTGGAGTCTCACTGAATTACCTAGGGCTTCACTAAATTGCTAAGGCTGGCTTTGAATTCGTAATCCTCCTGCTTCAGCCTCCGAAGCCCCTGCCTCCAGCCCTGTTTTTTTTTTTAATTTTTTAAAAATACTTTTTGTTTTATTTATTTTTATGTAGTACTGAGGATTGAACCCAGTGCTAGGCTAGTACTCTACCATTGAGTCACAACCCCAACCCCTTGCTCCAATCCTTTTTATTTTTTATATTTTGAGACAGGGTCTCATTAAGTTGTTTAGAGCCTCACTAAGTTGCTGAAGCTGGCCTCTAACTTGAAATTCTTCTGCCTAATCCTCCCAAGTTGCTGGGATTACAGTTGTGTATACCTACTCCTGGCTAGATCTCTTACCTTTTCTACCTGGATATTTATATAATTACTAAGATTTATTGAGTTTTCTGGGACTATTTCTTTAAATAAGTTTTCTAACTCTGTTATCACTTTAACATCTACTGCTATATGTGAATACTTGTTCTTTTGATGATGTCCTGAAAGCCCCACAAGCTTTTTTTTATTCCTTTCCATTCCTTTTTCTTTCTCCTCTGACTACCTGTTATTAAATAACCTGTCTTTTAAGTTTATATAATCTTTCTTCTACTTGCCCATTTTATGCTCTTTATTGCATTTTTCAGCTCTCAGTTTTTTTTAACACCAGTGACACTCTTCACAGAACTAGAAAAATCAATCTAGCCAGGTAGAGTGGCACATGCCTGTAATCCCAGTAGCTTGGGAGGCTGAGATAGGAGGATTGCAAGTTCAAAGCCAGCCTCAGCAATTTATTAGGGCCCTAAACAACTTAGCAAGACCCGGTCTCAAAAAAAAAAAATATATATATATATATTAGGGCTGGGATGTAGCTCAGTGTAAAATGCCCCAGGTTCAATCCCCAGAACCAAAAGAAAAAAAAACAGTTCTAAAGTTCATGTGGAAGAATAAGAGACTCAGAATATTTCTTATTTGCATCCTCCATTTTTCCCAATTTTGATTTTTTATTTCTCTATTATCTTGAAGTTTACTAAACTTCCTTTAAAACCATTATTTTGAATTATTTGTTAGGCAGTCAACAAATATCCATCTTTTTGAAATGTGGTCTTATTATTTTACCAAGACTGGTCTCCAACTCTTGGGTTTGAGTGATCCTCCTACTTTAGCCTCCTGAATTCTGGGACTACAGGTATGTGCCACCATTCATAGTACAACTCTCCATTTCTTAGAGCCCTTTTCTGGTTATTTATTTTATTTTCTGGGTGATATAATGTTCCTATGATTGTTCTTGATATTTGTGACTCACATTGGTGTCTGCACATTTGAAGAAGTAGGGAATTATTATAGTATTTGCAGATTAACTTGTCTAGAAATGTCTTTCACCAGTCAGCCCATCCAGAGTTTGGGTCTTTGGAATCTGCACTAGGCATAGGTGCATGGGTGCTGGACTGAAGACTGGGTCCCTGAGGGTCAGATAGGGTCCAGGAGCTGAAAAGGTTGTTCTGTAATCTAACTATACAGGACATTCTGCCGCAGTCTGCCTGGGCACAATTCAGGAGCTACTTGTCAAAAAGAAACTAACTTTATTTTTAGAACTACAAACGCCAAACAAAACAGCTCCTCAGGGAAAAAACCCTCAGAGCCCAACTGCCACCACCGGCTTCCACAAGCCTCTCCTCACACCAACCTCTCAACCTCCCACACTCCTCCTGCTCTTGAGGCCAATTGGCTGGGTCGCATGGGCGGAGCCAAAGAAGTCCCCCAATGAGCAGCTCCGTGGAGGAGCCAATCAGCTAGATGTTGCTGGGACCGCTGTGAGCCAATCATCAGCTGGCAGTCTGAAGGGCAGGGAAACAGCCCAATGAACATCACCGGAGAGGAGCCAATCAGCTAGATGTTGCTGGGGCCACTGTGAGCCAATCATCAGCTGGCAGTCTGAAGCTTGCTGGCAGCTGGAAGTTTGCTGGGGCCCCTTTGGCTGTGGCTCTCAACATCATTCCTGGAAATTTGGTCCCTGGGGTCTAGCCCAAATCTGAAATCTACTGGAATGGCCTTAGATTCCGAGTCTGCTAAAATATGGGGATGCAGGGGCCAACTTGAAAAGTAATACTACAAGTTCTGGTTTGGAGGGTTGGGCCACAGGACCAGCCTGGCACTTGGCAGGCCTGGAGCCTGATTCTTTAGACCAGAAGTACAAATCTAATGATAGGGCTGGCCTTACACTGTGTGGGCCTAGAACCCTATATCCATGGGGGCCAGCCTAGAGTCTGGGTATCTGGGTACTGGATTAATGATGGGGCTGTGGGGCTATTCTACTGCCGGGCAGACCTGAAGCCTGGGGCAGTGAGGGCCAGCCTGGGAGTAATCCAGGGCCCAGGACAACAGGGGCCAGCCTGGTCCTAGGAGGGGACCTAGAAACTAAATCTATAGGACTGGCCTAAAGCCTGAGTTTGTGAGGACTGTAGTGGTACCAGGGCAGGCCCAAAGCCTGGGACCAAAAAGACTGGCCTCACACTGAGTCTATTCTGGACATCTAGGGGCTCCTGCCTATGGAACAGTCCTAAAGACCAAGTCCTTTGGACAGATCTGGAACCTAGGAACATGGAATACAGCTTGGAATCTGGAGGTATGGGGCTCTCTCTGGTGCTAAGTATTACTGGTGCCCCAGTGTTGGAGTCTGCACTCTCTTCTTTCTCTTTCCCTCAAGCAGAGGGTTTCTCTCTCTGTTGTTTGGCCTGGGGTTGGAGGAGGGGTGATAAGGGTAATTAAAAACTATTCTTTTATTCTCCTCAGTGCACCTTATTTTTATGCTTCACCCAGGTGGTCTGATCTCTTATTTGGTTTCCTTAGCTCTTGTGAAAGTATATTCATACATACATAGTTGTTCAAATTCATGTATTTTGTGAGCAGTAAGTACTAACAATTCGTATGCCACCATCTCACTGATATCTGGTGTACACAAGTTCATTATCAGTTGTGTATTTTGCAATTTTTTTCTTTTTTTCTTTCTGCATATTTTCTTTTATGAGAAGAAATTGGCAAGTTTGACAATGTCTAATTTATCTTTTCTCTTCTTCTATGGATTGTCCTTTTGATGCTGTAGCTAAGAAATCTTTGCTTAATCCAAGGTCACAAAAATATTTTCTATGTTTTCTTCAACATTTTGTTTTAGGGTTTTTATTTTTAGGGCTGTGATCCATTTTGAGTTAATATTTGTATTTGATTCCAGGTATGGATTGAAGTTCATTTTTTTACACTTAATTATTGAATTGTTCCAGCATAATTTTTTAAAAAAGCAATGTTTCCTTAATTGAATTGCCATTGTATGGATCTCTTTCTGAATTCTTTCTTTTGTTGTATAAAATAAAGACATCATTTATTAAATGACTTTACATCATTCCTACTCTGTCTTAGTTATTGTAGCTACGTAATAAATATAGAATTATGGAGTATTAGTCCTCCAACTTTGTTCTCTCTCAAATTGTTTTGACTGTTTCAAGTCTTTTGTATTTCAATATAAGTTTTCCAATTTTTACACAAGTGAATTTTTTGGTACTGGGGATAGAATCCAGGGGTGCTTAATCACTGAGCAACATCCCCAGCCCTTTTTATTTTTTACTTTGTGACAAGGTCTAAGTTGCTTAGGGCTTCACTAAGTTGCTGAGGCTGCCCTCAAACTTATGATCTTCCTGCCTCAGCCTCCCTAGTCATTGGATTATAGGTCTGTACCACCTCACCCGGCACAAGTGAATTTTTATTGGGATTATGTTGAATTATAGATCAGACTTATTATTATTATTGCAATGCTGAGAATCAAACCCAGGGTTTCATGAGTGCTAGCCAAATGCTCTACCACTGAGCCATACTTCCAGCTCAACATCTTAACATTATTGAGTCTTTCAACTCATGAACAAGTATTTGATTCCAGGTATGGATTGAAATTCATTTGTTTGCACTTAGTTATTGAATTGTTTAAACAATTGCCTCCATTTATTTAGGTCTTTCTTAATTTCTTGAAATAATTTTTTCTGCTTTTAAGTGTACAATCTTGGGCATCTTTTTGTCAGATTTATACCTAAGTATACCATGTTTTATTCTATTTTAAATGACTTTTTTGAAAACTTCAATTTCTGACTTCTTACTGTTAATATATAGACATGCAAATGTTTTTTGTATTGACCTTGTATAACTTTTTTAAAAAATATTTTTTTAGTTGTAGATGGGCACCATATCTTTATTTATTTTTATGTGGTACTGAGGATCAAACCCAGTGCCTTACACATACCAGGCAAGTGCTCTACCACTGAACCACAACCCCAGCCTCATATCTTACAATTTTTATAGACTCGTTAGTTAGTTTCAATAGCTTTCTTGTGAATTCCATTAGATTTTTAATATAAACAATCATGTTTTCTGTGAATAATGATAATAAATCATCTTCTAATTACCATTTTAATGACAATCTGCAAGTTTTATGTGTTTTTATTTTAACTCAGGTAAAATATTTTCCATATTAACTTTTGATTCCTTTTTAAATCACATGGGATTATTTAGAAATATTTATTTTCCAAATATTTTCAGATTTTCTTGAGAGTGTTATTGATTTTCAATTTAATTCCATTATAGTAAAAGATCAAACCTTATATGACTTAAATTCTTTGAAATATATTGTGACTTGTTCTGTGGCCCAGCATATTGTCTTTCTTGGCAAGTTGGAAAAAATTGGCACTGGAAAAAAATTGGCACTGGTTGGTTTTTGGTTAAGTATTATAAAAATGTCAGCCAGGTCAACTTGATTGCTGATTTTCTGTTTACTTGTTCTACCAATTATTAAGAGAAGGTATTGAAATCTTTGATTATAAATGTGGATTTGTTAATTTCTCCTTGCAGTTCCATAGATTTTGCTTCTTATATTCTGATATTTTGTTATTTGGTACATAAATATTTAACTTTAGGTGCTCATCATGAATGGTTTCTTTTATCATCTTGAAATAACCTTCTTTCACTGGTTATTTCTTTCTTGGATATCTACTTTTTCTGATATTAGATACTCCAACTTTCTTTTGATTGTCTTTACTATAGCATGAATTATCCCATATTGTTTGTTTTCTTATTGGTACTAGGGATTGAACCCAGTATAATTACAACTTTTTATTTTTAGATAGGGTCTTGCTAAAATTAATGAGGCTGACCTCAAACTTGTGGTCCTCCTTCCCCAGCTGCCCAAGTCACTGGGATTACAAGTGTGCACCACTGCACTGCTGCCTGTGCTTTCCTTTCAGCAAATGTTGTCTTTATGTTTCTTGTAGGTAGCATATATTTAAGAGTTTTATTTTAATCTGATCTGACCATCTCCATCTTTCAATTGGGTTACAAAATCATTTATATGTAACACGATTGTCAATATGATTAGATTAAAATTTAGCATCCAGTTCTCTCCTATTTGTTTTATCTGTTGTTATTTGACATTTTCCTTTTTTCTGACTTCTTTTGGATTAGTGAAATTTTTATGAATATTTATTTATTTAACAGTAGAATTCATTTTGACATATTGTACACAAATGGAACACAACTTCTCCTTCCTCTGGCTGTACAGTAATTACATCTATCTCCTTTTTGGCCTGTTAGCTATGATACTTGGTTGTGTTTTTTTTGGTACTAGGGATTGAACCCAGGGGCACTATATCACTAAGAAACATCCCCAAGACATTTTAATTTTTTATTTTGAGACAGGGTCTCACTAAGTGGCCCAGGGCATCACTAAATTGCTGAGGCTGGCCTCAAACTTGTGATCCTCCTGTCTCGGCCTTCCAAGTCACTGGGATTACTTATGTGCACCACCATTCCTGGTTCTTTGTTTTTCCACTTGTTACTTAAGGTCTATAGTGCACATATTTAACTTGTATTGGTTTACTTTTAAGACATAATAAAATATAATACATCCATTCAAATTTTAACTTTTTTCTGTATATTTCATTTTATGTATATACTGAAATGTATTTAGGCTCTCCATTATTAATGAAATTTAGGTCATATTTTACTCTAGTTTTTTTGAATAGTGGTTATTGAACCCAGAGAAACAATGCACCACTATACCCTAGCCTCATATTTTACTCTTACAAGCAATACTTGATGAGAATCCTTGGGCGTGTATGTTTTTTTTTTAATATTTATTTTGTAGTTTTAGGTGGACACAATATCTTTATTTCTACACTTATGTGGTGCTGAGGATCGAACCCAGTGCCTTGTGCATGCTAGGCGAGCACTCTACCACTGAGCCACAACCCCAACCCCTGGATGTGTATGTTTACTCTTGCAAATACATTCATAGGATAAATTCACAGAAGCACAATTGTTCAGTTGAGCATTTTTTATTATATTCAAATCTTCCTTGACAGTTAACCAACTCATATGATTTTGTGAATCTTAATTAATATTATAAAGATATTAATGCTCTAAAATAAGTTCCAAATCTGTTGTGATACAATTAACTCTACATGAGTATTAACTTTGATAAGAATATCTCAATTTTATTGTTTCCTTGTTTTTCAGCTCTTCAGGCAATCACTACTTTAGAGAGTTTATTAACAGCTAAAAAACCAGAAGATAATGATCTACTTGAAGATAGAGGTTCACATACTATGCTCCTAAATTTAGCTGCCCAGTTTGCTCTAGAGGTAATTCATATGTTTCTGTCTCCTAGACTTCTACCTCTTTCCCTTTTTGAAAGACATTTAATAGAATTCATCAGTTAGTTACAGAGTCTCTACTGTTTGTTTTGCCTCACATTTTCTAAACCAAGCTTGGAATTGCTTTATTTCTCTTTCTTTGTAACGCAGGCTAAGATAAACAAAACATAATGAAATAATAGATTTCTGCTTAAATAACAGAAAAAAAGTAAGCATAGCAAAACACTAATTTCTAGAAGAAATCCCAGGTTTAAAATGCTATATTATGCAAGTAAATAGGTATCTTAATTGGAAATATCTTTTTAATCAGATTGAACAAAATGCTTTAAATTTTTGTGAATGCTTTTAGTTTATAACCATAAAAATTACTCTAGATATAATAAATACTTGCAACCCTGTTTTTTACTTGCATAATTCTTTAGGAAAAGAATCCTAGCAGCTCTGGTACTCTTAGATTGAGTTTGAATATTGGCTCTGTGGCTTAATAAGTGCCTAATTTCTTTGAGTTTTCATTTGTCATTTGCACAATAAAAATAATACCCTTCTCTAGGACTGTTACGAAAACTGATAAGTTGGCTGAAAATTGGTATGTAAACTGTGAAGCTTGATCTTCTTATTTATTTAAACTACTTTAGTTTCTGATTCTTTCTTTATGAAAACTATCTTTCTGCTCAGAGCTACTATTCCATAATTCTTCTACTAGCTCTGTTCTGCTTTTTATACCTATTGTAAATGTGTAAACCTTCCTTTAAAAATGTAGCTGCCTTTGGGTTTCACACTACAGAATTTCTCTCATTTCCTCCTTTTCCCCATCCTGAACAAACACATCCTATGTCTGCATTTGCCAATTTTTTTTTCTTTCTCAGGAGTTCAGTTACCCTACTCATTAATATCAAAACACATCTCATCCAAACCCTATTTAACAACTACTCTGGACAAGATATTGGTCTATATGCTAGAATTATGGTCACCAAAGAATTCTCAAGTCAATTTGTACAAGCTATCCATTAGCAATGTAAGATCAATGTAAGAACTATCCATATGTAGGATAAAGACCAACTAACTACTATACAGGTTAAAAATTACTGGAGTTCAGAGTAGAAAGAGAGCACTGAAAACTGGAATGTTTCTACAGTGAAGGGAAATCTTAGGTTAGACTTTGAAAAGGGTAGCATTTAGGTTTACAACATTTTTCTTTTGCAGTGCTGAGATCAAACCTAAGTCCTCATGCAGACCAGGCAAGTGCTTTACCACTGAGCCATACCTTCAGCCTCATGTAAGAAAAAGGTTTTTTAAGGGTGTAATGGTGTAAACAAGACATGGAAAAAGGAATGTAATTGGCTTTAGATACACTATACTTGGTTAGAATAACAGCTGATTTCTCTAGCATTCCAGATCTTGTGCCTAATAGAATAGTGGCTTATATCATTATGATAATGATATAGAGAAGCTTAGAGTAAAGGACAAGAAATAGCTTTGGGCAGATTGTATAATGCTTTTATTTTCTAAACAATAAGATGGTTGATGGTAATTTATGTAAAGGTAGTGCTTTGAGAAAATAATTTTGCTGATGCCTAGGCAACTGAGTAGAGAGAAATTAGAGATGGGCAGGATAGGAGACCATGGTAATAATCCAGTCTTAAGGTGATAAGAATCTAGGTAAGGGTAGTAGAAGTATGATTCTAAGCAGGTAAAACATTACTTTCTCTTCTATCAATCATTCTCTTTACAAAATTCACCTCTCTTCACACAAGAGATAATGTGGGTATTCTAGGTTTTGAAAACTCAGGCAGCCAAGAAGAGAACTTGCACAGATTCCTACCACTATCTCTGCTCACACACCAGATATTCTGCCTTCTCCACTGCCATCATGGATGACCTATCCATGTTCCTTCCTATAGCTAACCTTTCAACTTAAACACTTGTTTCCATCGCTTCTTGCCTTTTTTCTCTCTTACATTGTCAACTTTTTGTTTTCTTATTGGTTCATTCCCATCAGCATATAACATATAAAATTATCCCATATCAAACAAACAAAAGCCAAAAGATTCTCTTGGCCTTCCTTCTCTTATCAACTACTGTCCAATTTCTTTTCTTCTCTTTGTAAAAAAACTTCCCTGAGATGTAACCTACGCTTGTTCTTCCAATGATCTCCTAAGCCTTGTTCAGTCAGGCTTTTGTCACTGAAAAAAGTACTTTTATCTACTAAGAGTGCTTTTGTCAAGTCATCAATGACTTCTGTATTGTAAATCGTGATGGTTAAATATTAGTCCTTATTGTATTTTACCAATCTGCAGTGGCCAGCACAGTTGATCATTCTTTCCTCTTTGAAACATAGTTGGCTTCCATGATTACCATTATCCTTGTTTTTCTCCTACCTCATGAGTCACTCTTTCATTCTTCTTTGCTGATTCCTTTTCTCCTCTCCTAGTCTCAAGTGATGACCTTAGGAGTGTTTGTGGTTCAAGAAAAGATGATAAGGTATAAGCTAATCATCTAGGAAAGCAGGAAAGTGAATGACCAGGGAAGCGTGGTATACTTGCCAGTAGCATTAAGGCTCTTTTGTGTGTGCGTGGAACTGAGAATTGAACTGGGAGGCACTCTACCACTGAACTACATCCCCAACCATCACAAAAGGCATTTTAAAGTAATACAAGTATATGCATTATTTTTTTCTAGGCCACATTCTGTTGAATGGATGCAAGCACAAAAGTCAGGATAGCTGGATGTGGTAGCACATGCTAATCCTAGACTCAGGAGGCTGAGGCAGGAGGATCACAAGTATGAGGCTAGCCCGGGTAACTTAGTGAGTCCCTGTCTCCAAATATATGAAGAACTAGAGATGTAGCTCAATGGTAGAGCACCCCTGGGTTCAATCTCTAGTACCCCTCCAGACAAAATCAGTAGAATATTGGACTGAGGGTTTTGCCAGATAAATACAGTGAATGAAAAGAAGAGCAAGAAAATCTAGGATGAAGGGAGTGGTTATAATTCAGTTGTATGGAATTTAAACTTGGTATGGAGGAAGACTTTAAGAAGATGAGGGATGGTAAAAGTTGGTAACATCAATGAGTTGGAGGTCTTACTGCAAGTAAGGATTGAGAAGTCAGCATAATAAAATAAGTGAGTTGGAAATGTTAAGAGACAATGATTAGAAAGTGGAATATACCTGATGCTGAAAGCTGGAGTGAAAGACTAGGGTGAGGGAGTGAGGTACTTAGGGCATGAAACTTAAGAGGGCACTCTCAGGGTGAGCAAGTCTGGGCTTGGTACTTGTATCATACCGAAAGTGAGTGCCTCCTTATACTTTGTACCCTAGGTGCCTCACTTGCCTCACCTGACTCACCCTAGTCCCAGCCCTAAGAGTATGAAAGGGCTGCAATTATTAGTAATGACAGGGTCTAGGGAATGGCTGTAGGAGTGAATGACTGAGGTAATTGGCAGAGTGGAATGGAGGGAGCTAAGAGACTAAGGATATTAGGAGGATTGCCTGTCCATGTATTGAGGTTGCCAAAAAAATAAGACAGGAGTAGTTTGTGTATAAAATAACTCTGCAATAGTTAAGCCATCAAGAAATGAGAAGAAATAGCTTAGGAGCTGATGGACCACAGTAACAATGAGGGATAGTGGGTACTATAGTCTGGTGACAAGAAATTAAAAGTCAGTGTTTTAGGAAAGAAAAAAAAATATTTCAAAATAATAACAAAAAGTGAGAAGGATATCTACTCCATCTCCAGGCCTAGGGGTAGAAGGACAATGAGAGCAAAATCAGGCACCATTTGATAGGGCTCCAGTAGAAGCAGCTTCTTTGGTAGAAACCTAGATTTCTATTATAGCAATAATGTGGAGGAGACTTTCAGAAAAGAGTTTGCTTTTATAAGAGATTTTGTTGGTAATAGACTAAATTTCTGAGAGCATATTAGAAGGTGTGGGGTGTTGGGGGGAGATGAGAAAAAGAAGAGAGAATATATACAGCCTTTCAGGGATTAGCATGCTGAAAATGAAGGTGTTCTGACAGTCTAGGTTACTCCTAATAAAAAGAGATAAACAGCACGAAGAGTAGTTTAAGTGGATTCAAGGTAGTATTAGCAAGGCTGTGTTTGTGGATAGACAGTTGTGATTTTCTGGGGCTAATATGAAACCATTGTTTTTGTCAGTGAGTTGTATTTTCATTTGACCTTCTTGCCGTAGCTCTTTTGAGAACACAAAATGAACAGGTTCAGATGTGTTTTCCCTTGCCCTTAATGGGCAATAATGCAGATAACTTGATTGTATTTTTAAAAAATGTATTAGTGCATTATATTCATACAAAATATTGGGGTTCATTTTTACCTACTTATACAAGCATGAATTAATTTGCTCCAATTCAGTTCCTAGTACTTCCCATTTTTCTTCCCTCCTTCCTCACTCGTTTCCTTTCTTCTATTCTACCACCCTTTCTTCTATTCATTTAGAGTTTTTTTTAATCAATTAGTGTATTATAGATAATACACAAAGGTGAAATTCACTATGGTATATTTGTCTATGGATAGTTGGGTCAGTTTCATACCCACCATTCTTCCTTTTTCCTGTCCCTCCTTCCTCTCTCTCAGTCCCCATCCTCTACTCCACTGATCTCTCTTCTATTTTCATGGGAACCCCCCCACACACACACCAACTTTTTTCCCTTATCTTGGTTTGACTTCTGAATATGAGAGAAAACATTTGACCCTTGACTTTCTGGGTCTGGCTTATTTCACTTAACATGATGTCCTCCTCTTCCATTCATTTACCAGTAAATGCCTTAATTTCATTCTTATTTATGGCTGAGGTTAAAACTCTATTGCATATATATCCCATATTTTCTTAATCCATTTATCTGTTAATGAACATCTGGGCTAATTCCATAACTTGGCTATTGTGAATTGTGCTACTATAAATATTGATGATCTTAGATCTGATTTTAGATTTTTGGACTGATTTTAGATCTTTTGGCTATATACCATGGAGTGGGATAGCTGGGTCATATGGTGGTTCCATTCCTCATTTTATTTGAGGGGTCTCCACCCTGCTTTCCATAGCAGTTTTACTAATTTGT
Source organism: Ictidomys tridecemlineatus (assembly GCF_052094955.1). NCBI lineage: Eukaryota > Metazoa > Chordata > Mammalia > Rodentia > Sciuridae > Ictidomys > Ictidomys tridecemlineatus. The sequence continues at coordinate 73,883,641 of NC_135493.1, read as the reverse complement.
GGTTCCATCAACGCTGTATGAGTATATCTTTCCCCCATATGCTTGCCAGTATTTGTTATTGTTTGTATTTTTTATAATTGCCATTCTGTTTAAAATGAGATGAAATCTCAATGTAGTTTTGACTTACATTTCCCTGATTGCTAGAGATGTTGAAATTTTTTTCACATATCTGTTGGCCATTTGTATTTCTTCTCTTGAGAAGTATCTGTTTATTTCTTTTACCCATTTATTAATTGAGTTATTTATTTATTTACTTATTTTTGGTGTTAAGTCTTTTGAGTTCTTTATATATTCTGGATTAATCCTCTGTCTGAGGAGCAGGTGGCAAAGATCTTTTCCCATTCTATAGGCTTCCTCTTCCTGCTCTTAATTATTTACTTTGCTAGCAGAAGCATTTAATTTGATGCTGTCCCACTTATTGATTCTCGGTTATATTTCTTGCTCTTTAGAAGACTTGTTAAGGAAGTCCGTGCCTGTGCTAATATGGTGAAGTGTTGTGCCTACATTTTCTTCTAGAAGTTGTAGATTTACTGCTCTAATTCTTAGGTTTTGATTTTACTTTGAGTTGACTTTTGTGCAGGGTGAAAGATAGGAATATAGTTTCATTCTTCTACATATGGATATCCAGTTTTCCCAGCACCATTGGTTAAAAAGGCTCTTTGCTCCAATATATATTTTTTGGCACCTTTGTTGAGTATCAGATGACTCTATATGGATTTGTCTCTGTGTCTTTTATTCTGCTCCATTGGCCTTCATGTCTGCTTTGGTGCCACTACCAGGCAATTTTTGTTACTAAAGCTCTGTAATATAATTTTAAATTAGGTATTGTGATATCTCTGGCATTGATTTCTTTGTTTAGAATTGCTTTGGCTATTCTGGATCTCTTATTCCTTCAAATGAATTTTAGAACTGTTTTTTTTTCTAGTTCTGAGAAGAATGTCATTGGTATAACACTCTTGGTAGCATAACCACTTTGACAATACTAATTTTGCCTATCCAAGAGCATGGGAGGTTTTTTCCATCTTCTAAAATCTTCAGTTTCTTTCCTCATTGTTCTACAGTTTTCATTGTAGAGGTCTTTTTCCTCCTCGGTTAGATTTATTCCAAAGTGGCTTTTTTTGGTGTGTTATTGTGAATGGAATGGTTTTCCTAATTTTTTAAAAAAAATTTTAAATTAATTAATTTTTTATTTATATATGACAGCGGAATGCATTACAATTCTTATTACACATACAGAGCACAATTTTTCAAATCTCTGGTTGTGTACATAGTATATTAACACCAATTCATATCTTCATACATGCACTTTGGATAATAATGTCCATCACATTCCACCATCATTTCTAACTCCATGCCCCTTCCCATCCCCTGCCACCCCTCTGCCCTAACTAGAGTTTGTTTCTTCCTTCCATGCTCCCTCTCCCTATCCCACTGTGAATCAGCCTCCTTTATATCAAAGAAAACATTCAGCATAGTATAGAAAAGCTATTAATTTGTGTATGTTGATCTGATATCCTTATATCTTATATATTTATTAATTTGTTTATCAATTCCAGAAGTCATCTGGTAGAGTTTTTGAGATCTTCTAAATATCGGATCATGTCATCAACAAACAGAGATCATTTGAGCTCTTCTTTTCCTATTTGTATCTCTTTTATTTTTTCCTCTTACCTGATTTCTCTGGCTAGAGTTTTTCAAGAGCTATATTGAGTAGAAGAGGTGAGAGTAGACATCCTTGTTCCTCTTCTTAGAGGAAATGCTTTCAGTTTTTCTCTGTTGCTTTGATTTGTAATTTAACAAATTATGTCTGTTCTTTTTAGAATGGACAAGCCATTCCAGCAGGAAAAGCCCTGGAATATTTAGCTCAACATTCAGAAGACCCACAACAAGTTCTTACAGCTTTGAAGTAAGTAATCCATTCTATGGAGGGGAAAAGATTTCTTTTGCTCCTTTTGCCCTTGATCTATAATCTGACAAAGTAGTGCTGATGAACTCAGTGCCAACTCTTATATCTATTAACCCAGGTACTCAAAGTAAAAAAAAAAAAAAAAAAAAAAACAAATACAACTGAACTTAATCTTCCTTCTTCTCTTTTTCTAGGAAGGAAAATGGTTTGTCAAAAGGGAGTTTTTACATACAATAGTGAGGGGAAAAAAATAGCAGGTTGGGACATGATAACTACTAATGTGACTGAGAAAATGCTAGTGTGAAAAATGGGAAACCAGAAGGATCCTAGAATGGTTTTTCTGTTGGCCAACTCCAGGCCACACTTCCAAAGGGAAAAGTAGTCACAGAAATAAAAGGGGAGTTGAGATACTTGCATGCCCTCAGGTAAATATCTAAAATCATTCAGGACAGTGGTATTGTTTAGAGCATTTTCAGGTTTGAAACAAACAACTGTTTTGTCAGTTTGTCATTGTGCTTCCAGTTCCCTTAAAAGAATAGTGAACATTTTTTATGTAGAACCTGAAGATCAGTTTTAGGTTCCTTTATAAGATGAAAAATATAAAGCAATGTACACCATACCTGCTATTCTAGCAGATGTTGTTGAACAGTGATACAAATCTTGGAACCATTTAGTAACTTCTGATAAGCAAAATTTTTTATTTTAAAATTATCTTATTAAATTCCACTTTCAAAATTACAAAATTGTTATATTTTCATTGCAACCATTAAAACAAATCAAAGATCTTTAAATACAATAAGCTTAATTTCCCCCTTACTCTCTGTCTTCTCAATTCTGCCTCCTGGGGTAATCAGGGTTAATGACTCGGTATATATTCTTTAACATGTTTCCTAAGAATCCCTTTCTCTATTACTTTTTATGCAGATGTCTGTTTCGTCTTGTTCTTCCACAAGTTAATCAAACTCCAGGTTCTGAAAATAAGTAAGTTATTTCAATAGAAATGATGGATTCCATTAGAAATATTATAATAATTTTAAATACAAAACTTACATTGAGTGATATGTAATGTAGTAGATAAGATTAATACAGGGATAGTCTTCCTGGTTTCATATCCTGGCTCTGCTATTTATTAAATGTTGACCTTGGGAAAATTTCTTAACTTTTCTTGGCTTCAGTTTCTCCATCTATAAAATGGAAATAAAATAGAATATACCTCACAGGGCTGCTGTGGTTACTCAATAGTGAATTAACACATTTAAAAGGCAAAAGATTTATGTAATCTGAAGAGAAGCCAGGGTATAAGTTAACATGTAAAACAGTGCCAGGCACTTAATAAACCTTTAGTAATGTTATATATGATCTGATTATGATATTGCATGTTTCCCCTTTTCTTAATAGTAGACTCAAATATAGACATTTCTTTTACTTTCCTGCAGAACAAATAACCTGAATAGCTTGTTGATTCTGATTCTCTGTCAGGTCAGCCAACAAGCATTCAAATATGTTTCTACTCACAATTTCTATGGTATAAGACACCAAACTTAACAATTCATGGAAGAATTTGGGCACCAGTTTTTTTGTGCCTAAAGTTCATTATCTCCTGATGATTTGAAAGAAAATTCTATTCATGATTTGAATTAGGGATAACTTCCAGATAAATTATCACCCGTCTCTGAATTATTTGCTCAGACAAGAGCTTTGTAATAATGAGTCTCTACCATATTTTTTTATATTTTCAACTAGTGTCAGTATATTTTTTGAATTAATTTTTGGGAAATATAACTGAGATGGCATTGGATGTATAACTTGTTTTATCATATTACAGATTTTACCCAAGCACATATGACAAGTTTTGTCATTTCTTCACAGGCTGTATGAATCAATTAGAAAGGTATTACATCTTAAAAAACAAAGATGATAGAGGAAAGAGACTAGGAGGCAGGAGATAGGGAGAGGGGGGAAGTGCTTGGAGTGATATTAGCCAAATTATATTGTTATATTGTGTGCATGTACAAATATGTAACAACAAATCCCATCATTATTTACAATTATAATGCACCACTAAAAATGGAGAAAAGAGAAAAAAAATGAAGGTGAGGCATTTGGAAATTTTCATAATGACCAAATGTTTGGAATTAAAAAATTATTAACTTTTAGGCATGTAATGATTATGCATGTATATATTTTTTAAAAAATCCCTTATCTCTTAGAGATGCACCCTTGAAATATATATAGATGAAATTATGTGATGTCTAAAATTTGCTTCAAAATAACATAGGAAGAAAAATAGATGGCGATAACAATGAGATAAGATGGATGGTGTGTTAGTAATTAGTAAAGCTAAGTGATAGGTACATGGAAATTTATTATACTTGTCTTTGCACATTTGAATATCTTTGAAATTTTCAGCAATAAAATTGTTGGGATTTTTGTGGTGGTTGTTTTGAAAGAAGGAAACTTTAAAAGAAGGCGATCACACTTTGAAACTATTAGATTGTAAGAGCTCTTTGAAGGATAAAACTATTTGTATTTGTCCTTGCATCTCTGGAACCTAGGATACCATCTGACACATAATTGCCACTCAATATTTAAATTGACTGAAAGTCAATTCTTAAGAACACCTTAATCTCATTCCATGCAATTGTGACATGCAGTCAAACCTCAATCATTGGTATTATTTAGGTAAAGGGTAAGGGAAAGGATCTTGTTTGAATTAATTATAAATAATAGAATATTTAAATATATAAATAATAAAATATTTAAAAATAGAACATTTAAAAATTTATTATTTTCAAGTAGATGTAGTAATAGAGAACATCTTCTAGCAGTTTCAGGTAGAAGTTAGCATTTGATATAACAACAATTACACTAGCCTGTAAATTTTTTTTTCAAAGCACCTAATTCAATGAGAAAGTTAGGAGAATTGAATTTTAGTTTCAGTTCTTTTAGTGACTTCTGTTTACCTGAAGCAATGGCAACTTATTTAACTTCTCTAAGCTACATTTTCTTTATCTGCAAAATTTAAAAAGCTGAACTGGATAATTTAAAAAGTTATTTTCTCTTCTAAAATTCTTGTAAGTTTAAATTAGCAACGTCTACCTAAGTACTAACAATTTATGTGCTAAACTACTTAAAAGATGTTTGTCTTATAAATACACATACCTTTCCATGTCCATGTCTTTATTATTATTTGTATTATTTATTTGCTTTAATCGACCCTTCCTAGATTATTTTATATTTAGTCCCTGAATTAAATTGTAAAGAAGTCAACTTTAGCTCAGCTGAAATTCAAATTAATAAAATTTATTTGAGAAGTTGCTCTATATAAACTTGTAAGACTTTTAAGATTTATCAGTGAGAAAGCTGCTGCTTTTCCTGAAGCACAATGTTTATTGAGTAATATTAAACCCCTTCCTGATAAGAATGGTCTTATCAGGTATGCTATACCATATATACTGTAAACTTCTTTAGATAATTTTGCCAATACTTCCATATTCTTTTTTTTAGCTAAATGGGCTTTTATTCTGTTAAATTTTCATTTTATTTAATTTTTTAAATGTTAATACTTTTTAGTCAGGCATAGTGGTACAACCTATAATCATTCTTTTTTTCATATCCTTTTTTATTATTAGTTGTTCAAAACATTACAAAGCTCTTGTCATATTATATTTCATACATTTGATTCAAGTGGATTATGAACTCCCATTTTTACCCCATATACAGATTGCAGAATCACATCGGTACAACCTATAATCAGAGTGATTCAGGAAGCCAAGGCAGGAGGAGCACAAGTTTAAGGCCAGCCTCAGCAAACTAGTGAGGCCTTCAGCAACTTAGTGAGACCCTGTCTCAAGATAAAAAGTAAAACGGACTGGGAGGGTTGAGGTTGTAGCTCACTGGTAAAGCGCTAGCCTAGCATGTGTGAGGCCCTGGGTTTGATCCTCAGCACCACGTACAAATAAATAGTACAAATAAATAAAATAAAGGTATCATGTCCACCTACAACATATATATATATATAATATATATTAAAGGACTGGGAATGTAGCTCAGTGGTAAAGCCTCCCTGGCTAAAATCTCCAGTACCCCCCTGCAACATGAACCAAAAAGTTAAGACTTTTCAAAGAGCAGTTTCAGGTTCACAGCAAAATTGAGAGGAAAGTACAGAAATTCCCATGTACCCCCACCCGCCTCCATGCCTAACCTCCCCCATTATTAACATTCTCCACCAGAGGAATACAGTCATTACCAACTCACAAACATGAGCTGACACATCACAATCACCTAAAGTATATAGTTCACATTAGAATTCACAGCCTATATTCTGTGGTTTTTGACAAATGTATTATGACATGTTTTCATCATTACAGTATCATACAGAGCATTTTCACTTTCCTAAAAATTCTCTGTGCTCTATCTATTTATTCGTTCCTCCTCCATCAACCCCTGACTGTCTCCATAATTTGATCTTTTCCAGAATGTTATATAGTTGGAATAATATAGTATGTAGCCTTTTCATGTTGGCTTTTTTCATTTAGTAATATGCATTCAAGATTCCTCCATTGTCTTTTTGGGATTGATATCGTACATCATTTCAGCACTGAATATGAATAACATTATATTGTATTAATGTACCATTTTTATTCATTCAGCTATTGAAGGGCATCTTAGTTGCCTCCAATTTTTAGCAATTATGAATAAATCTGCTATAAACATCTATGTGTAGATTTTATGTGGACATAATTTTTCAGCTCCTTTGGGTAAATGTTAAGGAGTGTGTCTTCTGGGCCATGTGGTAAAACTGTTTAGTTTTATAACAAACTGCTAAACTCTTTTCCAAAGTGGCTGTACCAGTTTGCAGTCCCATATGCAATAAATGAGAGCTACTGTTGTTTCATATTCTCAGCTACATTTGATGTTGTCAAAATTTTAGATTTGGGTCATTCTAATAGGTGTATAGTGATGTCTCATTGTTTTATTTTTTTTCATTTTCCCTGACATTTGATGTGGTACATCTTTTCATATGCTTATTTGCCATATGTATATTTTTTTTTGGTGAAGTTTCTGTTAAGGGTTTTAGTCTATTCCTTTTTTTTCCAAGAATTTTAGGATCTTTGTGTCAGGAATCAGGGACAAAGACCAAGAATATTTATCATACCACAGCTGTCTCCTGGTCTTTAACCATAGATCCCTTATAACAAAAGGATCATAATAGTTAAAAAATCTTGGCACACTACTAGCATCCCATTTAGTCATTAATAATTTTTTCCAGTCCATCATTATATCATATAATATTATCTCCCAGGTTAAGGACAGTATGTTTCCAGTCTTCTATTCAATTTTGTCATGTTCCAAAAGCAGAAGTGGTTTTAGCAATATATGGTATATGGCTTTGTCTTTTCAGGTGTCTGGTATAATTAAACTAAGAGACAGTATCATCTCTTACTCTGAGACTATACTGAAGTGTTGATGTGATACTGGATTTCACTTATTACATAGCCCATTTGTCCATGCCTTACTTTCAGCTACTAATTCTTCTTTTCTCAATTTTTAACCAAAATGTCTACATTTGGAAGGAACTTTAGATTCAGTCACTGTGCTGGTCCAGATTGCAGAGAGCAATACTAGTCTAACAAGTGCCTCTCCCTCAGTTCATTCCCATTTATATGGGGTAGGGTTATATAGATAGAGAACTAGTAGTCCATCTTGATCGCTAGGCAGTGCAGCTGCATTAACCCCATTTTGCCAGATAGGATAAAGGAACAATCTGCTCCATGAGGCTCTTGGGAATTCAGTTTAAAAGATGTAAATATATAGTAGCTGAGCATGATGATGCAAATCTGTAATCTCAGCACTCAGGACCCTAACGCAAGAGAAATGCTTGAGTCCACAAGTTCAAAACCAGTCTGGGCAACACAGGAATTCCACACATCAAAAAATAGATAGAGCTGGGTGCGGTGGCACACACCTGTAATCCCAGCGGCTCAGGAGGCTGAGGCAGGCGAATCAAAAGTTTAAAGCCAGCCTCAGCAACTTAGTGAGGCCTTAAGCAACTTAGTGAGACCTTGTCTCAAAATAAAATATATTTCAAAAAAAAGGCTGGGGATGTGGCTCGGTGATTAAGTGCTCCTGGGTTCAATCCCTGGTACCAAAAATGAAAAATAAAATAAAATAAATACATATATAGTTTCTTGCTTTGAAATCATTCCTGTTTTTAGCACTTATGGTTGCAGCCATGATTCTGTAACTACTTCATCAGGGATCCAACAAATTTGAAGTGATGTGGAGAAGAAAAGAAGGTAAAAATATGGTCATCATACCAGTGTCTTGCCTACTCAGGAAGAATTGTACTCATACCAACATCCTTCCCCACAATCTTAGAGAGAAAATAGGAATATCTACTTGTTGATTTCAATTGCCTTCCGAACCTGGAGGGGTTCTTCTGATCAACATGTCCAACTTGAATTCACTTCTCAGGTTCCCATAGTGATTTTCCTAGGGCTATGCCCCACAAAGGCATTTTTTCAATAGGGCAATTGTCTATGGCCCTTCTCTCTAACCATACAACCAGGCCATTGGCCACTGCCCATGGATCAGAACCGAAACATAAGGATTTTCTTTATTTCTCTTTAATTCTTCTACCACTACTGGGAAAACAGCATGCGATCTGCCAACCTGATTTATTTTTACTTTGTTTGATCAGAATACTGTCCTTCCAAACACGATGTTGCTTGTTTACCCTGGAACTGCCATCCATAAACTAAGCAGCTTTTTGTTGATTAGTTGAGAGGTGCTTATAAGACACTGTCCAAGTGATAGTAGATTCCAACAGCACCTTGTGCAATTCTAATGTCAGTCCTAGGGGAAAAAGAACTTCTGAGTACCTTGCATTCTGCAGGTAACATGATCATGTAAAAATCACTGACATTTTATTATGGAATTCTTCTGGGCACTGCCATCCCCATTAGAGTGTTTTTTATCTAAGACATTGTGGATATTTCAGTTTTCAAGATGTATGTATGTCCTTCAATCATGGGATAGTTTCAGTTAATTTTTTAAATATTTTTTAGTTGTAGATGGACATAATACCTTTATTTTGTTTGTTTATTTTTATGTGGTGCTGAGGATCAAACTCAGTGCCTCACACGTGCTAGGCAAGCACTCTACCACAGAGCCACAACCCCAGCCCAGTTTCAGTTAATTTTTAATAAGTCAGTAAATGTCCTCAAATGGCCCATTCAGCATATCCAATTAGCATCACCTTATGGGTGGACTTATATGCTTTCTGTTTTACAATAGTGGGTAAGAGGAACATTCCCTAGTCAGATAACAGTGTTCATCCCTATACTACAATCAGGTAAAAGAGACATAAAATGTCATGTAAAGCATGTCCAGATATACCTGTTCTCCTTTAGACTTTTACCTTAATCCCATCAACCCTCATAGTCCTAACTGAAGCTTCCATGAGAACTTCATCAAAAGGTTTCAGTTTTACAGTACTAGGAAATGTAGACATTTCCCAGTCAGTCAATATCAATTCTTATAAAATGTTTAGAATAAAGACCATGGGCCCTTTGGGCTCATTTTTAAATTGGGCTGTTTTCTTTTTTGTTGAGTTTTAAGAGTTCTTCATATATTTTGGATGATAGTTGTTTATCAAAAGTGTCTTTTGCACATATTTTCTCCCAATCTGTGGTTTGTCTTCCCATTCTCTTGACATTGTTTTTTGCAGATAATTTTTTTATTAATTTTAATGATATCTACTTTATTATTTCTTTCTTTCATGTATCACATATACTATGTTGTATCTAAAAAGTAATAACCATACCCAAGGTCATTTGTGATTTTTTGTTATCTTCTACAAGTTTTATATTTTTGTGTTTTACATTTAAGTCTAATATTTATTTTTAGAAAATATTTTGAAGGGTGGGCTGGGGATGTGGCTCAAGCGGTAGCGCGCTCGCCTGACATGCGTGCGGCCCGGGTTCGATCCTCAGCACCACATACCAACAAAGATGTTGTGTCTGCCGAGAACTAAACAATAAAACATTAAAAATTCTCTCTCTCTCTCTCTCCTCTCTCTCTCTTTAAAAAAAAAAGAAAATATTTTGAAGGGTATAAGGTCTGTGTCTAGATTAAATTTTTTTTTGCACATGGATGTCTAATTGTTTCATCACCATTTGCTGAAAGAAATATCTTTGCTACTTTGTCAAAGATTAGTTGACTATATTTATGTGGGACTACTTCTGGACCTTGTACTCTATTTCATTGATCTATGTGTCTTTTATTTCACCAATACCATACTGTCCTAATTGCTATGGCTTTATGGTAAGCTTGAAAGTCAGTAGTAGTATCAGTCATTGACTTTGTTCTCCTTCAATATTATGTTGGTTATTCTGGGTCTTTTGGCTCATATAAATAAGAATCAGCTTCTTGAAGAAGTCATGAATTACACAGTAACTATCTGGACTACAAACTTCATGACCAACTGACTACTTCAGAGGAAACAAATAGCCATTAATGTCCTTCACCTTGTGAAAGCAATGCACTTAAGACAAAATTGGGAAAAATTAGTCAAAATGCACAAGACCACACCAGATATTATCTTTGTATTTGGATTCAGGATGAATTTTGGTAGTGTCTAGACAACTGTGGCATGATTTGAGATTCCTTGGATTATGCAAAGATAAATGAGCCAAAATATAGACTGGTAAGATATGGCCTGAATAAGAAGGAAGAAACCTTGAAAAAAACAGCAAAAGAAATGCAAGAACAGAATGAAGAAAATTGGGGGGACTACAGAAGCCAAAGTTGGTGCCGGCAAAAAGCCATGTAGATCTTATATACATTCTGTTAGATTTTTACCTAAGTATTTCATTTTGGGAGATATGAATGTAAATGGTATTGTGTTTTTAATTTCAAATTCCCCTTGCTCCTTGTTGATATATTGGAAAGCACTTGACTTCTGTACAGTTACCTTATTTTCTGCAACCTTATTATAATCACTTAGTTCTAGGATTGTATTTGTCAGTTCATTTGGATTTTCTGGATAGATGAACAAAGACTGTTTCATTTATTTCTTCCTATTCCAAATATCCTTTTCCCCTATTCTTGTCTAATTGCAATAGCTAAGTTTCTTAGTTCATTTGGAGTGTTATAACAAAAATACCAAAGACTGGGTGGCTTTTAAACAACAAAAATTTGCTACAATTCTGAAGGTTGGGAAGTCCCAAGATCTACATGCCAGCAAATTCAGTATCTCATGAGCATCTGTTTTATCACAGATGACCATCATGTCAGTTTTTGTTTGTCTTAGAAAACCTTTATTCTTCTTCACTTTTGAAGGGTAATTTTGCAAAGTATATAATTCTAGCTTGGTGAATATTTTTTCTCTCAACACTTTAAGTATTTGATTCCTGTCTCTTCTTTCTTTCATGGTTTTTGCCACAGTTTGAGGGTAGGTTGAGTGTCCCTCAAGGTATTATTGTGATTGAAGGCTTGATCTATGGGGTGACAATATTGGAAATGCTATGGAACCTAGTGGAAGGTCCTTGGGTCACTGAGGGTTTAACCTTAGAGGGGATTATGAGACCCCAGTCACTCTGTCTGACTTTCTCTCTGTCTTCTTTGGTGATATAAACTCTTCCACAAATGTATTCTTGACATAATGTGCCACCATCTACTGCCCCCACCAGAGATCAAAGCAATGAGGCTACTTGATCTTAGACTTTGAGACTCCCAAACTGCAAACTAAATAATACACTTTTTCTTTATAAGTAGCGTATGTCAGGTATTTCATTATAGTGATTCAAAGCGGACTAATACCATTTCTGAGCAGACAGACTTCTTGTTTTTATTCTTCTATAGGTAAGATTTTCCCCCTCTGACTTATTTGAAGATTTTTCTGTACATTTTATTTCTTGTGGTTTGAAAACGATATGCCTAGGTGTCATTTTTTGGCATTTATCCTGCTTGGTGTTCTCTGAACTTCCTGGATCTGTGGTTTGGTGTGAAAATTAATTTTGGGGAAATTCTTAGCCATTGTTATTTCAAATAGGTTTTCTGTTTTGATTTCCTTCGTCTTCTTCTTCTGACATTCCCATTATACATATATTATGTATTTTGTAGTTGTCCCACAGTCCTTGGATACTCTGTTCTATTATTTTTTGAGTCACTGTTTTCTTTATTTTTCAGTATTGTAGATTTCTGTTGGTATATCCTTAAGCTCAGAAATTCTTTCTTTATATGTGTCCAGTCTACTAACAAGCCTGTTGCAGGCATTCCCCATTTCTGTTACAATGTTTTGCAACTCCAATATTTATTTTTGGTTCTATTTTAGGATTTCCTTCACTCTGCTTATATTGCCCCATCTGTTCTTGCATGCTGTCTATTTTATCCATTAGAGCCCTTAACAGTATTAATCATAGTTGTTCTAAATTCCCCATCTGATAATCCCTACATCCCTGCCATGTCTGGTTCTTATGCTTGCTCTGTCTCTTCAAATCATGTTTTTTTGCCATTTATTATGATGTTTATTTTTTCTTGATAGCCAGATATGATGTAACAAGCAAAAGGAACTGCTGTACATAGGCTTTAATACTTTGGTGGTAAAATGTGTTTGTGTGTGGGGGGTGGGGGTTCTGTGGTCCTATGACTAGGCCTCAGTCTTTTAGTGGCCTGTGCCATAGCACTGTGAACATCCATCACAAGAACTTCCCCAGGTTTTTCTCCTTTAGTGGAACAGGACTGGGTATGACTATTTCACTTCCCTGAACTCAGTTAGGCTCTAATAATACCCCATAAGGTAAGGTTCTGGTTAAGTGGTCTCTCTTGAGTAGGTCTTAAGAAGAACAAATGCTTTGGAACATTTCAAAATGATTCCCTTTTCTCCTGTCAAAAGCTTTAAGGGATTTTTCTCCAACGTCTACTTTGAGAACCTGGCTTAGCTACTAGAGGTAAAATTTACAAAACTGTGGACCCCTTATGACTGAGTCTCCCTGGGGTTTTTAATTCTGAGACTTGTCCAGACTAAGCCTCCAGTGATTTGTCAATTATGGTTCAGATTTTATTATTGCAGCACTTGCTTCCCACAGTGGTTTTCATTCTTGAGTCTCTGCTCCAATAAGCTGTGACTCCCTGTATTAACTTGTCTCTCTCTTTCTAATCTTTATGGCAGTGGTTCACCCTTTTTCTCACTGATCTTATGGATTCATGAATAGTCGTTGTTTGTTCAGTTTGTTCAGCTTTTGTTAGAAAAAGTCTATTTCACTTGTTTTAAGAAAGAGTAGCAACTTCCAATCTCCTCACATACAGAACTGGAAACCATAAGTCCTCTGTAAAAAAATCATATACCTTTTAGAGAAGTTTGCCAGAGGATCAAGAGATCTAGGTAGTAAACTTGACTTTGTCACAAATCGCACCCCTTTGGACAAATCATTCCCATCACCTGGTCTGTTTCCTCATCTGTAAAATGAAGGGTCTGTAGTAGATAAGTGTTTTTTAATGGTAATCTTTAGAGCCCTGAAAATTGTGTGTGGTACTTCCACAAGGACTTCCAGGAAGGTGGAGTACTGGGTTTTCATTCAGCCCTGGTTCAACCAAAACAGCTCTACTTTTCTTGTATTTATTTATTATTCAGTGCTGGAGATTGAACTTGAAGCCTGATGAATGTTAGGCAAGTGCTTAACCACTGAGCTATACCCGCAGCCTTATCTTTTCTTACATATTAGACTTCTATACAATTTTATTTAAAACAAAGGTTCTAATGGTTCTAAATTCTCCTATAAAAAAGCTTAGGTCTGGGGGCTGGGGCTGGAGCTCAGTGGTAGAGCACTCGCCTAGCACATATGAGGCGCTGGGTTCAATCCTCACACCACATTAAAATAAATAAATAAATAAATAAATAAATAAATAAATAAATAAATAAATAAATAAAGATATTGTGTCCAACTACAACTAAAAAATATTTTTTTTAAAAAAAAAGCTTAGGTCTGGGAGTTGTAGCTCAGTGGTAGAGCGCTTACCTAGCACATGTGAGGCACTGGGTTCGATCCTCAGCACCACATAAAAATATAAATAAATAAAGTTATTATTTTTAAAGAAGCTTATAAAACACAAAAATCATTATTTGCTCCTAAATTATATGACCCTGCAATATTATAACATAAAACCCTTCTCAGACATTGAAATCCTTTGCTGAGAGTAAGTACAGAAGAGAGAAAAAGTATGAGGGCACTCAGGATGAATAACCTCATATTTTTTAAAATTATTTTTAGATGTTGACGGACCTTTATTTTATTCATTTATTTATATGCGGTGCTGAGAATCAAACCCAGTGCCTCACACATGCTAGACAAGTGCTCTACCACTGAGCCTCGACCCCAGCCCCAAATAACCTCATCTTATAGTGGGGAAAAGAGTGTCAAAATCATAGACCAGAGCCTTGAACAACAAACTGCACACTTGTATTTTTTAGCCCAGTTATCTGGTACAAATAATGTCTGTTTCTAGTTCTTTTCTATAGTAAAGGTTAAAAACAATTGAAAACTCTTTTTTCTTTATTTTTTAGAAAGAAGGAAATGGGTAGACTTTTGGCTTGCTTGAATACAGGTAAATATCTCCTGGGTTATTTTTAGTCTTTCATCTTATCTCTATACTCTATTGAATTCTCTAAGCACATTGAGCACACTGACTTCAACCTAGTATTTGAGTTAAGCCTCCTGCTCTTTAGTAATGTTCACCACAAGAGCCTATTTTGGTTTCTTCATCTACAAGCAGAAAAAAGTTTGGCATCCCTACCATTCATTTGCAAATGTGATTTCAGCTTTGTGTTTATTCTAATTTATTGTAAAGACATTTCCCCTCACTTCCTTCTTTTTCTGCTTCCTTCCTTTCTCTTAATGGCCACTTTAATCCTAACCTATGAATTAAACAGGTAAACAAAGGATCAAGACATTTAAGGATTCTTGGAACTCTGCTGGCTTTCAGTGCCCTTTGACTCAAATTTAGATTATTTACTCTCCTATTTTCAAACTATCTATCTACCCAAGTCTGGGTCATGTCTTCTACTCTTTTTTTTTAATTTTTTTTTATTTTTTGGTAGTTGAACACAATAACTTTTATTTATTTATTTTTATGTGGTGCTGAGGATTGAACCCAGGGCCTTGCACATGTGAGGCAAGTGCTCTACCACTAAGCCACAACCCCAGCCCCATGTCTTTTACTCTTGATTCCTCCCTGATCACTTCATTCAAGCTAATCTCCTAGCAACATCATATTTCATTTTACCAACTCTGCTTTCTGAGGTGGTTTTCCTTTTGCTTAACAGGTTTTCTTAGGTCTCCTGCCCATGTATTTATTTTTTAATGTACAAAGACACATGAAAAAGTCCATATCTTAGAAATAATATTCCTAATATTGCAGTAGTTCAGTTTTATACCTTAAATACATGTCAACAGGATGGTAAACATTGCATAATGGTTCAGAAGCCAAACCTTTTCAAAAGAGAAAGGTTTTCCTGATTGGCTTTCTTATTTCTCAGAAGAGCATGGGTAAGTTAAAAGTGCTTTCTGGTGACAATGGTATGTTCAGGTTCTATAATGTGCTTGCTGTGGGAGCTAAGTATATATTATGCCAGCCTTTCAATATTCTTCCAATTCTCAATCTCCATTTCAGGTTTTTCTTTTTCTTTTTTTTTATTGTGTGTGGGGGGGTGTTATTGTTTGCTTCTGGGGATTAAAGAGAAATTAGGCATTCTAGCCCAAGCTAAGGAGCATAATTTTGTGAATCTTAAGTTATAATTCATCTTTTTATTCTTAGACCCATTTCCATAGAAAATGAAGAAAACTAATATTATGACCCAGGGCCTGCATATACTAAGTACCATATCAGTATTTTTAATTATTATTCCTATTCTTTATTTCTCTACATGTAAATATTTTTACCTCAGGTGGTGAATGATTGCACTAATTAAAATTATAAATCTCTCCAAAGACGTGTTTGTTCCCCCAAATTTTAGTTTACAGCTTCTTGGAGCTTGGTAATGCTTTTTGTCATTTTAATTACTTTTGATATGCACCCACACACACATATACAAAAAGAACTTTCTAAATCCAAACTCATGTGTGACTGTTTTTAAAGGAGGATTAACTGCTTTGCTAGAGAAAAAGGTAAAAGACCTCAGTGTTACATTTTCCTGTTTATTGCAGCACTCCTGACACTAGCCCAGGCTTTTGATGGAGAATCTTCGACATTGGATTCCAGAGCTAATGAAGCTCATTGGTTTCGAAAAATAGGTAAAAGAAAATTCTATGACTATGGGAAACATTGTGGGGTGGTAGAATTAGATGTGAATTCAAATTCTGGCTCTGTCATTTGTAGCTATGAGTATAACTTGCTTAATCTCAGTTTCATTATTGATAAAATATAAACATATATATATGTCATGTGGTCATTAATGGTTTTGTATGAAACAGTGTATGTACCAGACACATTGTAGGATACTCAATAACAGTTGTATTTCCCTTTTTTCTATAGATAGGGTATAAGAATAAAAAGATGAATTATAATTTCCAGTCCCTAAAACTATGCTCTTAAGTTTGGTCTAGAATGCCTCGTTTTTAAAATAAATACAGTTACCAAAAATAAACTCCATGCAACAATACAGATGAATTTCACAAAAATAATATTGAACCAAAGGATCCAAACATCAAAGAGCGAATATTGCATGATTCAGTTTATTTATAGGCAAAAAGAAAAATATAGGCAAAATTCTATTTATTTATTTTGTGGTACTTGGATTAAACCCAGGGGCACTCTACCACAGAACTACACTCATCCCCCCTTTTTATTTTGAGACAGGGTCTTGCTATGCTGCCAAAGCTGGCATCAAATTTAAGATCCTCCTGTCTCAGCCTCCCCAGTGGCTGGGCATACAGGTGTATGCCACCACACCCAGCTCAAAACTAATTCGTGATGTCAGAAGTCAAGATTGTGGTGACCTTTGAAGGGAGGTTGGGCTTGAAAGGGAAAGGAGTTTGTGAGTTTCTGATATGTTCATGATCTTTCTTGATATGAGTACAAGTTACATAGGTATGTTCACTTTGTGAAAATTCTTCATGCTGGACAATTGTGAGTTGTGTTATTTGCTCTATGAAGGTTTTATTTAATACAATTTATTTAAAACCTGTGGTGGCAGTTACTGTATAATATCTCTTTGTCACAAAGTGGACTGGTTTTACATGAACCTTTTTCTGTCTTGAGGGATTTACTGGGGCTCTAATTAAGGAGAAAGACTAAATCAGCAACCTTGCTTCTAAGAAATTTATGCAAATAATGGAATAAAAACAAACAACATTTAAACTATACAAAGTTTTAATGACTTTGATCTTTCGAAAGTTTGAAAAAGTGTTTTCCTACTTCTTTTACTAAATTTTTATTTTCCAAGGTGAAGATCATGCTGAATATTGTCTAATTGAGGCTTTTGTGGCTGTTTGGGATTTGTGAATCTCTCCTGTAGTCTTCCTTTAACCATTACTTACTTCTACTTTATTCTGTTGATGATTTTTTGAAACAAGATCTCACTGTGTTGCCTAGGCTTCTCTTGAGCTGCTGGGCTCAAAGGATCTTCCTGTCGTAGCCCTCCCTGTGCTGGGACTACAGGTGCATGCCACCACATCCAGCTCTTTGCTGAAATTTAACTTCCTTTTACCAATTCCAGTTGGTGATCTCCTTGGTGACTCTCATATTTTAGATGGATTTGTGTCAACCAAGAATTCTTTTGTATGTCCCCAATTTTTTAAAAAATTCAACAGTACCTTCATTGGTCATTGGCCTAGAATGAAAGAAAAAAAGTAGTAGGAGTCTCTAAATTTACATCCAAAATTTTTTTTCTCTATAAACCTAAAGTTAATTTCTTAATCCCTGTGAAACCCCTTAGTAATATACTAATATTAAAGATGTAGATAGCAGAATACTAAAAAGTATATTTTTATATTTATATTATTTCATGTTAACATTCAGCTTGGAACTTGGCTGTGCAATCTGACAAAGACCCAGTAACAATGAGAGAGTTCTTCATGCTTTCTTATGAGGTAAGTAGGTTCTAAAAAGAATCTAAATATGAACAAGAAGGATCTGACCACTAAGAGTTAAGTATAAGCTGGGCATGGTGGCTCATGCCTGTAATCCCAGCAGCTTGGGAGGCTGAGGCAGGAGGATCATGAGTTCATAAACCAGCCTCAGCAAGGCCCTAATCAACTCAGTAGACCCTGTCTCTAAATAAAGTATAAAAAGGGCTGGCAATGTAGCTCAGTGGTTAAGCATCCCTGAGTTCAGTCCCGGGTGCAAAAAAAAGAAGAAGAGCTAAGTATAGAGTAGAATTGCCTTTTCATCTTGGAACATTTAGTACATGTCTAAGCAAAAATGGCCCAAGGAGAATCTGTTCCCTTCATTGTAGAATGTAAGAATGTGGGACAGTTATCCCTGTACCAGAATATGATAAACACCCATCATGGAACCTAAAGTTCTACCATTACAGAATTATTCTTTTTCCTTTGAAGAGATTTCAGTCTCCCAGAGTCCTGTATTAAAACAATATTATCTTTTGGAGGGAAATACTCCAAGCATTGTGATTTACCAACACAGAAAGGGTTATGGTAATAAGTCTATAGGAATGTAAAGTATGTATCTGGGTACAGCCTGGGCAGAAAAAGGAGATTAAGAAGTCTGGACTTTCTATATAACTTTTCCTAGAGCAGGTTCTGTGTGTAAAGGTTTATGAGTTTGTTAATCAATTATGAGTGTTTGAAAATAGTCCTGAGTCTCCAAGTTAGAGTTTAAATGTTACAAATAGGATTAAGTATTGGATGGAAGGGTTAGAGAGTATCCTTCATACACAGATACATCAAGATTAATTAAATGTTTAGAACTTTAGAGCTGAAAAGAACCAGAGATAATCTAGCACAAGTCCTCCCCCGCTTTTTAAAAACATAACAGTAGCCTGAGACCTAAAGAAATTGGTTGCCTTGAAATTCTTTTAATTCAGTGATGCTAATGGTTGCATCACTAAATGTTTGGGGAGATTAATAGTCTTTGCAAGTTTAGGTAGAGTTGCCATTAAATTAGGCCAAATAAACCAGCTTTAGTTTTGACATTTGTGATAGCACTGTAGGACTGGCATGTAAGAATCCAAGTGGGTTAGAGTCTTATTGTTGTACAAAGCTGGGAGGTTTTTTTTTTTTTCCCTAAAACTAGAGGGCAAGATTTAATGATGAGGTTATGTTTAATGCCTGTCAAGATTTGACATTGTGTCTTTTAGCCATGACAATATATGTACTAATTTCAGCTCTATTAAATACAAAGGGGAAATCTATTTGCCAGGAGAAAAAATCACCTAGAAATTACAGTATAAACCAAGAAGTAAATCACTAGATCGAAATACAGGGGCAAATGACAGTACTTGTCACTGGAAAAGATAAGAAAACTGAAGAAATGAAGCTTTTTATCTAGTAAGGTGCAAAAAACAATGGAAAGTAATATAAAATTAAAACTGTAAATCAGTGTTATAGTCTATATAATTTTTATGGTAACATGTGCTTTTTCAGCTGAATTTCTTCATTCAGAGAGGATGTTGCTGATTTTCATTCTGATTGTTTGTGTTCACCTGACAGAATTCTCACTATTCATTGATGTTTTGGTTATTTCTTATCAGCTGTCCCAGTTTTGTCCTTCTGATCAAGTAATTCTGATTGCACAGAAAACATGTTTACTTATGGCAGCTGCAGTTGATCTAGAGCAAGGAAGAAAAGCTGCAACAACTTTTGAACAGGTAATGTGCAACCTTCAAAAAAGACAAAAGTTAAGTGTGCTATTTGGTATGTTTGCCTTCCCTGATACACTTATTTTTTATTCTCTATAGAGAATCATTTCCTCCATTCCAACAGCACTTTGATTTCAAAGTTTATAATAGCTAATTCCTTACTAAGCAAAGATCACATTTGGCTTAACCTCTTCTGTTTAAGAAGGTAGACTATCTCTTCTTTTAAAGTACCCTTCCCATGGGTCACTCTTTCCTAGTCTGATTTTAAATATTCTTTTTTAAAAAAATTTTTAGTTGTTGGTAGACCTTTATTTTATTAATTTATTTGTATGTGGTGTTCAGAATCAAAGCCAGTGCCTTACACATGTTAGGCAAGTGCTCTACCACTGAGCCACAACTCCAGCCCCCTTTATTTTCATTTTCTCCCTATATTTACATATGGCCCATAGAAGTTTTTCTCCCACATCTGTTCCTGTTTGCACATTTTCTTTTGCTTTTCTCCCTTGCCTCTCCCTCCACCCCCACACCCAGTACTGGGAATCGAACACAGGGGTGTTCTATCACTGAGCTACATCTCCAGCCTTTTTTTAATTTTTTGAGACAGTGTCTTACCATGTTGCCCATGTTGGCTTCAAACTTGCTATGCTCCTGCCTCAGTTTCCCAAGTCGCTGGGATTATAAGTATGTACAGCTTTGCCCACCTTCTTTCCATACATTTCTATGGAAGAATTCAGCTCTTTCCACAGCTTTGACAGCCATCTGAAATTATTTATTTAAGCTATTTTTCTTCCCTCAATTGCATTTGTTTTCTTTGTCCTGTGTCCTTTAATATCTCATCATTAACTCAATTTTAACAAGAAGACAGGAATTCTTACCTTTGCCTGAATTCTACTCTAAGCTTTTTAAACTTTACCTCTTTTAGGAACTACCAACATTGCTGTCTCCCTTACACCAGATTATTGGTTGGCCTTCAGCTTTTTTTTTTTTTTCAAGCTGAGAAAATTTTCTCCAAGTCAGACCACCAGCATTTTGTGTACAATTTTTATGATATAGATCCTATCACTGCTTGGTTTCTCTTACCTGGACAAACAAAACTTCCTAATTTCCCATACTTGTCATCTTCTCTTCTCTCCAACTGGTATAAAATCCTTCTTGCTTTTTAACTTCTTCCTCTTCCTAATATCTTCTTCCATGTTATTCATTCCATAGCTTAACTATTGTGAATTGAGCTGCATCATAGATTAGTTTGCTGATTTTAAGTCCTTTGTGTGTATGCTGAGGAGAGGGATAGCTGGGTCAAATGGTGGTTCCATTCCAAGTTTTCTGAGGAATCTCCATACTGCTTTCCATAGTGGTTGCACCAATTTGCAGTCACACCAGCAATGTATGAGTGTACCTTTTTCCCCACATCCTTGCCAACATTTATTGTTACTTGTACTCTAGACTGTTGCCATTCTGACTGGAGTGAAATGGAATCTCAGTGTAGTTTTAATTTGCATTTCTTTAATTGCTAGAGATGTTGAGCATTTTTTCATACATTTGTTGACCAATCATATTTCTTCTTCTGTGAAGTATCTGTTCAGTTCCTTTGCCCATTTTGATTGGGTTATTTGTTTGTTTGGTGTTAAGTTTTTTGAGTTCTTTATATATCCTAGATATTAATGCTCTATCTGAGATACAGGTGGCAGAAATTTTCTCCCATTCTGTGGGCTCTCTCTTCACATTCTTGATTGTTTCCTTTGCTTTGAAGAAGATTTTTTGTTTGTTTGTTTTAGTTTGACACCATCCCATTTATTGGTTTTTGATTTTACTTGTACTTTAGGAGTCTTGTTAAAGAATTTGATTCTTAAGCCGACATGATGGAGAGTGGGTCTACTTTTTCTTCTGGTAGGCACAGGGTCTTTGGTCTAATGCCTAGGTCCTTGATCCAATTTGAGTTGAGTTTTGTGCAGGGTGAGAGATAAGGGTTTAATATCATTATGCTACATACAGATTTTCAGTTTTTCCAGCACCATTTGTTAAAGAAGCTACCTTTTCTCCAATATATATATTTTTTTGCACCTTTATCTAGAAGCTACCTTTTCTCCAATATATATATTTTTTTGCACCTTTATCTAGTATGAGATAACTGTATGAATGTGGGTTTTTCTCTGTGTTCTCTATTCTGTATCATTGATTTACATGTCTGTTTTGGTGCCAATACCATGCTGTTATATAGCTCTGCAGTATAACTTAGGGTCTGGTATTGTGATGCCTCCTGCTTCATTTTTCTCACTGAGGAACCAATTTGGAGGCCTCATTCTTAAGAACTACTGGGGTCCCTTTTAAGAAACCTTTACATTTTAAAAGATGAGAAAAGAATTTACCTTCCTCAGAACAAAATAAGAAAAACAAAACCCAATTCTGCTTCTTACCAGGTAAAAAAGTATTTTAATTCTGCTGGTGGTGATGCACACTTGTAATCCTAGTGGCTCAGGAGGCTAGGCAGGAGGATCACAAGTTCAAAGCCAGCCTCTGCAACTTAACAAGGCCCTAAGAAACTTAGTGAGACCCTGTCACAAAACAAAAACTAAAAAAGGCTGGGTATGTGGCTCAGTAGTTAAGCACCCCTAGGTTCAATCCCTAGTACCAAAAAAAAAAGTAATTTTATTCTCAATAGGCCCTTTTGCTTTACTAAAAAACAGTAATAACATGTTCTCCTTATATGGTTTTAACTTTTGAAAAGTTATTTTCTGTTGGTAGTCCTGAGTTTGTTAAACAACAGTGTATCTTAGCAAATAGATATCAACTTGGTGTGAAGGAAATTTCACAAACTCTTAAGTACAGTCCTTAATTATTTTGTTTGTTTCTAACAACTGTTATTTATTTTTTATTTTTTCTCACACACTTCTGTGTTTCCCAGGAACTCTGTAACCTAGTAATTCTTCTATAGTCTGTGCTTTTGAAAGCATTTCTATTCAGATAATTCAAGATATACTTCTGCCTTTCATCATCTAAGTGTGGTTCCTATGAATTAGACTGTGGTGCTTTCTCTCTATAAAGAATATTTGTTGAATTCTGTTATATACAACTGCACCCTGTTCTTCCTTTTCTTTTCTCCCCCCCCCTCTCTAAATTACCCAGGTTGACCTTGAGCTTGTGATTCTCCTCCCTCAGCCTGTAGACTAGTTTGGACTACAGGCATGTGCCACCATGCTGTTGGCTGTACCTTTTTCTTTATACCCCCATAAATCAGGGTATTTATAAATAAGATGATGGTGAAGGAATACACAAAGATTGCATAGTCCTATCTACATTGTCTCTACCCTCCTAAGTAAAGGGAAAGTGAGAAATGCTTAAAACATTAGAGTAATTGCAATTTGAAAAGGAATTACATATTTTTCCTAGAATAGGGCTGGGTAAGCTATTGCCAACTGTCCAAATCAGTCCCATGGCCTTTTTTTGTACAGCCTGAGAGCTAAAAATGGTTTTTACATTTATAAAAAGGTTATAAACCAAAATAAAGCAAAACATGTGAAAGTGAGTATATGTAGCTGGCAAAGCCTAAAATATTTACTGTCTGATGTTTTACAGAAGAAGTGTCCTGACCCTTGTCCTAGATTATTTTTTAACAGACTTATTGAGGTACAATTCATGTTCCTTATAATTCACTCATTTTTAAAAATTTTTATTTTTGATAGTGCTAAGGATCAAACCAGGGCTTCACACTTTCTAGGCAAGCATGCTTAGCTATACCCCAACCCAAATTTACCCATTTAAATGTACACTTTAATGGTTTTTAGAATATTTATATGTGTGAAACTGTCAACATGACCTAATTTTAGAACATTTTCATCACCCTAAAAAGAAACTCCGTACCCATTAACAGTTACACCTCATCCCTGCTACCAGCCCTAGGCAACCACTAATCTAATTTTTGTCTCTATAGTTTTGCTTATTCTTGGTATGCCATCCTACAATATGTAGTCTTTTTTGATTGGCTCTTTTTATAAAGTTTGAAATATTTTCAAGTTTCTCCATGATGTAACATGTATCAATAAATATTTCATAGATTTTTATGATGGAATAACATTTTATTGTATATACAGTGTGTATATTTCATTTTATTGTGATATATGGATAGATAGATAGATAGATAGATAGATAGATAGATAGATAGATAGATAGATATCACATTTTGTTTATCCATTCCCATTGATGGGCACTTGGGTTGTTTTCACTTATTAAAAATAATGCTTTTGATAAGTATATACATTTTTGTGAACATGTTTTTCTTTCAAGTATGTACATAAGAGTTGGATTGGTGGAATGTTTTACGGATGTCTGTCAGGTCTAGTAGGTTTACAGTGTTGTTTAAGTCTTCTATATCTTTGATGATTTTCTTCCAGGTTGTTCTATTCATTATTTATAGCAGGATGTTGAACTTTCCAACTCTTTTTTTTTAAGGGGGAGTACTAGGGACTGAACTCTGGGACACTCAACCACTGAGCCACATCCCCAGCCCTATTTTGTATTTTATTTAGAGACAGGGTCTCACTGAGTTGCTTAGTGCCTCACAGTTGCTGAGGCTGGCTTTGACCTTGTGATCCTCCTGCCTCAGGCTCCCTAGCTTCTGGGATTACAGGCATTCACCACTGTGCCCAGCAAGTTTCCAACTCTTATTGTTGAATTGTCTATTTCTTTAATTCTGTCAATTTTTGCTTTGTATATTTTGGGGCCCCATTATTTGTTGCATATGTGTCTATAATTTCTATATCTTACTGATGTAATCACCATTTTATCAATATAAAATTTCTCTCTTTATCCCTAGTATTTTTTTTTTGGAACTCTAGTAATGTTATTTTAACATTTCTACTGTTGCTATTTTCACAGTATGGGTCTTCCCCATCATTTTACTATATTATTTTATTAGTACTGGGGATCTAAACCAGAGGTGCTTTAGCACTAAGCTGCATTCTTGGCCTGCTTTATTTATTATTTTGAGGCAGGGTCACACTAAGTTGCTGAGGCTGGTCTTGAACTTGCAGCCCTCCTCAGCCTACTAAGCCCTCTCAGCCTACTAGCCCTCTTAGCCTACTAGCCCTCTCAGCCTACTAAGTCGCTGGGATTACAGTCAAGTACCACCATGCTTGGCTACATTCAATATTTTATCTTTAATATAATGCTTGTCTCTTATAGACATAGTTAGACCATGTTTTTTCTTAACATACAGTGTGACAATTTGTGCCTTTTACTACATCACTTAATCCAATCACACTTAATGTTATTATTTTTATGGTCAAACTTAATTCTGCCATTTCACATGTATTTCATGTATTTTTTTTTCTTGTTTTCCTCCTTTTGCATTAAGTGAATGTTTTCTAGTGGAATATTTTAGTTCCTTTAACAATTTTTACTTAATAGTTTTTATTTATTTTCTTAGTGGTTGCTCTAGAGCATGCAATATAGATCTTAATTATTCTGCCTCTACAGGAGATTATGAATTCAATTCTAGTGAGATATAGAAATGTTATTCCTATTAGTTCTATTCCCTTATCACCTTTTTGTTCATCATATTATACACATTACATCTATATATGCCCCAAACATAACAATACATCTTATAATATTACTTTATACAATTTTATATATTTGTAAGAAACTAAGAAGAAAGGCAAGCAAGTATATACTACAGTTTGGTATATTAACCATCTTATTTGCTATATGTGCTTCTCTTCACTTCTTCCTGTGGATTTTAGTTACCATATGGTAACATTTTCTTAACCCAAACAACTTTGTTCCCACCTGTGTCTTGTGTTGTTATTGTGAAATATATTACATTTCTATTTTTAGAGGCCTAGTAACACAAAAATAAATTTGTGTGTGTGTTTGTTTGTGTATTATATAATCCCTTTTGGTTTTTTGGTGCTAGATATGGAGCCCAAGGCCTCGTTCATGCTAACCATATGCTCTACCACTGAGATAACACACAAGCCCCATAATTGCTTTTTAAGACAGTTCAGAGAACAAAGAAGAAATATACTATATTTTGTATTTACAAAATTATTTTACTGATACTCTCCTTTTTAATCTGAATTCACATTACTTCCTGGTGTTACTTGCTTTCAGATTGAAAACTTTTTTCAGTAATACATTCTCTGAACTCTTGTTTATCTGGGAATGTATTTCATCTTTAGTTCTAAATAATAGTTTTGGTGAACATTGCATTATTTATGGGTTGTTATTTTTATTCATCACTTTCAGTTTATTTATTTATTTGCCATGCTGAGCATTGAACCCAGGTCCTCATGCATACTAGGCAAACTCTCAACCACTGAGCTACATCCCTAGTTCTCATAACTTTGAATATGTTTTCACACTGCCTTCTGACCTCCATTGTTTTAATGAGTCAATTCTTAATGTATGTATGCATGTATGTAATGAGTCATTTTTCTCTTTTCTTTTACTCTTTTGAATGGAATATATCTGGGTTGAATTTCTTTATGTTTATCCTGTCTAGAGTTTGTTGGACTTCTTAGATGTGTAGAGAATGTTTTTCATCAAGATTGGGGAGATTTCAGCCATTTTTATTTATTTATTTATTTATTGCTCCTTTTTTCTTATATATTTTGATAATTCCATTAGGTATATGTTGGTGTGTTTCATGGTTTCCTACATTTTACTAAGGCTTTACTTTTCTTCATTCTTTTTCATTGTTTCTCATACTTCATAATCTTTATTGATCTAGCTTCATCTTTGTTGATTGCTTCTTCTGCCAACTCAAACCTAATGTTGTTCTCCTCTAGTGAATTTTTGTTTTGGATTTTGTATCTTTCTCTCCTCCTCCTCCTCCTCCTCCTCCTCCTCCTCCTCCTCCTCCTCCTCCTCCTCCTCCTCTTCTTCCAATGCTAAGCAAGCACTCTCCCACTGAGCTATATCCCCAGCCTAGTTATTATATTGTTAACTCTAGTATATCCATTAGATTCTTTGATTCCTGTCTCATTATCAAGATACTGTATTTGATTAATATTGTTATCAAACCTTCCTCCTCTTAGAATGTTATCCTTTTGTTATTTGAACATATTTAAAACAGATGCCTCGAAATATGTGCCTGCTAAGTTTAATACCTGAGCCTTTTCAAAGTTTCTGTTACTGGCTTTTTTCTTTTACATGGGTCTAAGTTTCCTGTTTCTTTGTATATCTTATAATTTTTGTTAAAAATCAGACATTTTAGTTAATTTATTATAGCATCTTTGGATACTGATCTACCATGTGGGGATTAGTGTTGTTAATGTTTGTTTCTGTTTAGTTAATTGAGAATATAGGGAAAATAGTTCAATGAGGGCCTATTTTCCCTATATTTCATAGTTTCTGATGCAACTCTTCAAAGGGCAGTCTTTGTCTTAGCAATTACCCTGACCTATCCTTCTGAAAAGAATAGTGATTTTAGTAGAGTTCTTTAATATTATCTCTTTTCCTTATCTCCCTCTTAAAGCTTCTCTTTTCTTGGTATCACATGCACTTATTGGCCTTTAAAGGTGATTGGGCATTTTATGTGTGTGTGTGTGTGTGTTGAAAGTGCTTTTTTGATATAAATTAAAATGGTGCCCCTTTGAAGGGAAAGGAATCGTCCTAGCTGTCTCTTTGCCTGCTTCCCTCTATAAACTTGAAGTTAGTCTACTGTTTTATATTGATTTCATTGAGCTACAAGACTCATTTTACTTGCTCATTGTCATACAGGAGCTGTAACTCAGGAAACAGGTTCGGGGTTCAGCAGGTGGAAGAAGATGTAAGACATGGTGGAAATATTGGTCATCCTTTATTTGGAGGTGGACATAGCCATTAGCCAGCCCCTAGTTTCAGCTTCAGCCCTCCAGCCAGTTCGATTTTAGACCCCATTTTATATTCAGTTCAAACAAAGGAGGCACACTGCCAGCACGTTACATAAGGGAGGAGGGGTGCACAAGCTCCCAAGTTAATTGTTATGACCTTGAGTCTGTACTCTGAATCACAGTGTTTCTGGCCTTGACTAACCGTAACAGCCAGTTTCCAGCCCTGGCAACACACTAAAAACATAACATAGCCTGCCAGAAGTCTCCACGAGGGAGCCTAACTACAGCCATTTTGGGCCTGCTCCAGCAGCTCACTACCAAAATTTCCATGGTTTTTAAAAGTGCCCTTAGCCTTGAACTTCCCCAGGTTCTATTCTAATCCAAGATTTTCCCCTTAGGGAGAACTACAGAGCTTACCCTTCTAATGACCTACCACATTTACTGAGAAGAAACTGAATTACTATTTGGGAGGTGGGGGCAGGGTCAGTGGCCCACTTCTATCAGAGTGACAATCCAGCTTTGAATGGGCAAGAGTTATAATCCCTGGTATTTTTGCCTTGCCTCTCCCAACATGGAAACTATACTATAAGCAAACAGAGATGAGAACAATTGAGACCAGGAAGAGAGCCCTAGGCTTCTCAGCTGTGTTTTTTATGATATAGCTTCCATGGTACAGACCTGGCCAGCAGTCTGGCCCTCACAGGAATCCCTAGCCTTGAAATATGATCACATCTACCCAAAGCAGTGCTTACATCACATTGAACTGGGAGTTGGTGAATGCATCTTGGTTCAAATGTCACAGGCCCTCATTCCTCTTACTTAGGCTTAGCAGATCTCTTGGGGTAAAAGTTTCTCCACTTTCTGTATGCCCTCAGGCAGGCAATTTCTTGAGACTTTACATGATTGTGTTTTACTTATTTTGTTTTGTTTTTGTAGTTCTGAAGATGGAACCCAGGGCCTACATATGCCATACATGACTGTGTTTTATAATTTTTGTCTGTTTTTTATTTTTATTTTTGTTTTGCTTGGAAAAGGATCTATGGAATGCCTCATACAACCATTCTGAAAGTGCTTTTTTCTTCTATTCTAAATTATTAAAGAAATTGACAGTGCTCAGTTTTTCTATTTAATCCTTATTTTTCTGGGACAATAGGTTGAAGTGCATTTGGAGTTTATATTCCTACAGCAATTCCAAAATGTTCACTTTAAACTAACATTTTAGCTGAGTGTGGTGGCACAAGTCTGAAATCCTAGCAATTATGGAGGCTGAGACAGGAGGATCGCAAATTTGAGGTTAGCCTCAGCAATTTAACGAGGTCGTAAGCAACTTAGTGAGATCCTGTCTCAAAATAAAAAAAAAATAAAATGGACTGGGGATGTTGCTCAGTGATTAATCACCACTGGGTTCAATCCCTAGTAGTTGAAAAATAAATACAAAGTAAAAATAAATAAATTAACATTTTATTTTTAATTGCTTTTAATTAAAATGATATGAGATTATGCTAATTTGCTTAAAGTTCTTTTTGTTGAGACTAATTATCTTGTTGCCAAATAGACCAAGTTACTAAATCGTGCACTTGAGCAAACCCAGAAATGCAAAGACATCTGGAATCTTCTGAAACAAACAGGTACAGTGGGAACTAGAAGTTTGGTAACATAGCTATGAAAGAAGTTTACAATCTGAATAATCACCTCATTTGTCATGAGAATTTTCTGCAATATTCAATAATAGCTAAATTATTTTTAAGAACCAATTTTTCCATACTGTATGTTGGTATTTTTATTCTATAACACTAATTAGAGTAAGAATATTATGCACTTTGACTTCTGGTAAAAGTACAATATTAAATATAAAAGTAAGATTATTATTGTACAACATGCTATTGCTCTTAGGTCACTAGATACCAAAAGTTACCACTGACTAATAGATGTAGATGACAGAGTCTTTCAAACCACAATCAAAATAATAGCCACTGCTGGTAGTTTATTATGAATTATCAAAATTGTAGTAAAACTTTTGAAGTCATGTAATAACTTGCTACAGTTTCCTCATTAAAGATGGTATTGTTTTTTAGGTATAGATAGACAATGTTATAGTGTGCCCATGTGTTCATGTTTTAGAATTCTTTTAAGTCAATGGGTATTCAATTGAGTTATATGCCTTTTCAGAATCTATGAAGATAATCATGGTTTTTCTCTTTAAGCTGTGAATACATTGAATTATAATAATAGATTTCCTAAAATTAAGTCATCATTGCATTCCTGGAATAAACTCTATTTGGACATGGCATGTTATTATTTTAATATATTCATGAATTCTTTTTCTTAATATTTAGAAATTATTTGTTGTTTTCTCTTTGTGCATATGTGATTCCTCTGACAGATTTTCAAATCAAATTATATAAATTATAAGGAAGAATATAAACACAGGGATTTAATTTGCCTCTCTCAATCTATGACAGCTATTTAAATGATAAAAATGACAAGTAAGAATAGAAGATACCTAAATAATATACTTTCTATAGCAGATTTCAGGAAAATAGACTCTATAGCTTTAAAGTATGCTCTATATTCTCAGAACAAAAAATGCATCTTCATTTCTACTCTGAAATGTTTACAGCATTAATGATAAGGAAACCCTGAATAGATTCTGAGACATACAAATAAAACAGAGAACATGATCTGATTACAGTGCAAAAACTAGAAGTTAGTAATGGAATCAGAAAATAAGCCTGGTTCCAGGTGCATTAGTTCACACCTGTAATCCCAGCTACTTGGGAGTCTGAGACAGGAGGATCTCGAGTTCAAAGCAAGTCTGGCAACTCAGGGAGACCCTGTCTCAAAATAAAATAAAATTTTTATAGAAGGCTGGCATGTTGCTCAGCAATAGAGTACTTGCCTAGCATACAGGAGGCTTTGGGTTCAGTCCCCAGTACAGCAAAAGAAAGAAAGAACCCTACTACCTGGATATATTTTTTTAAAAAAATCAGAAGTACAGAATATCCAGTGTTATAGTTTAGATCCAGAATATCTACAAAGGTTTATGTATTGAAAGTTTGTTCCCCAACTGGTGGTACTTTTAGAAAGTGGTGAAGCTCTAGGATACTCTGTATTTGCATAATCATGTATTTCTCAGAATGTGTTCCTAACATCAAGCAATCCATGACTGCACATGTGTGTATGTGCATGTTTGTATTTATACATATACAAGTCATTAGGTAATTTCAGATTAAATCCATAATGAAATACTAGCACATACCTATCCAAATGATCAAATCTAAAACACTGACAACAGCAAATCCTGGTGAGGATACAGAGCAACAGGGACTCTCATTCATTACTAATGGAAATGAAAAAAAGGTATAGCCACTTTGGAAGATAGTATGATAATTTCTTACAATATTAGACATAATGTTATCAATATTATTCAGCAATCACGCTCCTTTATATTTACTCAAAGGAATCGAAAATTTATGGTCACACGAAAATCTGCACATAGCTGTTTATAGCAGCTTTATTCACAATTGCCCCATTTTGGAAGCAACTAACATGTCCTTCAACATATGTGAACAGATAATAAAATGTGGTATATTTGTACAATGGAATATTCAGTATTGAAAAATATGAGCTGTCAAGTCACAGATAGACATGGCAGAATCTTAAATATATATTACTAAGTGAAAGTAGCCAGTCTGAAAAGTTGACATACTATATGATTGCAACTATATGATATTTTGCAAAAGGCAAAATCATAAAGACAGTAACCTATCAGTGATTGTCTAGGGTTTTAGGGGACAGCATGAATAGGTGGATCACAGAAAATTCTTAGGGCAGGAAAACTATTCTGTATGATATTACAATGATGAATATATGTCTTTATACATTGGTCAAAACCCACAAAATGCATAATACAGAGAGTGAATCCTAAACCAAACTATGGACTTTGGTTGAATGTGATGTGTCAGTGCTGGTCCATCAGTTAAAACTAATGTATGGAATAGATGCAGAATGTTGAGGGTGGGGAAGACTGAATGTATGGGAGGTTGGGGGCCAGTATGTGAGAAATACTTTCCTCTCAGTTTTGCTTTGAACCTAAAACTGCTTTAAAAATAAAATGATAGCCAGGCATGGTGGTGCACACCTGTAATCCCAGTGGCTCAGGAGGCCAGCCTCAGCAATGGCAAGGTGCTAAGCAACTCAGTGAGACCCTGTCTCTAAATAAAATACAAAATAGGGCTGGGATGTGGCTCAGTCATTGAGTGCCCCTGAGTTCAATCTCTGGTACCCACCCCCTCCCAAAATAAAAAAAATAATAATAAAATGTTAAAAAAAACAGCCTATAATCTCAGCTACTTGAGTGGCTAAGGCAGGGAAATCATGAGTTCCAGGCCAGCCTGGGCAACATTGTGAAACACTGTCTCAAAAAAGAAAGAAAGAAAAGAAATATAGTGGTAGCAGAACAAAAGGAAATGCAATATTCTTGAGTCAGTTTTTTTGG
Source organism: Ictidomys tridecemlineatus (assembly GCF_052094955.1). Lineage (NCBI taxonomy): Eukaryota > Metazoa > Chordata > Mammalia > Rodentia > Sciuridae > Ictidomys > Ictidomys tridecemlineatus. The sequence continues at coordinate 73,851,608 of NC_135493.1, read as the reverse complement.
GGAACATGGTATACTTTTTCAATATGCAAATTAAAGTATGCCTCCATTTCTAGAAATTTTTCTAGAATCATGTTTTTAATATTTGTTTTTTGTGTGTTTTAATTGTAAATGGACACAATGCTTTTATTTTATTTATTTTTATATGGTGCTGAGAATTAAACCCAGTGCCTCAGATGTGCTAGGCAAGTGCTCTACCACTGAACCACAACCCCAGCCCCTTAAACATTTGTTTTTATTCCATTATTTTTATTTCTTCTTTGGGAACTCTGCATGTTTTGAATCTCCTCTACTGTCTCTTACATCTTTTGTTTTATCTTCTATATCTCTATGTTTTAAAATTTTTTATATCTGTAGATAGATGGCATACCTTTATTTTATTTATTTACCTTTATTTTATTTGTTTATTTTTATGTGGTGCCAGGAATCAAACCCAGTGCCTCACACATGCTAAGCAAGTGCTCTACCACTGAGCCACAACCCCAGCCCCAATTTGTTTTATTTTTATGTGGTGCTGAAGATCTAATCCAGTGCCTCATACATGCTAGGCAAGTGCTCTGCCACTGAGCTCCAGCTCCAGCCCCGATATATCTCTATATATTTTTGAAGTTTAAATTTCCATTTTTGTTTTTGGACACATCAATGACTTAATTAACTCATTAATTAGTAAGGGAACCAGTAAGATGTTACAAACTGGTTCAAAAAAAATAAAGAAAGAAAGAAAGAAAGAAACACATATACATTCAAGCAAGAATACTGAAATAAATTTACAAAACTGGTAAGTATCCACAGAGAATGATTAGTTTAATCTCCATGGAACAAAAGTCACTTACATTTCCTTACACAAGAATAATTTGCATTATTAACAGTTTTCTACAAATTATTGAATTGAAAAATGACTCACACAATTTAGGTAGAGATAACCTTGAAGGGTACACTTGAAAGGACATACACTAATTTCTTTTTCCTGATTCAAAGCCTTTTGCAATATTTTTTTGCATAGTATTCCATCTACCTCCCTCCTCTGTGATCATAATAATCTCATAGAATATTATTCTTAATCACAAAACAAGCTAATTTCGTTAGTTTGCCCTGATTATTTACATAGGTATAGCATGAGTGTTAATAAACCAAACAGGCCTCCTTGGATTTACTTTGCATATCTAAAGCTATAAAATACTGAACAACTACTAAGGCTACAGATTCAAATTCTGTCTAGATGCTTCTATAGGGAATCTGAGATTGGCTATCTGAAACCCTCTTCGATGCCACTTCAAAGTTAGGTAACAAAGTTCAAGAAATCTGTCCACATACAACAGTTACTAATATGGCATTATGTAAAAATGTGGATGTGTAACTGATGTGATTCTGCAATCTTTGTAATGTTTTGAACAACCAATAAAAAAAAAGAAATCTGTCCACCAGATTTCACTTGTCATGCTTTATAAATTTATGGAAATTCATCTCTTTTCAAGGTTCCCTAAATTTACTAAGGTTCTTGGCCTGCCAGAAAGTAAATTTCCTACCACTTTTAAGACTGGGACCCTGTAAGACAGGCCAGTTCCCTGATGTAAATTTGAAGTACAGTCAACCTTATCTCTTTAAAGTAGCATATCATACCTGATTAGATGAGTATCATATAATATTGATACTCTAGGTAAGACCTTAATATGTCCAATTATATCATGATGAAAAGGAGGAACAGATTCTTATAGAACCAATGCAAATAAGTATATTTCAATGAAAAGTAGGGAGATTTAGTAAAAGTTTGATCATATCATTTTAAAATAATTTAGTTTCAGCATCTACTGAATTGTTTTGACTTACAAATGGCTTGTGAAGAAAGTTTTCTCATATAAGACTGGAAATGGAACATTAAAACAACATTGGCCATATTCTAAATAAATAACCAGAGTAAAATTTCTCTTTCATCAATTTATTCAGTCCTGTGTTCTGCTGAATCTTGAGTTAGCAGTCTGCTTTTGTGAAGTTTTATGCTTGTGAACTCAAAAGCAATTCCTGGAAAGCCTAATTAGCCCACGGATATGGCCTGAAAATTGTCTGTGCACTATCAACTCAAGCTTGTAACTAAGAGTCTATTCTGACATGTCAATAATTTGAAGCACATAGTACTGTCCTTTTCTGTGAAGCACCAATACTGACCTATTCTGTTAAGACATAATCTCTGGCCTATAGATTTTGCAGAGTTCTCAGAAAAATACCAATATTTTAATAAGCAACCTGTACATTATAGAGATTTAATGGCTATGGTTTAATTTAATATAGAAATATCAGAATTTTAGGAAGGTAGAATGCTTTATTAGAGTATAATACATAACTATTGCATAAGAGTTTTATTGTGGTAAAATATACATAACATAAAAATTGCCATTTTAGACATTTTTGCAGTATAATATTTAGTGGCATTAATTACTTGCACAATTTTGTACAGCCATATACCACTGTGTATTACCAAAAATTCCTATCACCCCAAACAGAAACTATAGCCATTAAACAATAACTCCCTATTCCCCTAGCCTATAGCCCCTGGGAACCTCTTTCTGCTTTGTGTCCTTATGAATTTGCCTATTCAAGATATTCCCTTTAAGTAGCATCATACAGTATTTGTCCTTTTGTCCCTGGGTTATTTCACTTAGCATAATGTTTTCAGAGTTCATTTATGTTGTGGATATATTAGTACTTCATTCTTTTGGGTGCCAAATAACATTCCATTTTATGTATATATCATACTTTGTTTATACATTTGTCAGTTGATGGACACATGGGTTGTTTCTACTTTGTGGGGATTATAAATAATGATGCTATGATTATCGGTAAGTTTTTACCTGAGTCCCTACTTAAAGTTATTTGGGGGTATATACTTAGGAGTGGAATTATTTGGTCAGATGATAATTCTATGTTTAACTTTTTGAAGAACCACCAAACTGTTTTCCACAGCACCTGCACCATTTTACATTCTTATCAGCCTTGTACAGTTGTTTGAATCTTTCCACTTCCTCACTACCACTTGGTATATTTTATCCATCTTAGGTGGTGTGACGTGGTATATCATAGTTTGGGTTTGTATTTCCCTAATGACTAATGATGTTGAGCATCTTTTCCTGTTCTTACTGGTCATTCATATATCATTTTTTTGGGGGGGGAAGGACTTATCTATTCAAGTACTTTACTCATTTTCTAAAATTGCATTGTTTGTCCTTTTATTGTTGAGTTACAGGTATGTATATAAATAAATGTCAGATATATGATTTGCAAATCTTTCTCCTGTTCTGTATATTGACTTTTCACTTTCATGATAATGTCTTTTATGCACAGACATTTTTCATTTTGGTGAAGTCCAAATTATCTACCTTTTCCTTTTTTGAACAATATTTCTCATTATACTTTTAAAATATTTTTATTTTATTTATTTATTTTTGTATGTGGTGCTGAGGATTGAACCCAGTGCGTCACACATGCAAGGCAAGTGCTCAACCTCTGAGCTACAACCCCAGCCCCTGAGCTACAACCTCAGCCCCTGAAACATTGCTGAATTCATAGCTTTTTTGTGGTTTCTGTAGGATTTTTCATATGTAGGATCAAGTCGTCTGTGAACAGTGATAGTTTTACTTCTTCCTTTCCAATGTGGATATATTTTTTATTTTCTTTGTTTCTTTTATGGCTCATGCTTCTGGAGTCAAGAATCCATAGCTAAATTTAAGGTCATGAAGATTTACCCCTATTAATTTCTCTAAGAGTTTTATGTGGTCTTAGCTCTTACATTTAGGTCATTGATCCATTTGGAGTTTGTTTTTGTATTCAATGGCATGTTAGGTATCCAAATTCACCTGTTTGCTTGTGAAAATCCAGTTGCCCAAGCATTACTTGTTGAAGAGATCATTCTTTCCGTCATTTAATGGTCTTGAAATCCTGGTTGTAATCAGTTGGTCATAGATGGGTAGGTTTATTTCTGGACTCTCGATTCTTTTCCATTGTCCTATATCTCTATCTGTATGACAATACCATGCTGGTTTGATTACCGTAGCTTTGTAGTAAGTTTGGAAATAAAGAAATCCTCCAACTTTGTTTTCTTTTATAAGATCGTTTTTGGCCTTTGGGGGCCTCATACAATTCCATATGAATTTAATAATTGGCTTTTCCATTTCTGAAAAAAAAATTGTTGGAATTTTGATAGGGATCACTTAAGTAGTACTGATATCTCAATGATAGAGTCTTTTAATCTGTGAATGTAGGATTTTAAAAATTTGTTATATGCCAACATCTTTAATATCTTTCATTGGTGCTTTATGGTTATAAGTGTATAGGTCTTTTACCTCCTTTGCTAAATTCATTCCTAGATGTTTTATTTTGGGATACTATTGTAAATGGAACTTTTTTATTTACTCTTTGGATTATGCTTTGCTGGTATATAGAAACAACTGATTTTTGTTTGTTAATCTTGTACCTGAAACACTGCTGAATTCATAGCTTTTTTGTGGTTTCTGTAGGATTTTTCATATGTAGGATCAAGTCATCTGTGAACAGTGATAGTTTTACTTCTTCCTTTCCAATGTGGATATATTTTTTATTTCCTTTGTTACCTAATTTCTCTGGCTATCTTTTCAGTAATATATTGAATAGCAGTGGTCTTGTTCCTAGTCTTGGGAAGCTTTTAGTTTTTTACTATTAAGTATAATGTTAACTATGGGTTTTGTTTAAATGTGCTGCATCTGATTGAAGATGTTTCTTTTTATTTCAATTTCCTTGGTATTTTATCATGCAAAGATCTTGTATCAAATGACTTTTCTGCATCAATTAAAATGATTGAGTTTTTTTCCTTTGTTCTATAGTGTAATGTGTTCTATTGATTTATTTGCTTATATTGAACTAGCCTTGTATTATTTGGATAGATGACACTTTGTCACAGTATATAATTCTTGAATACAATATATGATTCACTTTGCTAGTATTTTGTTTTGGACTTTTGAATATATATTCATAAATTATTTTGATTTGTAATTTTCTTTTCTTATGATAGCTTCATCTGGTTTTGGTACCAGGGTAATGTTGGCTTCATATAATAAGTTAGGGAATACTCCCTATTCTTCAGTTTTTGGAAGAATTTGAGAAGGATTGGTGTTTATTCTTTAAATGCTTGAGAGAATTAAATGTTTGATAGAATTCAACATTGAACTATCTGGTCCTAGATTTGTTTTTAGGAGATTTTTAGATAACTTATTCAATCTCTTTACTCATTTAAAACTTCATTGAAATTTTGTATTTCTTCCTAGTTCAGTTTAGCAATTTTTTTTGCTTCTAGGATTTTGCCATTTGATCTAGGTTATCTAATTTGTTGGCATATAATAGATTATAGTAATCTCTTATCCTTTTATTTACATCAAAATAAATGAGTGGTGAGTCTTCTAATAAAGCCTTTTATTCTTTGTCATTCTAACTAAGGGTTTGTCTTTTTTTCATATGTTCAAGGAACAAACTCTTGGTTTCATAGATTTTTTTCTATTGTTTTTCTATTCTCTTATTCTTATTAAGATAATAGTTTATTATTTATTTATTCACTTTCTTCTAGGTTTGGGTTTAGTTTGTACTTCTTTTTCTAGTTACTTAATGTTTAAGATTATATTATTGACTTGAGATAGTTCTTTTTTTTTGTAGTCATTTACAACTATAAATTTTCCCCTGAGCATCACCTTCACTGTTTCTCAAGTTTTTATATGTTGTTTTCATTTTCATTCATTTCTAGGTATTTTCTACTTTCCTTCATGATTTTGTAGTGTGTGGATCTAGAACCCTGTATCCATAGGGGCAGCCTGGAGCCTGGATCTCTAGGCGATAGCCTAATGACTGGGACTGTAGGGCTGTTCTACTGGTTGGCAGACCTGAAGCCTGGGGCAGTGGGGACCAGACTGTCACTGGGGGTAATACAGGGCCCAGGGCCACAGGGGTCAGCCTGGTCCTGGGAATGGAAAAACTGAATCTGTAAGATTGGCCTAAAGCCTGAGTCTGTGAGGACTATGTGGTATTGATATGTTAGCCAAGTGTGGCAGGTGTGCATGTGTAATTCAGGAGGCTGAGGCAGGAGGATCACAAGTTTAAGGCCAGCCTTATCATCTAAGTGAGACCTTGTCTCAAAAATAAATAAAAAGGGCTGAGCATGTAGTTCAGAGATAGAGTGCCCCTGGGTTCAATCTCCAGTACTGAAAAAATACAAATAAATAAATAAAAGCTGGGCATGGTGGCATATACCTGTAATCCCAGCAAATTGGAGACAGGAAGATTGCAAGTTCAAGGCCAACTGTAGCAAAAAAGAAAAAGAGTTGAGGATTTAACTCAATGGTAGAGCTCCCCTGGGTTCAATACATGGTACCAAGAAAATAAAACTTTTAAAAAGTAGAATAAAAGAATGTGTTGTTTAAATTATGCAAATTTGCAAATTTTCCAGTTTTCATTCTGTAAGTGATTGTTTTTAGCTTCATTCTATTGTTGCCAGAGAGTATATTGTGTATAATTTCAATCTTTTATAATTTGCTTTATCTTCTTGTGTGTTGTCTGTGTTTTTGGATCTGGGGTTATAACCCAAATTAAGACTTATAGTCCATCCTGAAGAATGTTCCATAAGAACTTAAGAAGAAAGTGTATTTTGTTGTACTTGCATGGAATGTTCTGTACATGTCTGTTAAGTCTAGTTGGTTTATAGTGTTGTTCACATCCTCTCCTTAATTGTTCTTATAGCTAGACATTTGATATTATTGAAAGTAGTTCATAAGAGTTGTGATTAATATTTCTTTTGAGTGTAAAAAATACTATGGGACAAACCCTACTGTGTCCCCTCTCTCCCTGCAGGAGCTCTGTGTCTTTTCTTCTCACTTGAATAAATCCTACTCTTTCATGCTAAAAAAATACTATATACAAGGAGGACAGTAAAAACTTGCTAGGAACTACCCATAAAATATACAACTCCTGGAAATTTTATATGAATAATATTTTATATTTATAAAAACTTAATATAGAAAAGGCTAGACATATCTTCCAATTTTATAATTTCTAGTACAACTCTTACAGTAGTATCCTATCGAAGTAAATTATTTCTAACATTTCTGTTTTTATGTGGATAAAGAAAATTAGCCTTTACAATTTTTCAGGGGTCCTTTCAGAAATCCCCAAATCCCAAAGACCATTTTAGATTTAAAAGATATCCTGAAAGTTTATTTTTATCTCTTCTATATTTGGGATGCAGTTTTTGGAAGCCAAAATAAAGAAAGTTGTTAAAGGTGAATTGAGAAATAATACCTGGTTATCTTTCTAAACAAAGCAACAAACATTTAAAAATAAGTGTATTCGGTAACACATTTCTAAAGAACTTCATTTTTCAATACGTGAGGAATCTTTGTTTTTGTTCTTTGTTTGCTGTTAAATAACCACTAAAAAAAAGAAATAAAATGACAATGTAAAGGCCAGAAAATTATCCTGGTAAGAGGAATCTGCTATACAGGCAGACAACACAGAAGATAAGGAATACCTTTTGTATTAAAAGGATTGATCAGTATACTAAGAAAACAAACTCATTAAAATTGAGATAACTGTGCTACAATTTTAACACATAACATTGCTTTATTTCAGATTCAGGTTTAAGGGAGGGCAAATAAAATTTACTTTTCAAGTTCGTCCTTCATCATACCCTTTTATATTCAGGGGAGTCTCTCAGTTTAAAACTATTTTTTAAATAATACTAAGATATGTAGTTTTCCAAAGGCTACATGATGTGTAATATTATAATAGATTGAATGTAGAAGCAGATGGGAGGATCTAGCTATTTCTATTAAGTTCCTCATTAAAAGAGCTTTACAAAAATGTGAAATACTTTTCACAATTTTTCATATATATACTTTTTTAATTAATTATTTTTTTGTGCTGGGGATAGAATTCAGGGATTTATGCATGCCAAGTAGGCTCTCTATATACTCCCAGCTTTATAATTATTTTTATTAAAATTGACATTAACATTAACATGATTCATCTGAAATCAGTTCAGTCAGTAAATATATTAACATATTTGGTTTCAATTTCTAATATCATGAAGATTGATAGTTATCACATACATATGAAAAGCCTCTTTGGAAGTCCTCAGTAATTTTTTCTGAATGCAAATGTGTTCTGAGAATAGAAAATTTGAGAACCACTGCCTTTGAATCAACCTTTTCCTTTAAAAACATATGCACATACCCATTTGTCACTATTGCTCATAATTTAATTTCAATAATTTGTTTTAGTTGTAACTTTTAATCAAACTTTGTTGGGGTATGGGGATTGAACCCAGGGGTGCTTAACCACCCAGCCACACCCCAGCCCTTTTAAAAATGTTTTTAAAAAGTATTTTCAGTTGTAGGTGGACACAGTACCTTTATTTTATTTATTTATATGTGGTGTTGAAGATTGATCCCAGTGCCTCACACATGCCAGGTAAGCACTCTACCACTGAGCTACAATCCTAGCCCCCTTTTTAAATTTTTTTTATTTTGCTACAGGGTCTTGCTAAGTTGCTTAGGATCTCACTAAGTTGCTGAGACTGGCTTTGAGCTTGCGATCCTCCTCCTCAGACTCCCAAATCACTAAGATAACCAAAATATTTTCTATTATAAAGAGAAAAAATTTAGGGTTACAATTGAGATCTGTCTCTCACCCATATAACGGCATTATAGTAGAATAGCAGAATTCATGAACACATTTAACACAACATTCTATGTCTATAATCATCCCTTTTAAAGAGAAAAATGAACATACTCGTTAATGTGACACAAACATGTTACCTCTCCATAGCATATAAAATTAAGAAACACCAGGCATGATATAGCACACAATTGTAATCCAGTTGCTCACAAGCTGAGGTAGTAGGATCACAAGTTCAAGGCCTGCCTAAGCAATTTAGTCTCAAATTTTATAAAGGGTGGGGCTACAGCTCTGAGGTAGAGCATTTGTCCAGCGTGTGTAAGGCTTTGGATTCAATTCCTGGTACCACAAAAGTAAATAAATAAATAAGTAAGAAGCAGCAGTATATAAATTTAAACCTGAATGAGAGTCATTGTGTAAGTATTCTATTTTACTTTAAAAAATGTAGATATCTAATGATTATTCATTAGTTAACTCAATATCTATCCAGTGTTTTAAATTACTAAATATTTTGGAAATTATCTGAAATCTAACAGCACAAAATATAGATACTGCCAAATAAATGTTTCTCAGAAAAATTATTTTAGTGAGACACAAATTTAGATTTTTATATTCTTAAATATTATGAGTAATATTTTTTTAATGAGTGAACCTATTTACATTTAGGAAAAACAAAACTGAGTAAAGTAAAATATGTACTTGTTTTATACTTTGCACAAGTAAATCATCAAAGATACAGCCCTTTTTTTTTTTTTTTTGATACCGGGGACTGAACTCAGGGGCATTTGACCACTGAGCCACATCCCTAGCTCTATTTTGTATTTTATTAGAGACAGAGTCTCACTGAATTGCCTAGTGCCTCGCCATTGCTGAGGCTGGCTTTGAACTCGTGATCCCGTTGCCTCTGCCTCCCAAGCTGCTGGGATTATAGGTGTGCGCCACCATGCCTGGCTGAGACAGCCCTTTTTTTGTTTAAAAATTTATTATTATACTAATTTCATTTACCAAATATTTACCTTAAAATGTTTCTGAGGGAGAAGAATTTTTGTGAAAATATTTTAATTTAGCACATTTTAGTATTACAAGTTCAAGTTCTTTTGTCTTAGAATTTTAAGAATGTATGTATATAAGTCCTTACATCTATAAACCAGTTAGATCCTTTAATTTAGGAGATTTTATAATTTATCAATAGTCTCCAGAGATAATAAAACATTTCACACACAATACAATATCAATTAAAGGCATAAAAATAGGAAAAGAAGAAATTAAATTATCACTATTTGCGGATGACATGATAATATACTTAACAGACCCAAAAGGGTCTACAAAGAAGCTGCTAGAGTTAATAAATGAATTCAGCAAAGTGGCAGGATATAAAAATCAACATGCATAAATCAAAGGCATTCCTGTATATCAGCAACAAAACCTCTGAAATGGAAATAAGGAAAACCACTCCATTCACAATATCCTCAAAGAAAATAAGATACTTGGGAATCAACCTAACAAAAGAGGTGAAAGATTTATACAATGAAAACTACAGAACCCTAAAGAGAGAGATAGAAGAAGATCTGAGAAGATGGAAAAATGTACCCTGTTCATGGATAGGCAGAACTAACATCATCAAAATGGCGATATTACCCAAAGTTCTCTACAGGTTTAATGCAATGCCAATCAAAATCCCAACGGCATTTCTTGTAGAAATAGATAAAGCAATCATGAAATTCATATGGAAAAACAAAAGACCCAGAATAGCAAAAGCAATTCTAAGCAGGAAGTGTGAATCTGGAGGTATAGCGATACCAGAGTTCAAACTGTACTACAAAGCAATAGTAACAAAAACAGCATGGTACTGGTACGAAAACAGGCAGGTGGACCAATGGTACAGAATAGAGGACACAGAGACTAATCCACAAAGTTACAACTATCTTATATTTGATAAAGGGGCTAAAAACATGCAATGGAGGAAGGATAGCATCTTCAACAAATGATGCTGGGAAAATTGGAAATCCATATGCAACAAAATGAAATTGAATCCCTTTCTCTCGCCAGCCATAAAAGTTAACTCAACATGGATCAAGGAGCTAGATATCAAATCAGAGACACTGCGTCTGATAGAAGAAAAAGTTGGCTAAGATCTACATATTGTGGGGTCAGGCTCCAAATTCCTTAATAGGACGCCCATAGCCCAAGAGTTAACAACAAGAATAAACAAATGGGACTTACTTAAACTAAAAAGTTTTTTCTCAGCAAGAGAAACAATAAAAGAGGTAAATAGAGAGCCTACATCCTGGGAACAAATTTTTACCCCTCACACCTCAGATAGAGCCCTAATATCCAGAATGTACAAAGAACTCAAAAAATTAAACAATAAGATAACAAATAATCCAATCAACAAATGGGCCAAGGACCTGAACAGACACTTCTCAGAGGAGGACATACAATCAATCAACAAGCACATGAAAAAATGCTCACCATCTCTAGCAATCAGAGAAATGCAAATCAAAACCACCCTAAGACACCATCTCACTCCAGTAAGATTGGCAGCCATTATGAAGTCAAACAACAATAAGTGTTGGCGAGGATCTGGGGAAAAGGGTACACTTGTACACTGCTGGTGGGACTGCAAAATGGTGAAGCCAATTTGGAAAGCAGTATGGAGATTCCTGGGAAAGCTGGGAATGGATCCACCATTTGACCGAGCTATCGCCCTTCTCGGACTATTCCCTGAGGACCTTAAAAGAGTGCACTATAGGGATACAGCCACATCAATGATTATAGCGGCACAATTCACAATAGCTAGACTGTGGAACCAACCTAGATGCCCTTCAATAGATGAATGGATAAAAAAATGTGGCATCTATACACAATGGAGTATTATGCAGCACTAAGAACTGACAAAATCATAGAATTTGGAGGGAAATGGATGGCATTAGAGCAGATTATGCTAAGTGAAGCTAGCCAAGCCCTAAAAAACAAATGCCAAATGTCTTCTTTGATATAAAGAGAGCAATTAAGAACAGAACAGGAAGGAAGAGCATGAGGAAAAGACTAACAGTAAACAAAGACGAATGGGGGGAGAGAAAGGGAGAGAGAAGGGAAAGCATATGGAAATGGTAGGAGACCTTCAATGATACACAAAATTATAAGAGGTTATGAGGGGCAAGGGGGAGGGGAAAAGGGAGAACAACAGCAGAGGAGGTAGAGAGGGAAGATGGGAGGGGAGGGGAGGGGAGGGGGGATAGTAGGGGATAGGAAAGGTAGCAGAATACAACAGTCACTAATATGCCATTATGTAAAAATGTGAGTACGTAACAGATGTGATTCTGCAATCTGTATTTGGAGTAGAAATGGGAGTTCAAAACCCAATTGAGTCAAATGTATGAAAGATGATATATCATAAGCTCTGTAATGTTTTGAACAATCAATAAAAAAAATACAATATCAAGGCCTTTCTCAATACAGAGATCTTATGAATTCAGCTCTGCAATTATAAGAGTAAAAATAGAAACTCACCAGTGTAGATATCAATGTTGTTATCCTTCCATGTGGACATGAAATTATTGATTAATTTGAGTTCAAATTGGATAACTAGAATAACAAAAGTGACAAATTAAATTTTCTGTTTTTTCTCACTGATCAGAGACTAGATAACTCATTAATTCAGTTAGAGAGATCACCAAATAAAACCACATTGCTGCTACCAAAGGTGAATAATTTATTGTCTGCAGTGTAATAAATTAGAACCTAAAACAAAAGGTGAACTTAATAGAAAAGAAAAATGGAAAACAGATTTAGGAGGATTTTTTTTTTTTTTTTGGTGCTGGGGATCAAATTCAGGGTGTTGTGTATGCAAGCCAAGCACTCTACCAACTGAGCTATATCCCCAGCCTAGAAAGCAGATTTAGCAAAGTTGTTTTGTTTTGTTGCAGTACTAGGGATTGAACCCAGGGGCACTCTACCACAGAGCTAAATTCTAGTCCTTTTAATTAATTAATTTATTCATTTATTTATTTATTTATTTTTATTTTGAGACTGGGTGTTGCTAAGTTGCCTTAGTTGGCCTTGAACTTGCCATCTTCCTTCTTCAATCTCTCGAATCACTGGCATTACAGGCATGTACCATCTCACCCAGAAGATTCAGCAAAGTTCTGTTGCCACTTGGGATTCAATTTGGAAGCCAAGAAAAGATGAGTTTAAGCAGTACCTGAGTTGTATTTCTGCAACAACACAATTACCTGGTCATGTTATGTGTATCCATTGGGCATCTCAGTTAATAATTTTAAAATACAATGATGACTCTCCTATGAATATAAAATGAACAAGTATCAAAGATTTTAACTCATTAATTAATGAGGAAACCAGGAAGATTTGATAAGCATTTTCAATTTTCATCTCATTTTCATTTTGCTTGCTTATTTTTTTTTAAATATTTTTAGTTGTAGATGGACACAATACCTTTATTTTGTTTATTTAGTTTTTTATGTGGTGCTGGGGATCAAACCAGTGCCTCACATGAGCTAGGCAAACATTCTACCACTGAGCCACAACCCCAGCCCTTGCTTGCTTATTTATTCTTGTTTTCTATATCTGTTTGTTTATAGTGTCTGTTCTCCCTTTTGCTACTTCTAAATTAACCTTTGTTTTTTGTTGATTTTATTTTTTCTTTCCATTTCCTTTTTCTGAAGTAACTCATATTTTATTTCCTTTTATCAGTTACAAGCTCTTCCCTGTGTTCTTGCATCACATCCGTGCTTCATATTCTTATTTTAGAGAGGTGATTAATTAATATTATAAAGTTCCTGCTTACTGCTAAGTGAAATGAGCCAATCACCAAGAAACAAAGGCCAGTATTCTCTCTGATATGTGGATGCAGACTCACAGTGGGTGGGAGAGGGAGGAGTATTGATTCACTATATTGAACCCTGGAAATGGGGGTAAGAAAAGAGGATTGGGAATAGGAAAGACACCAGAATGAATTGGACATAACTTTCCTATGTTCATATATGAATACACCAGTGAAACTCCACATCACATACAACCACAAGAATGGGAAGTTATACTACATGTATGTATAATATGTCAAAATATACTCTACTGTCATGTATAACTTAAAAAAAAGAAATTTTTAAAAATTCATGCTGACATGTTAGGTCAAAATTTTCATATGCTTTATGGCAACATTTCTCATAATAATTCTCCACCTACCATTTTTTCTATGCTTTTTATCCCATTTTCATGTAGTGTCTTTTGTATACATACTGTGCTGAAGGTCTTTTTGTTTTGGTTTAGTTGATTAAAATCTTTAATTACAGTAAGTTTTCTTTAGACCAACTATTTGCAAGAGATTCGTGTGGAGATGAGGATGGGGACATGATAGTAAGGATTATTCTAATGAAGTCTGAGATGGAAATGAACAACAAGATCTTGGAAACTGGGGAAAGGGCATCCTAAGTTGCAAAGAACATGGTTACATTGTGCCCATTCTCTTGGACTTTGTAGTAAGCAAAATTTCGGAGTGACAAATTAAGATATCTAGTATAAGCAGCAAAGCATTCAGGCTGCTGCTGCCTTGCTACTTTTAACCACTGTGTTGAGATGCAGGGGAAAAGAAATGACGTAAAGGCAGAATTTAAATTAAAACTGGAAATATTTGAAAAACTTACAGCCTGGCCAAAGAGTGAAAAAGTATGTTCAGGAGAGAATACTTAGGGTGTAATCAAGCAGCCATTTGCTAAAAAGATTCTTACTGATAGAAGGGAGCAAGGTGTCATTCATCAAAATAATGGGAGAAATACCTTGAAGTCATTTTGAGAGGACTTGGAGGCTTCCCCTCTCATCATTGAATGTGAAGAACTATGGAGTTAGAACTGCTTCTGGCAGTGGTTCAGAGCTCTAGGAGGACAGAGTGGTTTGAGGAGGTAGCCCCAGAGTACCCTGCACAGGCTTACTGCCTAGAACTACCTCAGGTCTCTGCTTGCTTCCCACATTCCAGCACAGCATTCCTTACTCCTTAGCTGCTCCCATCACTGCTCAAGCCAGTTGCACTGCTCTGTGCAACTCAGGCAGCCACTTGAGGGGGCACAAGCCCATCCATCTGGTAAGTCTGCATGCATGCAGATGTTAAGAGCTGGGGGACATAGCTTCCTCCATGTAGATTTCAAAGGATGTCACAGATAGCCTGGGCCCCAAGCAGAGACTTGTCACAGGGTTGGAGCCACCATAGAGAGCCCCTTTTAGGGTAATGCTAAGCAGAAATGTGGAGTTGGAACTGTTTTGGCAGTGGTCCAGGGATCATTTTGTGTTTCGACTCTTTGTGTTCTTGCAGGAGAAAATTTTAGGCAAGAAAGCAAAGGTAGTAAAAGTATAATACTTTTAAGGAGAGTGACAGTGGGTCCTCTCCAAGTAGAGAAAGTCATGTAGTGGCCCTTTGTTCCCTAATTTTATTGGGAATCTTAGGGAAGTTTGTAAAGAGTCCAGGTACTACCTCTCAATTTTTAAGTGATAGTAGGAATGCATCAGATTTTTAAAAAAATTTTAGTTGTACATAACACAATACCGTTGTTTTATTTATTTATTTATTTTATGTGGTGCTGAGGATCAAACCCAGTGCCTCACACATGCAAGGCAAGTGCTCTACCACTGAGTCACAATGTCAGCCCCAGGAATGCATCAGATTTTTAAGTTCCTACAGTACATGGTCTTACCCACAGGTACCTATGGGGGGAGCAGGGGAGTATTTTACTATCATAATGAGATTAAAATCATATGCTAAATATCTAAAGGCAACTCTCTGTCACCTTGATTTATGCTGACCTGTTCTAATTGGAATTTGTTTTTATAGATTTCATGGTCAGTGGACTTTGATAAGGGTCATAAAATTCCCCCCTTCAGGGTAATTTGTGTGCTTATCAGCAGAGATCTTAAACTCAAGAGCCTTGAAACATACAGCTCTATAAATAACAGATTGTTTTCTGAGGAGTGTAACATATTCTAATATGTAAGCCAGAGCAGGGCCACAATGGCCTGAGGTAAGTTGCTTTTAAAAAGAAAGTATGTGGCAGGTCAGCACTAGGCCCAGTCTATAGAATTGTCCCCTTAGCTTCATGTTCCTACCACTCATGCCTATCTTCTACCTATCAGAACCACCACAGAGTTCCCATTAGGTCAGTGCCTAGTGGAGCCTTAAGGGCAAGCAGCCCTTAAGATCCCAGAATTGTAGAGCCACTAGGCAACACCACCAGCCTGGTAAAGCTACAGGAACAAGACACTAACTGGTGAGAGCTGCTTCCTTTGCTGAACCAAACAAAGCTATGAAGGTAGAACCTCCCGCCCCCCACCCAGGGTCTTGGAAGAATGTTTCCAGGAAGCAGGAGATTCAATCAAAGGATATTGTTCTCCAGCTCTAAGACTTAATGTCATTTTCCTTGTTCGGTTTTGAACTTTTGGGTGTCTAGTTACCTTTGTCTTCTTGCCTATTTCTCCCCCCACTTTTTTTTTTTTGGTACTAGGGATTGAACCCAAGGGTACTTAACCATTGAGCCACACTCCCAGTCCTTTTTATATTTTATTTAGAGACAGGGTCTTGCTGAGTTGCTTAGGGTCTTGCTAAGTTGCTGAGGCTGGCTTTGAACTCATGATCCTCCTGACTCAGCCTCCCAAGCCACTGGGATTACAGGTGTAGGCCACCATGCCAGGCCCTATTTCTCCATTTTGGAATGGTAATATTTATCCTGTGCCTATCCCACAATTGTATTCTGGAATTTGATAATTTACTTTTATTTCAAAGGCTCATAGCTAGAGTACATTTGCCCCAGAATGAATCACATCTCAAATCTCACTCATATATGATTCAGATGAGACTCTGGACTTGAACTTTTGCATTCATGCTAAAACAACTAGAACTTTAGGGCTACTGAAATGGAATGAGTATATTTTGAAGGACATGAATTTTGGGGCCCACAGGGTAGAATTCTATGATTTGTACGTTCCCTCCAAAACTCATTTTAAGCCAGATATGATATCCCATGCCTGTAACCCCAGTAACTCAGGAGTCTGAGGAAGGAAGATCACAAGTTTGAGGCAGGCCTACAACTTAGGGAGACCCTGTTTTAAAATAAAAAGGACTAGGATTGTAGCTCAGTGGTAAAGCACCCCCGAGTTCAATGCCCAGTGCCATTAAAAAAAAAAGATCTCATGTTGAAATTTGATTATTACTGTGACAATGTTGCCAAGTTGGAGCTTTAAGAGGTGCCATGTGATTTCCTTCTACCATATTACCCAGCAAGAAAGTCCTTACCATCTGCAGTCCTTCAGTCTTGGACTTCCAGCCTCCAGAACTGTAAGAAATAAGTTTCTTTCTATATTTTCCAGTCTGTGGTGTTCTCTTATAGCAGTAGAGAACAGACCAAGATACTACTTTTTCTTACCTTTGTATAAGTACCAAGCACATAATAAACCTTTGATTAATGTATAGGTGAACATGTATACATGGATGTTTGTGAGAATATGCATGTATGAATGCATATATCATAAATGAGGTCTTAAATATACAATAAATTTTACATTCACTACCTCTTTGGGCAGGATTTAGTGATTTGGGGTGACTTTTACTTTTTACTTCTGTGTTTGGATTTTTCTTTCTTTTTTTAAATATTTTTTTAGTTGTAGATAGACTCAATACTTTTATTTTATTTATCAGTTTTATGTGGTGCTCAGAATAGAACCCAGTGCCTCACATGTGCTAGCCAAATGCTCTACCACTGAGCCATAACCTCAGCCCCATGGATTTTTCAATGAATATATAATAGCTTGATAATTAAAACAAAACATCCATTTAGAAAACATATTATTCTGGCTGGGTGTGGTGTTACATGCCTGTTCTCCCAGAGAGATGGGAGAGACTGAGGCAGGAAGATTGCAAGTTTGAGGCCAGCTTTGGCAATTTAGTAAAATGCTGCCTCAAAAGAAAGAAAAAGGGCTTGAGGTATAGCTCAGTGGAAGAGCATCCATGAGTTTGATCACCAGTACTACCAAAATTTGTTCTCTTCTGGCTTGTTAGAAGTTTATTTTTTTTCCTTTTTATTCAATGCTGGGATTGAACTCAGGGTCTCTCACACATGGTAGGCAAGTGCTATACCACTGAGTTACAAACCCAGCCCCCCACCTTTTTTTTTTGAGGCAATATCTCACTAAGTCTAAGTTACCCAGATTTACCTTGCACTTGTGATCTTCCTGTCTCAGTCTCCTGAGAGCTGGAATTACAGGTGTCTGCCACCAGGCCCAACTACATTTCTTAAGATTAGATATTTCCAATGAAATAATGCCTGAAACTATGAGCCTGGCATGTGAGTAATGTAAATAAATCATTAAGCTACAAACTGTAAATAGATAAATTGAGAAAAAGTGCAAAGCCAGTGAATCATAAGCTCTTGGGCAAAAATTGGAAAATGCCATCCTTTTAAAAATATACTCCAAATCAGAGTTAATTACAAGCTATATAAACAGTGACTAAAATTTTAGTGCTATGAGAATTGAATTTTACAAAAGGATTAACCCTGACATGCCATTATTTCAGTGGCCTAAGGAAATCAGTTTACCACATTCATTCTACAAGTGTTTATTAAATTCCTAAAGGCAAAGAAATGTGTGACCATTTCTGTCCTTAAGAAATTTATGATATTCCTTCACATAGTGACAGGTGAAAGGGCAAGAGGGCACAGCACTGTGTGAAGCTTCTTTTATAAGGGCCTTAATCCCATTTGAGAGGTAGGAGCACTCCAGGACTAATCAACTCTTAAGGGAACCATATCTCAATCCTATCGTATTAGCCATCAACATACAACACCTAAATTTTGAAGGGGGGCACATTGAAACCATAGCAGGCTGAAAGTAGTATGATTTGTGGTGTGCCCCTTGCCAACAATAAATTAGTCCACTAGTCTCATAAAATGAAATGCTGCTACAACACTATAAATTCTGTCATTAGAGCAATTCACTTGAGTATTATACTATTTTAGTCTTTAGAATCCTTTATGCAAAGATCCTGAGAGAGAACACAAATGGATGTCATTTTCAGCTTTTACCTTGGGAGAAAAACACTTGTATAATAAAGATACCTAATGCAGATTGAACTTGGGATAAAAATTAGAGATGGGCAGGTCAGGTTTCCAAGAAAGGAAAAGGAGACTTAAAGGGAAGTTGGGATTGAATCAAAGATGACTTTGTGGGCTGGGGTTGCAACTCAGTGGTAGAGTGCTCACCTAGCATGCACGAGGCACTGGGTTCAATCCTCAGCACCATATAAATGTAAAATAAAGACATTGTGTCCACCTAAAACTAAAAAATAAATATTAAAAAAGATGACTTTGCTTATGGTCACAAGACACTCCAAATCTTTCTAACTGAAGGGAGCTCACAGTTTTTGAGTCTATCTTTCTAACTGTAAAAAGAGACTTCCTTTTCAAGGTCTCTGTTGAAGATTATTATCCCTTTTGGATATTGCTAGGAGCATCCTTAGAACCAGATTTTCTATTTAGAGAGTCATTGAATGTTAGGGCTACAACTATTTATTTTGTCATGAGAGTTAAATTTTTATCACAAAGCACAAAAAATATAGAAAAACTCTTAGTAGTTTTCATAAGTTATTGCAAAGAAAAATTTCATTTATCTCCAGTGATAAAATTTTGACTTCACTATAAAGTATTGAAGTGTCATCATCAAAATCTTAGTTGTTATGGCAAACAAAGCATAGAATAAAACCCAACATGGCTCCTGCACCAGGAGAAATGCAATTTAGCTGGCAGGACAGATGATTTTCTGTGTGTGCATGTGTGTGTATGTGTGTGTCTGTGTATGTGTGTGTGTGTATTATGATATAGATAGATAGATAGATAGATAAAGATATATAATTAAAACAAAGCATACATTTAGAAAAAATTATTATATATATTATAGGCTCCTCTGCCAAGAACTAGAAAGATCATTCTAATTTATCCAAATGCTATAGGTAAAAACTACCATTTAACAAGACCTATGTTGCATTTAGACTTTTTTTTGTCTATTTGGTTGTACACACCAAAAATAAGAGGAAATGCATATTCCTACAGCAAGCAGTCTTTGTTTACTTCTTCCACTGGCTTAATAAGTAACATCAGTCATGGGTTACTTTTGTCCCAGAAATTAGTTCTCAATGGATAAAAAATTCTTGGAGATGATAGTTTTGATATCTGCCAAGAGAAAAGGGAATTGTAGCTTATCTTCAGGCACATTCAACAAAATGGCAAAACTTAAATAGATTATCTAGAGTACATTTTGGGTCAAGACTTAGGTCACAGATATAGGAGAACTTGAGTTTAGGATTTTTCTCCTGAACTAAATTAAACAACGAGCTAGAATGTTCTGGCTTGGATAAGTTACCCCAAAGGCCCGTGTCTTGGTACTGTTGGGAAGTATTGGAACCTTGAGGAGATAGGGCCTCATGGAAGGAAGTTAGGTCATTAAGGGCATGCATTTGAAGTGAATACTGGACCCTGGACCTTCCTCCTTCTCTCTCATTGCCTTCTGGCCACCATGAAGTGAACATCTTCCTCCACCATGTTCTCCTGCCATGATGTACTGTGCTACCACAGGCCCAAAGTAATGGGGGAAATTGGTCATGGACTAAAACCTCTAAATGGTGAGCTGAAATAAACTTTCTCTCTTTTTATAGGTGGACACAATATCTTTATTTTTTATTTATGCAGTGCTGAGTATTGAACCCAGTGCCTCATGCGTGCTAGGCGAGCACTCTACCTCCTAGCCACAACCCCAGCCCAACCTTTTCTCTTTTTAAGCTAATTATTTTTTTAAAAGAGAGAGAGAGAGAGTTTTTTAATAATTTTCCAAAATAGATTTTATGCTGAAGTGAAAAGCAATTCAGAAAGGGTTGAGGGCTGGGGTTGTGGCTCAGTGGTAGAGCGCTTGCCTAGCACTTGTGAGGCACTGGGTTCAATCTTCAGCACCATATAAAAATAAATAAAAGTAAAGGTATTGTGTCCATCTACAACTAAAAAAATTTTTAAAAAGAGAAAGGGTTGAAATCATACAAAGTACGTTACTTGAAAAAGGTAGAATTAAATGAGAAAACCACAACAGAAAGATGATTAGAAAACCCCTTCTGTTGTGAATCTAAAGACACACTTCTAAATAACCCATCAGATAAAGAAGAGATCAAAGTGAAAATATATGGAAATTAACAAAAATGAAAATATAACATTAAAATCTTTTTGTATAGAACTAATATAAAGGAAATATATAGCTTTTAAGTTCATATATTAGAAAAATAAAAGGTTGAAAATCAATGATCTAAGCTTCCAAATTGAGTATAGGGAAAGAAGAGCACATTAAACCCAAGGAAAGTAGAATGAAGAACACAATGAAGGTAACAGCAGAAAACAGCGAAATAGAAAACACACATGCAATACGGAAAATCAACAAAGCCAAAAACTGGTTCTTGTGAAAGATGAATATAATTGCTAAACTCCTCACAAGATGGATTTAAGAATAAAAAAAAAGAACACCACTTACTAATATCAGTAATTCAAAAGTAAACACCACCATAAATCCCTCAGACATTAAAAACAGATACCATTGGTGCATACCTATTATCCCAGCTACTTGGGAGACCGAGGCTGGAGGATTGCAAGTTCAAGGCCAGCCTGGATGACTTAGTGAGACCTTTCTCAAAATAAAGAAGGGCTGGAAGTACAGTTCAGTGATAAAGCTCCTCTGGGTTCAATCCTGAGTACAAAAGTAAGCACCCCACAATAATAGACTATTTTGAAAGTTTTGAGTAACTTTATGCCTCTGCATTTGACCTAGATAAATGGACAAGTTCCTAGAAAAGTATTACTACCAAAATTGGCCCAAAGAGAAAATCTGAATAGTCCCATTTAGACTATTTTGAATAGTCCTGTTAAACAAATGAAATCTTAAAAATAAATACTTTCCTGCAAAGAAAATTTCTTCACTAGTAGATTTTTTCTAAATATATAAGAATAAAACAATAGCAATCCTGTACAAATATCTCTTACAGAAAATAATTAGGTAACACATTGGTTTTAGGAGGCCAGCATGACTCTGATGCCAAAACATGAAAAAGGATATTTCAGTAAAAGAAAAATTCAAGTTCATGTCTTAAATAATTGATACAAAAATCATAAACAAAATTTAGAAAGTTGAATATAGCAATATGTTAAAAGGGTACTTACCAGAAGAATGAGAAATTATATTCCTTCATATGTGATGTATCACAGTGCATTCTGCTCTCATGTATAACTAATTAAAATAAAAAATAAGATATTTTTTAAAAAGACACTTAATGACCCATTAGTATTCACCCCAAGAATTCAACATACAAAAATCAGTGCACATTAACCAAATAAAGGGTAAAATATGATCATCTCAATAGATTTGAAAGCATTTGGTGGGGGGGGGGGTACCAGAGATTCAACTCAGGGGCACTTGACCACTGAGCCACATCCCTAGCCCTATTTTGTATTTTATTTAGAGACAGGATTGCACTGAGTTGCTCAGTGCCTTGCTTTGCTGAGGCTGACTTTGAACTCTTGATTCTCCTGCCTTAGCCTCCCAAACTGCTGGGATTACCTGCGTGTGCCACCGCGCCCAGTGATTCATAAGCATTATAAAAAGTTAATACCCATTCCTGATGAAAACATTTAACAAACTTAGAATAGAATGTAACTTCCCCACTCTGATAAACAGTACCTAAAAACAAAGAACTCATTATTTCATATTTAATGGTGAAATTACACTTTCCCACCCATGTCAGGTAATGAGACATGTACATTACAACTTCCATTCAACAGTGAACTGGAATAATTATAGGCCTCCTAGTAACCCATTTCATATCTTAGGTTTACTTGGTCACTCTCTCCCTGCTGTCTCATAAAGACCCTCAGATTGCTTCAAGATCATTTCCAAAGTGTTTGCAAGGTTCTCTCTTCTTCAGATCAAATACTTCAAAAATTATCCTCCCTAGGTTCTATATTCCACCATTTTTAGTCATATTTATTCACCTTTACTTGCTTTCCAGTATGTGGGTTGTGAATAAGAACATCTGAGATGATAGTCCTAGATCTTCCTTAGTTTGCTTTGTTTCTATGGGCACAAGTTCTTAATCTCTCAGCCTTAAATTCTACATCTGAGAAGTGGGGTTAATAATCCTTGCTCTATGTATACACTGACTAGGAGTTCTGCCTATCTGAAGTGTTCATAATAGTGGAGCAATTTCTAAACCATGACTGAAAGCATCATAGAGAACTAGCTGTGCTCAGGAGTTTACCACACATGCCAACAACAACAAAATGATTACCTCAAATGGATAAACAAAGTGGGGTACTCTAAACAATAGAATGCTGTTCAGTGAATGATGTTAAATGCATTTGCTAAGTGAGAAAGAAAAAGGGAGACCCAAAAGGTTATGATTCCATTTATATTATATTCTGGAATAGGTAGAATATAGGAAGAGAAAACAGTGGTTGGCAGAGGTTGGACATAAGATGGGGAATAAAGGAGCAATCAGAGAAAATTTTGGGGACAATGAACTATTCAGTAAAGAGCTGTGAGAGTAGATAGACAACTCTATGCATTCATCAAAGCCCTAGAAATATATGCCACAAAGAGTAGATTTTACTGTACACAATTTAAAAATAAGTCATTAAGAATGTGGAGGCACTCCAGATGGAATTCAGACTCTGACAAATGAGTCTAACTATATTACAAATGAACTACATAAATATACTGACAGGTGTGGGGGAAATAGTGTTGATTTAAGTAACTTTGAAAAACATTGTTTTGACTGGACACAAAGATAAAGACAAAAAGAACTGTGCACAATATTGTACTCTAGTCAGGAGCTTTGGTTTTCATGGAGATATGGATTAGCAAATTATGAAGAAACTTTATATGTATCATGAGTTCTGCTATAACATGGCATATGTGTTGCTAAAAATGAATATAGTATGCAAAATTTTGCAATAAAAACCAAGGAATTGTGGAGAAAATGGGGTTAGGGACATAACATGCAAAAACTTGGTCAGTGACACATTTAAAAAAGATAGGGACTTAATAAAATTTTAGCAGTTTTATATATGTTAAATGACTAAAAATGCATCAATAGTGTAATAAATATGGCATGTCTTGAAAAAACTTGACAGTTGCTTGTGTAAGTAGATATCATAAGGAATGCAGCTTGTGAGATACTGTGAAGTGATGGAAGGAGGGTTATCTGAAATCTGATGCAAATTTTAGCAACAGCCATATATGGGTGTGGGCTTATAACATATGCAGTGAACTGAGGTAGCTGATAGAAGTTTCAATGGTGCACTTGTGTATATTTTGTGTGTTCCTACACAGCATGATTCAACTAGCTGCGGTTTTCTGCATTTATCTACTATTTCATATAAATTAAATACAAGCAAATACTTAATTTACACCACGCTTAAATCATTCCCTGTGTTATAGGGAACAAATTCAAGTTTTCAAAACAAAAGCAAAGGTTATAACAGAACTACTAGAGAGAGAGAGAGAGAGAGAGAGAGAGAGAGAGAGAGAGAGAGAGAGAGAGAACGAACATGCACAGATACAGATAGTATGGTTTTCTGTATCTGTGTTTTATTTTTAATTCATTTTTTTGAATTTTAATATTTATTTATTTATTTATTTATTTTTAGTTTTCAGCAGACACAACATCTTTGTTTGTATGTGGTGCTGAGGATTGAACCCGGGCCACACGCATGCCAGGCAAGCTGGCTACCACCTGAGCCACATCCCCAGCCCTTTTAAATAATGAATTTGGTATGGTTGTTGAATACAAAAATTAATTCTGTTTCTGTATGCTAACAAGAAGTGATTAGAAAATGAGCCTTTAAAATACCATTTTAAATAGCATCAAAATCCATGAAATGAAAAAAAAACATCAAATGCCAGTAATCAATCTATAATGAAAGATAAGAAGACTTCTATACTGAAAACTAAAAATATTTGAAACATGATGAGAAAAATTTTAGAATATCTAAATAAATGAAGATGTATGTTATGTTCATGGACTGGATAAATCATTATTATTATTATTATGTCAATTTTCCCATCTTGATCCAAAGATTAAAACAATCCCAATCAAAATCCTAGAAGATGCACAGTGATGCATGCCTGCAATCCCAGTGGCTCTGGAGGTTGAGTCAGGAGGATTGTGAGTTCAAAGCCAGCCTCAACAAAAAGTGAGGTGCTAAGCAACTCAGTGAGACCCTGTCTCTCTAAATAAGATACAAAATAGGGCTGGGGATGTGACTCAATGGGTGAGTGTTCCTGGGTTCAATCCCCAGTACAAAAAATAAAAATCCTAGCTTGTGAAACTGAAAGGATGACATTAAGATATGTTTGAAAATGCAAAGGGAAATCTTGGAAAATATTAATAGAGTTTGAAGACTCATATCACAGAAGAGAGAGCCCAGAATATAGCCCAGAAATAGACCCACACATGGTCATTTGATTTGCAACAAAGGTCTCCAGTGCTATTCAGTGGGATAGTTTTCATATATTAAAGTGCTAGAACAATTATATATCTATATGTGTAAAATCAATTAAATATCCGTGAATATTGACCCCCTCTTTCATACCATATACAAACATTGATTTGAGATAAGCCAGGTAAATTGATGTATGCCTGTACTCCCAGCTACTTGGGAGCCTGATTGCTTGAGCCCAGGAGTTCAAGGCCAGCCTGGCAATAAAGTGAGACCCCAACTCAAAAAACAAATGGATCATAGTGTAAAACAATAAGGCTTCTAAGAAAAATCATAGGATAATATCTTAATGACTGTAGGGCCACAAAATTACTAATTATATAAGAAAATATTGATGAAGTGGACTTATGGCCAGTTGAGAACTTCAATGTGTTAAAAGATACCACGGAGGAAAAAAAAACACAATCCACTGATTGGAAGAAAAAAGCTGATAAATAAGCTTGACAAATTCCAAAATATATAAAGAACTATTGTAAACAGCACAATAAAAATGGGCAAGGAATTGAATGAGAATTTTACAGAAGAGGATATACAGATGGTCAATACATTACTCATCAAGGAAATGCAAAATAGGGCCACTGCACACTCACTGAAATAAATTCCAAGTGTTAATAAGGATGGGAAGCAACTGTAGCTCTGATACATTGCTGGTAGAAATATAATTGTGACATCTACTTTAGAAAAGTGTTTGGCATTATCTGCTAAACCTGACATGTACCTATCCCAGAAACGACCCTGTAATATTACCCCTTGATACATACTCAGGTGGAATGAATGCATCTTTTTGCCAAAATATGTACAAGAATGTTCACCAAAGCTGTATTCATAAGAGCTAAAATTTTGAAACAACCTTACCACTCATCAACAGAAGAATGGATTAACTAAACTGTAATGTAGTCATACATTGGAATATTATAGAACAATAAAAGGAATTAACTTCTGAAATATATAAAATGTGGTTAGATATCACAGACATCATTAGGAAATGTTGAGTACAAAAGAAGGCATACAGAGTATAAATTCTATTTGATAAGCTACTTATTGAGATATAATTCACATGCATGAAATTCACTCATCACATTTTAGTCTATATACAGATATGTGAAACCATCGTCAACAATTTTGTAGTATTAAATTTGATCAGAAACTCTGAACCCTTTACTTATCTTTGCATATCTCCCACAAGTCCTAAGCAAGCACTAATCTACTTTCTATTTGTAAAGATTTCTATATTCTGGATATTTTATATAAATGGAATCATGTAATATGTGGACTTTTCTTGTGTGTGGTGCTGGGGAATGAACCCAGGACTTTGTGCATGCAAGGCAAGCACTCTAACAACTGAGCTATATCCACAGCCTAATGTATGAACTTTTGTGACTGACTTATTTCGCTGAGCATATATTCTAAGTTCATCTATACCATGGCATGTATTGGTACGTCATTACTTTTTATGGCCAAATCTTCCATTACATGGATATCCCATATTTCATTTATCCATTCATCAGTTGATGGACATTTGGATTGTTTCTGCCTTTTTGCTACTATAAATAATACTGCTATAAACGTTTATACACAAGGTTTTGTGTGGATATATTTTCACTTTTCTTGAGTGTACACCTAGGAGAGGAATTGCTAGGTCATATTGTAACTCTTATATTTAATAATTTGAGGAACTGTCAGTATTTCCCAAAGTATCTGTACCATTTTACATTCCCATCAGCAATACATGAATCCTCAGATTTCTCTTCTTCTTTGCAACACATGTATTGTCTGACTTTTTGATTATAGCCATCCCAGTGATTGTGTAGTTATATCCCATTGTAGGTTTGATTTCCTAATTACTAATTTTCTTCAAGACCAATGGTGTCAAGCATCTTTTCAGATGGTTACTGGCTATTATACATCTTCTTTAGAGAAACATCTTTTCAGATCCTGTCTTAGTCTGTGTTTCTGTTGCTCTAACAGAGTACTTGAGACTGGGTAATTTATAAGGAAGGTTACTTTTTTTATTCTACTTAGTTATACATGACAGCAGAATGCATTTCAATTCAGTGTACACAAATAAGGAAGCTTGCTTTGACTCACAGTTTTGGAGGCTGGGAAGTCCAAAGGCATAGCAGAGGCATCTGGTGAGGTGTATAACATGGCAGAACATGAAAGAGCAAACAAGAATATGAAGAAGATTCATGAGGGGCAGCCTCACTTTATAATAACCTCTCTCTGACAATAACTAATGTAGTCCCTTGTTGAGAGCCACAGCCGAAGGGGCCCTAGCAAACTTCCAGCTGCCAGCAAACTTCCAGCTGCCAGCTGATGATTGGCTCACAGCGGCCCCAGAAAACTTCTAGCTACCAACTGATTGACTCCTCTGGGTTGATGCTCATTGGGCTGTTTCCCTGCCCTTTCAGACCATGGAGCTGCTCATTGGGGGACTTTTTTGGCTCTGCCCACGTGACCCAGCCAATCGGCCTCAAGAGCAGGAGGAGTTGGGGGGGGGGGTTGAGAGGCTTGTGGGAAGCTGGTGGTGGCAGTTGGGCTCTGAGGGTTTTTCCTGAGGAGTTGTGTGGTGCGGTGTGTGTGTGTGTGTTCTAAAAATAAAGTTCATTTCTTTTGACAAGTGGCTCCTGAATTGTGCCCAGCCAGACTGCGGCAGTCCCTCAAAAGAAGAATTCACTCAGTCCCACTGGAAAGTTATAAAGAATTTGTTGGGCTGGGCTTAATTAATCCTTCTTAACTACCTACCTAAGTCACCGCCTTAAAAGCCCCACCTCACAACATGACCACGGTGGCATTCAAGTTTAAATATGAGTTTTGGAGGGCACAGATCATTGCAGAATCTGCTCAATTTTTAAGTGGGCTATCTTTTTTATTATTGAATAATAAGAATTAGGTGTAATTCTTATTACTCAATAATATATGACATGAACACATATATGACACACATATATTTTCTCCAGTTCTTCACATTGTCATTTTCCTCTTTTAATAGTTTCCTTTGAAGTACAGTTATTAAACTTTCATGAGATGTGGTTTATCTGTTGACAATTATTGCAAATTAGCATTCATCATACAGATTTGAGCATCCCTAATCTGAAAATCCAAAACCCCAAATGCTTCAAAATCCAAACTTATTGAATTATAGACATGATGCCACAAGTGGAAAATTCCACATCTGATCTGATGTGATAGGTCTCAGTCAAAACACAGGTGCACTAAAAAATATTGCATAAAATTACCTTCAGGCAGTGCGTAGAAAGAGCATATGAAACATAAATGAATTTTGCATTTAGGGTTGGGTCCCATCCTCAAGATATCTCATTATGTATATGCAAATATTCAAAATCTGAAAAAAATCCAAAACACTTCTGGTCTCAAGCATTTTCAGGTAAAGGATACTCAATCTATACAACAAATTCTTTTATTTTTATTTTTCAGTTGTCAATGGACTGACTTACCTACCTTTCTTTCTTTCTGGTGCTGAAAATTGAACCCAGTGCCTCATACATGCTAGGCAAGTGCTCTACCACTGAGCTACAAGCCCAGCCCAACAAATTTTTTATAACTGACTTAGTTTTTTGCCATTTTGCAGCTTATGTACCAAAATGAAAATATCCTTGGAGAAAAATGACTAGATTATTAACTCTCTTCAAAGTAATGGTTTTAAATGAGGTCCTATTGTAGACAAACATATTAAGAATGTAAAAGTCAGAATTACCCTCTCTGAGGTGAGAAGTGTACTTGGGCTTAAAAGAGATACAGCATATTAATCACATTTGTATTCATTATTGTTTATTTCTTAGAACAGAATCATTTCTGGTTTTCTCAAAGCAAAATAATATTAATCAACGAGTACTTCTGTTTCCTGTGTTTTTCTGAGACAGCTAGTTATTATCAAGACATTCTGAATTTTTAAACCTAATTTTGTAAAGAATCATTTTATTATCTGGACTACATAGAATACCACCTACTAGACATAACATTTTTTACTTAAGGACACTGATATTTTCTTAGAGATGAGTTGTTGAGAAGAGTAGCAATAATTTAAAACTTGCAGAAATAAGTGACAAACACTATAGTACCTTGGGTCCAGTTTTTTTTTCTCATACAACTAGAATTGTGAAATAGTTAAAATAATTTTTTCAGATAATTCACTGATTATATAGATACCACTTTGGGATTTTTTTCCTTTTTCTTGTTTTTGTTTTAACTCATACAGGAGTGGTACTTTTTGATCTAACAGCTTTAAGGTGTGAATTAGAATTTAATATTTATTTTGAAGAACTCTTAAAGAATTAACAGTTAAATCATACTTACAAGTGTAAAGAAAGTCTTAAAATTTGGAAAGGTTTTGTTGAACTTGGTAGTAACTGTGTGAACAAGCTAAATTATGTCAAAATGAGAATGTCAAAATGAATCGTTCAGTTAAGTAGTATAACTGGAACTTTTGGCTATTAAACATGGTTTTTATAAATTCATGGGACAGTATTTGTATTCACTGTAGTATTTAATAGCTTCTTAATGTTTTCTTCATCTCTGATAATGAATTTTAAGATATGATAACTGTCCAAAATATCTAATTCAAAAATGAAAGTAGATTCTGAAATAAATTTGATGCTTTTTAATTAAAACATATAAAGTATTGGGGCTGAGGGTGTAGTGCAGTGGGAGAGCACTTGCCTAGCATGTGCAAGGCCTTGGGTGTGATCCCAAAATTTAACAAATCAAGAAGAAAATAAATAACAAAGACAAGGGCACAAATCAATAAAATGTAAAACAGAAAACAATGAACACAATCAATGAAGCTAAAAGCTATTTGAGTGTGTTTATCTTTTGAGAAAATCAATGCCATTGATAAACCTCTATCCAGGCAGATTAAGACAAAAAAATATCAGGAGCCATCACTAGAGATTCTACGGATATTTAAAAGACAACTTCATGCACATGAATTTGAAGTCTTAAATGAAATTGACAAATTATTTAAGTCACAAGTTACCAAAGCTCCCACACAATGCTATAGATACAGTCTTATACTTGTTAAGTTAATTAAATTGATAATCTTCCAACAAAAAGACTACAGAACAATTCTACCAAACAATTAAAGAAGATGTAATACTGATTTTTATTTGTACAGACTTCCAGAAAAAAGATAAGAACAGGAGTTGGGAATATAGCTCAGTTGTAGAGCACTTGCCTAGTATCCACAAGACCCTGTGTTTAATCCCCAGTACTGTGCACCATATGCATGCATGTGTGTGCACAGACGTGCACATGTGCGCACACACACAGAGGGCACAACTACTATTTCATTTTTTGAAATCAATGCTAAACAAAGACAATGTAAGAAACATCTCTCATAAAATAGATGGCAAAATTTTCAACAAATTATCAGCACATTGAATTTAGTAACATGATAAGTGTAATACATCATAACCAAGTGATGTTTATCCCAGGTTCAACATTGTAAACTCAATGAATTCATCAGTTTAACAGATTAAAGAAGTAAAATATAAAATCAACAGATAATGAAAAAGTATTTGACAAAATTCAATTTTTAATTTTTTTTTATGATGAAAACTCTTAGCTGACTTAGGAACAGAAGGGAAGTTCCTTAGCTTACTAAAGGCCATCTACAAAAAACAAAACCTACCTAACAATGAAGGAGTGAATACTTTCCCCCTAGTCAAGGTTGTCTACTGTTAACTTATCCTTTCAACATTATCCTAAGTGTTCCAGTCAGTGCAATAGATAAGCAATAGAATGAAGGATAGAAGAGGAAAAAAAAGAGAGAGAGAGAGAGACTCTATTTGTAGATAACATGATTGTTTATATAGAAAATCCCAAAGAATCTATTAAAAGGTTCCTAGAACTAATACATGAGTTTAGCAAGATTAGGACACAAGGTTAATACTCAAAAGTTAATTATTCTTCTGTGTACTAGCAGTGAAGTTCAAGAATAAGCAATAAAAATCAAGGGAACCTTCTGAAGCATTGGAAGTTGTTCTTTAGCATGATCTAGGTACTAATTACATGGGTTTAAATCTGTGTGATAGTTCATTGAGTTGTGTGTTGAAGATTAGAGCACTTTGTTCAGTTTATTGTATGTATACAATACCTCAAAACCTTTTTAACATTCACTCTACCAAAGATGAATGAAAATTGTCTCACATAGTATGATTTATGCCATCTGATATAGATTCTTCCCATGG
Source organism: Ictidomys tridecemlineatus (assembly GCF_052094955.1). Taxonomy (NCBI): domain Eukaryota; kingdom Metazoa; phylum Chordata; class Mammalia; order Rodentia; family Sciuridae; genus Ictidomys; species Ictidomys tridecemlineatus. The sequence continues at coordinate 73,820,134 of NC_135493.1, read as the reverse complement.
TGATACCCCCAAAATACTGTTGACTGACTAAATGAAACAACTTAGAAACTCTCTTCCACTTTGCTTAACATAAAGCCACTATTAGTTTATGCCACACTGAATCTTCTGTTTAATTCAGCCTTGAAAGTGAGCATGGACCTTACAAGTTCACAGGAGGAAGGGAATCATTGGATTTTAATTAGAACTTTAACAATAACAGCAGGATTTCAGGCTAGTTAGCAGCATCATGGCAGATGTTTCAGAAAATGCAGGCAGTGTTAGTGAATGCATTACAGGGTGCTAAAAGTAGTGGTGTTCATCAACAGATGAATGGATAAAGAAAATGTAGTATATACACACAGTGGAGTTTTACTCAGCCTTAGAATAAATTTATGTCATTTGCAGGTAAATAGATGGATTGGAGAACATCATGCTAAGTGAAATAAGACAAACTCAGAAAGTCAAGGGTTGAAAGTTCTTTCATGTGTGGAAGATATATAAAGGGGAGTCAGATATTTTAAAAGGAGGGGAAATCTCACAAAATAGAAGGAAGATCCATAGAGTAGAGAAGGAAAGGGATTGAGAGGGAGGAAAGAGGGGGAGGGTATAGAGAAGTACTGGCAAATGAAATTACCAGATTTTGCTGTCTATGTACAAATATACCACAGTGAATTATATATATATATATACACACACACCCACACACACAAACACACACACATATTCAAACATATACATAAACATATATGCACCAATTAAAGTATCAATAAAAGAAGGGAGATCAGTAGTGTAGAACAAGCAGAAGCAGGAAGGAGGAGAATAGGAGGGAAAGGGAAGGTACAATAAGGAATGAGATGATCAAATTATGTGCATGTATGAATATGGTATAATGAATTTCATTATTTTGTATAATTATGATTCACCAATAAAGAGGTTTTTTTCAGTCCATCCATGGCTGAGTGTAGTGGTGTGCACTGTAATCCCAGCTACTTGGGAGACTGAGGCAGGAGGATCACAAGTTCAATGCCAGCCTGGGCAACTTAGACCCTGTCTCAAAACAAAATAGTAAAAAGGGCTGTGGATGTGGTTTAGTGGTAGAGCATCTCTGGGTTCAGTTCCTAGTACCATAAAGAAAAAAAATAAAAACCTGTCTACAGTGCCTGAGATAACTTGCAAATTGTAAGCAAAATTAATTTTCCTGAATGGGAAAACCTACCCATTTAGAGAGATTAGAATAGGAGAGAATAATGAAATGGAATCACAGAGAATGTTGCTTTTTTGCCTCTTTCTTAGGGGACTTCTCACAAGATCCATGTGAAACATTGCTTCTGTTATATGAGTTTGAAGTTAAAGCCAAAATGAAAGATCCATCACTGGACAGCTTCCTGGAATCGGTGTGGGAACTGCCTCATTTAGAAAGTAAAACATTTGAAACAATTGCATGTAAGAACTATATTTATGCTTTTGTAAGCCTAGTGCCCATTTAGATCTTACTATTTTCTTTTCTCTCTTTACTCATCTTTCTTACCTCCAGGTGGGAAATATTTTTTCTCCCTTTCTAATGGCATTCTTAAACTACTTTGTATTACAATCATTCGTACAATTTATCTCCTTAGGTTCATGAAAAATAATTATGTATATTTATTGCACTTATAAACCCCTAGGGAACTGCATTGCTCATGATAGGTGCTCAAATTTATTCTATGTGTGGAATTTAATTATGTAACTACACAATAGGAAAGCTCAAACTTCAGAAAGTCACTTTATCACAGCTAGCTTGAAATGATAATTGACTGCTTCACTGATTGAAGATGACACAATTGTAACTGTTTAATGAAATGTCAGAGAAATATTGGAAAATTTTTAACACAACTGCCACACTCACATTTGTAGTTGAAACACAGGTGGGATTTAAGGACTCGGGGGCTTTTGGAGAGTGGACTGCACGAAATGGCCTAATTTTCTTCCCTTTGTATCAGGGACTTGAGTGTAGGTTACCTCTAACACTGTTAGATACACTGAAGTACACAACGGTCACATTTACCTTTCCTTGGTCTTGCCAAGACAGAATTCCTACAGCCATGGAACAAATGATATATATTTTATGAACATGTGATGATGACCTTGTATAATGGAACTCCAATTCTAGAGGCATCTGGAAAATGCATCTGGAAGTTTTAGAATTAATTACCTCTGATATTCACTCTAGTTTCCTATTTTTAGTACCTGGCAAGAAGCAGTATATAAAAATATTAAATCTGTTTTTGATTAGTGTTCTTTTACTGATCTGCTTTCTGTTTCTTTCTTGGTGTGCCCTTCTTTGACTATGGTTCATAAAATTTTTGCTTCACTTGTATGACTATATACAGAGCCATAGAAACAATAGGTTTTCGGTTGATGTTTGTTGAAGAAAGGCTGTAACCTGACAATTCTACCATGCTACTCTGCCTAGAAAGAAGAAGCTACCTCTAAAAGCATCTGTGGATTCATTTTATAAAATTCATCTTCATTTTGTATGTGTGTGTGTGTGTGTGTGTGTGTGTGTGTGTGTGTTTAATCTGCTTCAGGCTAGTTTCATTAGAGAAAGCAAGTTGTAGCCTGGGGTGAAAACTGTGATGGATAAGATTATGGTGTTCTCAACCTTTTTTCTTCCCTCCCTATAGTATTAGCCTTGGAAACGCCTGCATACTATCCTTCTATTGCTCTCAAGGCCTTGAAAAAGGCTTTGTTGCTCCACAAAAAGAAAGAATCAATTGATGTTTTAAAATACAGGTTAGTAAATGTAATTCAACACCCAATCCAGGATTTTTAATAGCCAAAAGAACTATAGTGGATATTCCATAAATAATCAATTATAATCAACTGGTTCAACTTAAAAGATGATGGGGGAAGGGGTCCCTCCTATGAATAGCTCCATACTGAGGGTTATATTACAGACCAAGAATTGTTTAGGTCAAAGAGTCGGATTTTCTCTAAGGAGAGCAAGAGGGAAAAAAGTAAGTTACTTGATTATATGTATATAATAAAACTACTAAGTACCTTCCTTTCTTTTTTTAGGGAGTATACTGGGAATAGAACCCAAGGGGCACTTGAAAGATGAGTCACATATCCCCAGCCCTTTTTTATATTTTATTTTATTTTATTTATTAGGATCTCACTGAGTTGCTTAGAGTCTTGCTAAATTGTTGAGGCTGGCTTTGAACTCTTGATCCTCCTACCTCAGCCACCCAAGTTGCTGGGATTACAGGCATGCACCACCATACCTGGCACCTTCTTTCCTTTGTTTCATTACTAGATATTCAAAATAAACAAAAAGGTAGAGTTGAGAATATAGCTCAATGGCAGTGTACTTGCCTACCATGTTTGAGACCCTGGGTTTGATCCCTAGGACCACAAAAACAAACCAACCAATGGTACAGAAAAATACTTGCCTCAGAAAAATATTTGCCTCAGATTTTTTTCTACGTACTTTTTAAGCACCAGTAAGTGTTGTATGAAATATTATTTACTGGAGAGTTTTTTGTTTTCTGTGTCTAGACATGAGGAAAAATAGACGTGTGTGATTTTTTTTTTCCTCTGGAAAACTTCATTACAGTCTTTCTGTTCTAAGACATAAGAGTTTTCTTGGAATTATTTCCCAATTTAAATCCCAATTCCCTTGCCCATTTGAGGAAGTAACAAGATGCTTTTAAATGCCTATAAATTGAACCAGCTCATGAAATATAATAAACCGCTACTCCTTTGTGCTAGAAACTAAAAAAGAGTTAAAGACAGCCATAGGTGTGATAAAAGAAAAGATTGGTCAACCCCTTTTACAGCTTCAAAAATCTGTCTTCTGAGGTTGGAGGCCAGATAAAACCAAGGGAAGAACAGAAGTGTTTTGAAGCTTTTAGTCTGGGATGAGATCCAGATTTTACTTATCTTAGCCATTGAAGCCAATGATTTCTTTCCTTATGGGATGAGTTTTCTCTTTTTGATTTTCAGCAAATGTATGCACATCTTGATTAACCTTTCAGTGCCAGATGGGACATCAAGTGCAGAGCTTTGTCCCATGGAAGAAGTTTGGGGATATTTTGAAGATGTTCTGAGCCTTATTAGCCACACTGTAAGTCAAACTTCCAGCTAATATTAAACTTTGAGCTAATTTTTAAAAACTGAACTATCTTGTATATTAGAAACAATATGGAATCATGCTTTTGATATGAGTTTAGGGCAAATTCACATTGTAATATGGTTATGAACTACAAAATTTCTCTGGGATTTTGAAATATAAGTAGTTAAAAGCACAAATTTTCTAATACAAGCATATTATGAATTAAGTCAAAATATCAGCACCATTGGCCATCTTGAACCACTTTGTATTTTCAAAGCCTAGTAGAATTTTACTTCCCCTGTGATGATGGTGACTTTGTGAAAATATTATTCTCACCATTTCTCAGAGGCAGGTGATTAAGTAGAAGAAATAAGAAATACCTGTACTTTTTAGTCCCTCTCTGCTGATTTATTTTACTTTTCCAGTGCAGATTTCTTTAGTGTTTTTTTAAAACTAGCTTTACTGAGTATAATATACATATCATAAAATTCACCCATTGAATATGTGCAAGTCAGTATATTTTAGAGTTGTACAACTATCATCACAGTTCAGCTTTAGAACCTTTCTATTACCTCCCCGCCAAAAGTTTCTTGCCCACTTGCAGTCCCTGCTTCTACCTGCAACCCAGACAACCACAGAACTGTTTTCTATCTCTCTAGATTTTTCTGGATGTTTCACATCAATAGAATCATACAATATGTGGCCTCTTGTGTCTGACTTCTTTCACTTAGTATTATATTTTTGAGGTTCATCCATGTTGCAGCATTATCAGTATTTCATTCCTTTTTCTTTGGTTGAATAATATTCTGTTGAATGGTTATACTACATGTTGTCTATCCATTTATTCATTGATAGACATTGAAGTTGTTTCCAATTTTTGGCTATTATGAATGCTTCTGCTATTAATTCATATACAAGTCTTTGTGTAGCATATGATTTCAATTATCTTTGCTATATACCTAGAAGTAAAATTTCTGGGGTCACTGTTTAACTTCTCAAGGAGCTGTAATCAGTTTCCCAAAGTGGTGGCACCATTTTACATTCCCACTAACAGCAAATGAGTGTTATAATTTCCTTACATCTTTACCAGCATTGTTATTTCCCCTCTTTTATTATTATAGCCATCCTAGTGGGTGTGGAGTGGTAGTTCATTGTGATTTAACTTATAATTTTTTGTTGGCTAATGATGTTGGTCATATTTTTCATGTACTTATTGATCTTTTTATTTTCTTTGGAAAAATGTCTAATTATTTTCCTGCTTTAAAAACTAAGTCATCTTTTTATTGAATTGCAAGAGTTCTTAACGTAGACTAGATATAAGTCCTTTATAGGATACATGATTTGTAAATATTTTCTCTCAATCTCTTCATTTTGTTAATGGTATCATTTGCAAAGCAAAAGTTTTGAATTTTAATGAAGTCTAATTTATCTATTTTTCTCTCTTATAGATAGTGGTTTTGGTCATGCTAAGAAATCCTTGCCTAACCCAAGTTTGTGAATATTTTCTCTTATGTGTTATTGTATTTATATTTTTAGCCTTTAAGTATAGCTCTATGATACATTTTGAGTTAATTTTTGTTTATGGTGTGAGGTAAGGGTCTAACCGGGGTTTTGTTTGGTTTTGCATAATGGGTATATTCCTCTCTTGTTGGACTTGAGTTTTCTCACTTGTAAAATGGAAATAGTACCTACTCTCACTGTCCCACACTAGAGTTATAAGAATCAATGGAAATACTATATGTGTTGTAAACTTTAATTTGACATGTAAGGTGGTACTGTTATTATAAGGGAGCTATAAAACATTAAAAGAAGGTTAGATTAAAGTCAAAAAGTCATTATTTGTATCCATGTTAATATCTAAGGATATTGAGTACTATGGGCTCAACTGTTCTTCATATACAAGTAAATACCTGCAAATCACAACAGATGGTGGAATAGTATAGCATGTTGAAAACCTGGTACAAATTCGCACTGACTAAAGAAGACTAAAATTTTCCTGGAGCTGTGTAATTATGGTCTTGTGAATTTAAGGTTTTTTTTTAAACTTCACTATTGAAACTTTTTAAAAAATTTTACTATCTTTTGGGACAAAGAGAAAATTCCATTGCTAAGCTATGAACTTCATTTGGACCTTCCAGTGTGTTTGCCATAGTAACTAATAAAAATTAAAATTAGATTGTGCTTTAACTCCACATTGATTAATTTCCATAGTCTCTATGTGAGGCCAAAAATTCTCTAAGCATTTTGGTTTTGCCACTTTTATTCAGTCTTATTACAGATGCAAGTTCTCTGACTCAGGTTGGCTAAGCTTATTACTGTTTTCTATTTTTCTGATGAGTTTCCCATCTATTATTGTTCATGCCTTGAAACATGACTGGATAGTTAGCTTTTAAATAGAGATTAATTTAATAACCTTCTTGGCTCTTTACCTTGTGCATGTTGCTTTTTCCTGTATGATTGAATGTGCTATGTATCTCCTTTGTTTTAAATGCTGCAGAGAAAATTCTGCTTTTGTTTAGTTGACTTTTTAAATGACTAGTCATGCATTAATAATTTATTGAGCAGATAACCTTTATCAAGTGCCTCCATACACTGGTAGAATGCCTATTACATAAACATAAATCCTCCCATCTCACAGCGTCATGCATTACAGTTTATAAAGCACTCTTAAATCCATTATCTCATATAACCCCCCACAGCAATTCTATAAAGTAGATAGTGCTGCTATTATCCTTAATTTACAAATGAGGAAAATTTTAAGATTCATAAAAGTCAGGTTATCATTTGGCTAAGGTCATTTATGGCTGATTATTAGGAATGGAACCCAGGTCTTCTGACCTCATATCTTAGATGGAGGCACTCTAACAAAATACCATAGACTGGATAACATATAAATAACAGAAATTTACTATCCCAATTCTGGAGGCTAGAAAGTCCAAGCTGGAGGCTAGAAAGTCCACTGATTTGGTCTCCAGTAAGAGCCTGCTTCCTCATAGATAGGCCATCTTCTCATTATAACCTCATCTTGCAGAAAGGGTAAGGGACTTCTCTGGGGTCTAATTTATAAGGGCACTAATCCTAATGAATGATCACTGCACCCTTCACTACCTTATCACCTTTCATTGGTCCAACCTACTAATACCATTACCTTAAAGTAGAATTTTAACATATGAATGGAGGGACATAAATATCCAGCCCATTGTTCCTCAATTATAGGGCTCTTTCCAATAGAACACACACCTTTACCAGTTCTTGCTAGGAAATTTTATTTCAAAGGAGAGGCTCAGATTGATATTGAGAAGCTACTGCCAATGAAAAAACCTGGGGCAGGTCACACACATTTAAGCATGCAGTCCTACGTACTCTTCAGTAGGTTCATATTCTAGATTACTTTTAAAAGGTAGTAGGTTGTTCAGCTTTTTTAAATTAAATTGTTATTCTGAAATAATTATAGATTCACATGCACTTACAAGAAATAACAGAGGTTCTGTGCACTCTTTTTTATGCCTTTATTTATTTTCATGTGGTGCTAAGGATCAAATCCAGTGCCTCACCCATGCTAGGCAAGTGCTCTACCACTGACAATTGCAGCCCCAGATTCTGTGTACTCTTTATGCAGCTTCCCCCAATGGTAGCATCTTAACAAAACTCTGTTATACAATATCACAACAAGGATGGCGGCATTGTTATAGTCAAGACACAGAACATTTTCATCACCACAGTGATTCTTCATGTTGCCTTTCTATAGCCGTTCTCCACTCCAAGCCTTTCCTTAAATCCTGGCAACCACTAATCTGTTACCAGTTTCCATAATGTTATATAAATAGAATCATAAAGTATATCTTGAGATTTGGAATAGTACAATGTAAAACCTTTTGAGATTGGCTTTTTCCACTCAGCATAATTCTCTAAAAGATTCATCAAGTTGGTATGTGTCACAAAAGGACAAATACTGTATGATTCCACTTATGTGAAGTACCAAGTGGTTAAATTCATGGAGATGGAAAAATAGAGTGGTGGTTGCTAGGGACTGAGAAGGGGTATTGTTTAATAAGTACAGAGTTACATTTTGCAAGATTCCAGTTCTGTGGATGGATGGATGGATGGATGTTGGTGATAGTCGCATAACAGCATGATTATGAACTATATACTCAAAAATGACTTAACCCAGGCACAGTACTGGATGCTTGTAATCCCAGCAGCTTGGGAGGCTCAGTCAGAAGGATCATGTGTTCAAAGCCAGGCTTAGCAACTTAGCAAGGTCCTAAGCAACTCAGCAAGACCCTGTCTCTAAATAAAATACAAAACAGGGATGGGATATGGCTCAGTGGTTAAGCACCACTGGGACCACTGGGTTCAATCCCTGGAACCCCCCTCCCAAAAAAATATTTAAGCTGGGTGAGATGGTACACACCTATAATCACAACAAATTCAGGAGGCTGAGATAGAAGATTGCAAGTTCAAAGCCATCCTCAGCAACTTAGCAAGGCCCTAAGCAACTCAGCGAGACCCTATCTCAAAAATAAAAGAGTTGGAGATGTAGCTCAGTGGTAGAGTACCCTTGGGTTCAATTTCTAGTACCAAAAAAAGTTTAAGGTGGTAAACATTATGTTATGTGTATTTTACCATTTATAAAAGTGATGGGAAAAAATCTTTGTCAGATACTGTAACATTTCTTTCTTCTCATTTTAGTATTAATTGTTTGTCTTTTTAATTTAATTTGAGATCTTGCCAGTTCTTAGTGTAATGAGTAATTTTTTTGAGACATAGACATTTTCTTGTTATGTTATGAGCCCCTGGATCTCATTTAAATCTTCTCTTTCATCTAAATCTTACTTCCTCCAAGCCTCACATCTCCCTGAGGCCGGAATTGAGGCTCATGCAAAGGCATCTTTGATTCAGACTTTGATATTGTATTTCTTCTAGATTTCTATAGTTAGTTTCCTCATTGCTCTTTTGCTCTTTCTTCATCAGTTTTTCCTTTGCATCCTTATCAAATGTATCTCCCCAAAACACAACTCCATATTTCCCTGATCTTGAGACTATCCTTAACTTCATCCAACACAAAAAACAAGACACGGATTTTCCAGACAGTACTTAATATTCTCTTAATCATCAGACTTCATCTTCTCCTCTCCCTGCTTCCTCTCAGATTGAAGCAGGATCTTCCTTCAAGAAAACATGTCCCTCACTACAACTCCTTTTTTTCTCAGCAGAAGAGACTCAATTACCTGGACCTCTGCTCTCTGTATCACTGTGTATTTTGTTTATATCTCACCTGTCTTCTACTTCTCTCTTCACTTAAAATCTGTCTTCTCTCTCTTAATTACCAGTGTAGTCATGGACACATTTTCTTTCCTTCCTTGGAAATTTCATCATTATTTTTTTATCCTGAGTGACTTTGGCATCCACCTTAGCAATTATTCCACCTTGTAGTTTCCTTTTTTTTTTTTAGAACCAGGAATTGAACCCAGGGCACTTAACCATTGAGCCACATCCCCAGCCCTTTATATAATTTTATTTTGAGACAGGATCTTGCTAAATTGCTTAGGGACTTGCTAAATTGCTGAACTTGGCTTTGAAGTTGTGATCCTTCTGTCTCAGCCTCCTGAGCCACTGGGATTACAGGCATGCACCACTACACCTGGCTTCACCTTCATTTTTTACCTCAGAGTTTTTCTACTGACCATACTCTCTCTCTCACTTCCCCCACATATATTATTGGCTCTCATTTGGATCTCAAATAACTCTTCTCACTCTCATACAATCCAATCGGATTACACACTTTTCCTCTCTCTTTCCCCCTTCCCCCACCCCTACTCTTTTGTTTTTTGAGTTTTTTTTTTTAGTTATACCTGGTCTTCCTTTTTTTTTTTTCCAAATCTAGTGACTGAACACCATCAGTTCTTCTGCCCCTGGTCTTGAACAGCACAATAACTAAAGAAGAAAAACACAGAACCATTCAGATCTAGCCCAGTACAGATTCATGTTGTTAAGCTTTCAATGGATTCTCATTGCTCTTCCAAAATACTTGCATTTCTTGCTGGGCTTGGTGTCTTACATCTGTAATCCCAAAGGCTTGGGAGGCTGGGGCAGGAGGATCCAAGCTCCAAAACCAGCCTCAGCAATTTAGTGAGATTCTGAGCAACTTGGAGAGATCCTGTCTAAAAATAAAATATAAAAGGGCTAGAGATGTGGCTCAGTGGTTATACACCCTGGGTTTAATCCCCAGTACCAAAAAACAAAAAAAAAGAACTTGCATTCCTGTCAACCTTTTGGAAAACTCAAGTAGCTGATTCAAATCTAGTCTATCCTTATAAAAATTTTATACCTTACTCATTCCTCATTAGATGTTCTCGTATCTGCGTGTGTGTGTGTGTGTGTGTGTGTGTGTGTGTGTGTGTGTGTATGTGTGCATGCTGTGTGCGCGCACGCACTGCTGGGGATGAAGCACAGGACCTCACATATCTATATAAGCGCTCTACTTCTGAGCTACATCCCCAAACCTTTTTATTTTATTTTGAACAGGGTCTTGTTAAGTTGTCCAGGCTGGCCTCAAACCTGCAATCCTCCTACCTCAGCCTCTTGAATAGCTGGGATTACAGGTGTGTGCCCTATACCCAGCATATCTTTTTAATTCAGAAGATCAAGGACATAAAGTATAAGATTCCTCATTAACCAATATTTCAATGATAACCTCTGCCCCTGTACCTATCTACTCACCTATCCTCTTTTCCAAAAACATATTTCCTCAACCTTATTCATCAATTCAGTCCTCTTCTATCTCCTGGACTACTTTCCTGTCTCTTCATCATTTTCAATCTCTATCTTTCAATGATCTTTTCTGCTTTAAAAAAAGCGTTGGTCCCTAATATTATGTACAACTATCATGCATTAATAAAAAAATTTAAAGGCATAGGTCTCAAACAAATGGGAATATATCCACAATCTTGGATAAGAAGCCTTAATATTATAGAGTCAATTTCCTTAAATTCAGTGCAATAAATTCAGTCAAGATAAAATTCTCATTGGGATTTTTTTAAAGATGGACATGATATCTTTATTTGCTTATTTTTATGTGGTGCTGAGGATTGAACCCAGTGCCTCACACATGTGTGGCAAGCACTCTACCACTGAGCTACAGCTACAGCCCTCAATGAGATTTTTTTAAATATCTTTTAAGTTGTAGGTGGACACAATGCCTTTATTTTTATTTTTTATTTATTTTTTAAAATTTTTATTTATTTTTATGTGGTGCTGAGGATCAAACCCAGTGCCTCACCTGTGCTAGGTGGGTACTCTACCACTGAGCCACAACCCCAGCCCTCAGTGAGATTTTTTAAATTAAACTTAATAAAGTGATTCTAAAATTTTCTGCAAAACAAAAAGATGAGCCATAACAACCAATAAAGTTTTGCTTGGCTTGGTGGTACACACACTATCAAATATTTGTTTATAAAGTGATATTAACATGTAATATTATTATAAACATCCACAAATAGATTAGTAGGAGAAGATAATGCCCAAGAGAATGTCCACATAACTATGAGAACTTAGTATTCAATAAGGGGTGTATATTAAATCACTGAGGTGAGGATGGCCTTTTAAAATTTTTATTATTTTTTATTATTATTTTTTTTTTGGTACTGAGGATTGATCCCAAGGGAACTTAACCACTGAGTCACATCCCAGTCCCTTTTTTATTTTTTATTTTGAGACAGAGTCTTGCTAAGTTGCCTAGGGCCCCACTAAATTGCTGAGGCTGATTTTGAACGTGTGATCCTCCTGCCTCAGTCTCCTGAGCCACTGTGATTACAGGTTTGTGCCACTGCACCTAGCTAGGAAAACATTGTTTTTAATCATGGGATAAAGAGGTTTCACCCAAAAAAGTACAAAAAAAATTCATTTACATAAAGTAATAAATGACTCAAGCTACCACAAAAGGTTTTAAAACAAGCTGTAGATTTGGATAAAATATCCACAACATTTAAATTAAAAATCACATTAGAGTCAGGCAGGGTGGCACAAACCTGTAATTTCAACTACTCAGGAGTCTGTGGCAGGAGGATCATGAATTCGAAGCCAGCCTGGGCAACTTAGCAAGACCCTGTCTCAAAATATTTTTTAAAAAAGGGCTAGGAATTTAGAATAGTGATAGATTGCTTGTTGAAAATGTTCAAGGCTCCAGGGTGAATCCCCAGCACCATGAAAAAAAAAGGTAAAAGAAAATCACATTACAAAGGCTAAATTCCTAGAAAGTGTAGCCAAGAAAAGCATGAGGGCTCCCTTCCTCCACCCTCCTTCCACTCATAAGGCAGAATACCTACCCAAGGCAAGTCAGATTAAGTATATTTTGGCTGCAGTTGACCTTTCCCCAGCTCACACATAGGCAAAAGTTTCCACATCCAGAGAGGTAATCCTAGAAGATACTACTGCCCTACCTAGCATCCTGCTTTTAAAATAAGGATGCCAGTCAGGAAAAAGGATTTATACCCCACCTCCTGAAGCTCTGGAGCAGCAGCTGAGACATTTCTCCCAAGGGGAAAGCCAATCCATAAGAACAGAAAGCTTCAAAGTTCTCCCCCAAAGATCTCACTTTCCTTGAAATAGTGTGGAGAGGTTCAAGCCAAAGGGTGCTCTTGAAACCAATGAATATTTTGGTGGTAAGCAATGAGAGGAAGGCATTGGCTCTATTTGAATAAGAAGCTAGCTCATAGCCCAGCTAGATTATCAGAGAGAATCATGGAAAGAGCTAAAAAGTGACCTACAGGGGTCAGAACAAACCACAAAAACTTGACTCAAAAACTATAACTATAATGTACTAATTAAAAAAATTAATACACAAGACCCAAAAAACTACCCCTTGAGAGTGGCCTGAATCTCATTGGATCAGAGTGTGGAACAATTTATGCCCCAGGGGATTATTGAAAACAGTGCAAACCTTGGTGCAATTAGTGGAACCTAACAGCTAGATGTGCTAGCAGCAGCGGCAGAGAGTTTAAGAGACATCATTAAAAAGAGATAGTCCCTTGGGGCTGGGGATGTGGCTCAAGCAATAGTGCACTTGCCTGGCATGTGTGTGGCCCAAGTTCGATCCTCAGCACCACATACAAACAAAGATGTTGTGTCCACTGAAAAACTGAAAAATCAATATTAAAAAATTTATTCTCTCTCTCTTTAAAAAAAAAGAGATAGTCCCAGCTACTTGGGAGGCTGAGGCAGGAGAATTACAAATCCAAGACCAGCTTCAGAAACTTAATGAAACTCTTATCTCAAAGTTTTTTATAAAAGGGCTGGGCATGTAGCTCAGTCGTAGAGCTCCTCTGGATTCTACCCCCAATAAACCCTCCATCATACATAAAAAGAGTAAGAATTTGACATGAGGATATGCATATAAATCAATGAGATAGAATAAAGAATGCAGAAACACTCAAATTTATTTTTTAATATTTTCTTCTTTAAAAATATTTTTAATTGTAGATGGACATTATAACTTTATTTTATTCATTTATTTTTTATGTGGTGCTGAGGATTGAACCCAGTGCCTCACATATGATAGGCAAGTGCTCTACCACTGAGCCACAACCCCAGCCCTCAAATTTATTGTCAATTGATTTGTGTGTATGAGTGTGTGTTACTAGGGATTGAACCCAGGACCTTGTATGTGCTAGGCAACTATGCTAAAAGTGAGCTATATCCCTATTTTTATATTTTATTTTGAGATAGGGTCTTAATCAAATGCTCAGGCTAGCCTCAACCAAGAACCTCCTGCCTCAGCCTCATGAGTAACAGGGATTAGAGGTGTATGCCACCACACTCAGTGGCAGTTAGTTGATTTTTAAAATATTTTTAGTTGTAGATGGACACATACCTTTATTTTATTTATTTATTTTTATGTGGTGCTGAGGATTGAACCTAGTGTCTCACATGTACTAGGCAAGCATCTACCACTAAGCCACAACCCTAGCCCCAGTCAGTTCATTTTTTATAAAGTTGTCAAGTCCATCCAATGGGAGGGATAGTGGTTTTTTATTAAATTTTTTTATAGTTATAGATGGACACAATACCTTTATTTTATTTATTTATTCTTATGTGATGCTGATAATCAAACCTAGTGCCTCAGGTGTGCTAGGCAAGCACTCTACTGCTGAGTTACAACCTCAGCCTGGTAATAGTGTTTTTAATAAATAGTGTTCAGACAAATTGATAGTTACATGGAAAGGAAGGAAATTTGAACCCTGACTTCCCACCATATAGAAGAGTAAATCAAAGGCCTAAATGTAAGAGCTAAAATAATCAAACTCTTAGAAAGAAGCATAGTCTTAAATCTTCTGTGATCTTAGACTAGGCAATTGTTTCTTAGATATGGCACCATGAGTACAAGCAATGAAAAAAAATAGATCAATTAGGTTTCAGCAAAATTAAAACATTTTTTTCTATAAAGAACACCATTGAGGAAGTAATAAGGCAGCCCAAAGAATGGGAGTAAATCTTGGAACTCATATGTGTAGTAAGAGATTTTTTATTGGAATATATAAAGAACTCTTATGGGCTGGGATGTGGCTCAATGATAGAGTATTTGTCTAAGCATGCAAAAGGCCCTGGGTTCCATGCCCAGTATCACATAAAAGAAACAAAAAGGAATTCTGAAAGGCAACTATTTTTTTTTAGTGAGCAAAGCATTTGACTTGACATTTCTCCAAAGAAAGTATCCAAATGGCCAAAAGCATATAAGATATGATTTTTATTTGTGTATCTCTGATAACTAATGATATTGAACATGGACTACCCCTTAACACCCAGTAAGATATAAGCTATAATTTAAAAGATAGTAAAAAAGTGTTGACAACAAATTGGTACCCTCACATAGTGTCTGTTTTTGTAAAATGGTATGGTACAGATACTTTGAAAAATAGCCTGATGGTTCCTCAGAAGGTTATACATAACTACCATGTGGCTCTCAAATTCTACTCTAAACCAGGTACAGTGGTGCACACCTATAATCCCAGTTACTCCAGAGGCTGAGGCAGAAGGATCCCAATTTCTACATCAGCCTAGGCAATTCTAGTGGACTCAGTCTCAAAATAAAAGAGTTGTGGGTTGTAGCTCAGAGGTAGAGTACTTGACTAGCATGCATGAGGATCTGGGTTCCATCCCCAGTATCACCAAAACAATAAAAAAGAAAGAAAAAACCACTCTCACTCATATACCCAAGAGAAATGTGAAAACATATGTATAAAGACTCATACAAATATTCATAGCAGATGTATTCATATGGCCAAAAAATGGAAACAACTTAAATGTCTATCCATCAATGAATGGATAAACAAAATGTGGTATTTCTATGTAGTGGTATATCCTTTGACTATAAAAGGAATGAAGTTCAGACATACACTATAACATGGTAAACTCCAAACACATTATGCTGGGATAGGGATTTAGCTCAGTAGCAGAGAAATTGCCCAGCATGCATGAGGCCCTGAATCCAATCCTCAGCTATAAAAAAAATGTGTGTGTGTGTGTGTGTGTGTATGCTAAGTGAAAGATGCCTATAAAAGAGACCACGTACTGTCTGACTTGGTTAATCTTAAATTTCCAGAATATACTGATATATGACACAAAAATTAGATTAGTGGTTTCCCTGGGCTTGAGGGGGATTGTATTGGGGGGTGGGTGAGGAAGGAGTTAATGGGCACAAAAATTTCCTTTGGGAGTGATGAAAATATTCAGAAATTGATTGTAGTCATGGTGGCAGAACTCCTTGAATATACTGACAATTGAAGTGTATACTTTTAAGTAGGTAAACTGTATGGTATGTAAATTTTATCTCAGTAAAGTTGATATATACAATATTCACTTTGGGGAATCTATGCCTAAAAAGATGGGCATTTGTGCTCTAAAATATCTATAATTCAGTTAGAGATTTGCATGACTGCCAATATGTAAAGTTGTTGAGGACAGAGATAACTGATTTCAAATCTGAGCCTCCAAAAATCATCAGAGCAAATTCACTGGCAGGAATGTGTATTTCACAATGGCAATTCCATGTTGCTTTGAGGTGAGTAACTGAAGAGATGCATTTCTTTATTGAGGATTAACAATTATCTTGAGCAATGCAAGACATTAGGGTAGTTAATGCAAATTGAAATAAAATTCCAGTGGTCCCTAAGCCATTGAGTGGCACCATCATTCCTCTCACTTGCCAAAGCCAAGCATCCAGAAGTCATCCTCATGCCTCCTTTACTCCCATTTCTAATTTATCACCAAGATCTGTCAATTCTATCTTCTATAAATATTTCTTCAGTTCATCTACTTCTTCTCATCTTCCAACATCCACAACTAGTTCAAGTTATCTTGTTTTATCTCGGGTACTACAGGAATCTTTTGTCTGGTCTTATATCTACTCTTGCTTGCTTCTAAGCTTTTATTCATCCAGCAACCAGGGGGATCATTTAAATTTTCAAAATTTAAATTGATATGACCTTACTTTATCCTCTTTTTAAAAAATATTTATTTTTTTTACAGTTGTACACAATAATTTATTTTTTTAATGTGGTGCTTAAGATCGAACCCAGGGCCTTACACGTGCGAGGCAAGCACTCTACTACTGAGCCACAACCCCAGCCCCACTTTATCCTCTTTTGTAATTCCCCATTGCTCTCCAAAGACCAAAGTCCTAAACGTAGCCTATGAGGTCCTGCCAATCTGTCTGTCTTACTCTTGAGCTACTCTTTCCCTCATTCTGCACTGTTAACCACACTTTACAAGGCAAATAACTACCCACTTATAGACAAATATGATGGTCCCTAGTCTTCATTATTGACCATTGCTTCCTTATCACAGCTCTTGTTTTCCCTTGTCTTGCATTTTCTCACCACTTCTCTGAGTTGTTGTTTCCCTCTTCCCACCCAACTACGAACATTCCCAATATTGTCTATCCTCTTTTCTATATTCCATACTTTTGTCTTTTAAGTGAATTGATATGCTTTATTACCTGAATCCAAGTACATGCCTACATGGTATGAGTAGGATAGAGATACACAGAGATTATATAAAATGCCCAGAATAGGCAAATTCATATAAACAGACAGTAGATTAGTGGTAGCCAGGCACTGGAGAAGGAAGGAATGGGGAATGACTGCTAATAGGTCATTACCTCACACCCTATGTATTGAAAATAGAACTTATCACTATCTTGATCCCTTATTCCCAGAAATATTTCCTTCCATCTTTTTTTCTTTTTTTTCAATTTGTTCTACTTTGTTGCCATCTTTTCTTTTAATATTACCAGTATTCTCTGAAACTTTGTATTTTAGAGCCATTTTCTTTCTTTTTTTAAAAAAAACTATTCAAATGTATGAATTGTCAAGATCATTGTACTGTCATGTGTAGCTAAAAAAATAGTTGTAGGGCTGGGGTTGTAGCTCTGTGTAGAGCACTCACTTCGCAAGTGTAAGACCCTGGGTTTGATCCTCAGCACCACATAAAAATAAATAAACAAAATAAAGACATTGTGTCCGTGTGTAAATAAATAAATAAATAAATAAATAAATAAATAAATAAATAAATAAATTTAGTTGTAGATGGACACAATACCTTTATTTTATTTATTTATGTGGTGCTAAGGATCAAAACCAGTGTTCCATGCATGTGAGGCAAGCACTCTATCACTGAGCCACAACCCCAGCCCTAGAGCCATTTCAATTGACCTAACTTTTATTTCCTATATCAAATTGGTTACCAAGTTCTACTGATTCTCTCTTTAGAATGTTTCTTAACATCTTTTCATTGTCACTGTTTTACTTTGACCCCCAACACTTTATTCTTAGACTCTTACTATCCCCTTTAAACAAATCTTGGGCTGGGGGTAGCTTAGTGTTAGAATGCTTGCTGACATTTGGAAAGCCCTGAGTTAGACCCACAGCACTGCAAAAACAAGCAAGGAAGCAAACACACACCCCCAAGTCTTCTTGTCTGTGTTTTTTCACACTCCAGTCTTTTCTAAACACCACTGGCATCTTGATCTTATTAAAACTACAGTTTCATTATATCACTTTCCTCCTAAAATGTTTCAGTGCCTTTCCACTGGCAACAGAATAATTCCAAATCCCATAGCTTATAATGCAAAACCTCTTGCACTCTACCTCACAGGATATTAGTCCTTCTTACCAAGATTTAAAAAGTAACATGGGCTGGGTATGGTGGCACATACCTGTAATCCCAGAGGCTTGGGAAGCTGAAGTAGAAGGATCACAAGTTCAAAGCTAGCCCCAGGAACTTAGTGAGACCCTAAGCAACTTAGTGAGACCCTGTCTCTAAATAAAATTAATAAATAAGGCTGGAGATAAGGCACAGTGGCTAAGCACCCCTGGGTTCAATCCCTGGTACCAAAAAAAAAAAAAAGTAACATGGTTTCTTTACTGTAAAACTTCCTTAAATGTTCAATGAATTAATATGCATTATAATGTTGCAAGAGGATGATATATAGAACACAGCATTTCCAAAACTTATTTGACTAAGAACCTTGTATTCATAGACCATCTGTTAACATTTCTGATGACACTAATGTTCTGAGGAAGAGCATGTAGGAAATGCTTAAAAAGCCCATCCTACACTTGAGTCTGCTTCCCCATTAATTACTCTACATAAATTGTCTGCTTAGGCCAGACCATATTATGCTTGCTCTCAAATACAAGAACAGAACTTGCTCTCAAATACAAGTCTTTATTCTCTTCTGCCCATTTGAAACAACCTTTTCTTTATCTGTGAATCTATATTTTTATTTGTTGTTGATATTTAATTTTATGTATCATAAAACTCACTATGTCAAAGTGTACAATTCAAGCTGGGTACAGTGGTGCACGCCTGTCATCCCAGCAGCTCAGGAGGTGGGGGCAGGAGGATCGTGAGTTCAAAGCAAGCCTCAGCGAAAGTGAGGCACTAAGAAACTCTGTGAGACCTTGTCTCTAAAAAAAATACAAAATAGATCTGGGGATGTGGCTCAGTGGTCAAGTGCTCCTGAGTTCAGTCCCTGGTACAAAAAAAAAAAAAAAGTATGCAATTCAGTGGATGTTGTTCACAGAATTGTACAACTATCACCATTATCAAATTCCAGAACATTTTTATCACTCCAAAAGGAAACACTGTACCCATTAGCAGACATTCCCTCATTCTTCCCTCCCCCAGCCCCTGGCTACCACTGATCTACTTTCTGTCTCTATGGATTTGCTTATTCTGGACATTTCATATGATCTCTGCATATCTCTATCTGGCTCATCTACCCTCAGATCATGTTTGTTTGGTCACTTTTTTTTTCATTCATTTGGTTAAAATGACAACACTCATACTCTGTATCACTGGACCAAGCTGTGAATACACAAAGTTGAATGACATTTTGCCTTCAGGGAACTCCCCCTGTTAGTGGTGGAGACAGACAAGAAGACAGTGTTAGAAGTACTTTTGTGGTACTACGAGCAAAGAGATTTGAGCAAGAAATTGTGGAGAGTCAGGAAAAAACTCACTTAAGAATTCACATTTAACTGGAAATTTAACCATTTGTTCATTCACTAATTCATTAAGAAAATTTTTGTGTGCTTCCATTATGTGCCAGGCATAGTGTAGGACTCTGGAGATACAAAAACGGAACAAAAATAATCCCCTCTACTCCAAGGAACTCAACAGTCTGGAGGAGATAAATATATATATATAAGAAGAGACAATGTGTTAAAATATTGTGATGTAATTTGTACTAGAGGAATGGTATCGAGAAAGCTTACTGTGGGAACAGAGAAATAATTCTGCTTGTGAATTTGAAGAATAAGTAGAAGTTTGCCAATTGGACAAGGACAGAGAGAAAGATTTCAGGTAGAGACTAGGTCACCTCTGACTGAGCTATCCTAGCAGTCATCTCTTAATGAACTAGAGAATAAATAACTTTGTCACTCTGTCTAATCCTCAGTTACATGCTATGTGAAGTCATTTTTTTTCAGTACTGGAAATTGAATCCCAATGCTTCACACTCTACCACTGAGCTATATCCTCAGCAGTTAAGCTATCTTTATATATATGGATGCCTTGCCTCTCCGAAGGCATTGTGTCCTTTGTGATAAGAGCATTGTCTTATTCCTCACAGTGCCCTCATTGTCAAAATGTTTCTTATGCATGGTAATTTTTTTATGGATCCAAATGAATGAATGACAGCTGAGACAACATCCTTGACACTGAAGAAGCTGTTGCCCAAGTGTTCTGTCACATCTCCCCCTTCAGGGGCCTGAGACCTTTTGTGCAGATGAAGGACTTTAACATGAATGCTCTTTTTATGCTCCACCTTGGGACTAATCCTTCTCACTATTGAAAAGTTCTGTGAAGAAGGTAATATAATCCTGTGGTTAGTCATGGTAAAGGTGACTGATAAGGCTAAAGGACCATCATAGAAATGTGCCCTTTGTTCATATCTCAGTAGTAAAAATTAATATCATGTCTATTCCATGAGTAGAAATTGAGAACCTTGGGAAAATTACTTCTTGACAAACTCTAAAACATGGAAGTAGGAATTGGGGAGACAATTGACAGAGGACAGCATCAAGGGAAGCCCCAAACAGGAAATAGGCTTTTCCTCTGTATCCTAATTCAGGGAGACCAGGAATTTGTCTCTAATTCTTTTTCAGTCGAAGAGGACCTCATTGCCTTTTCCATTTATGTTTCACTTCATGAAATGTTGCTAGGGAACATTCTACAGCTGATAGACTTCAAGTTGCTCTCCTACTGCCCAGAGTACAGGCTTTCCTTCGTGCTAGTAGAACATTCACTGTTTAAAATAATGAGACACAGCATTGATACAGGAAGAGCTACAATGAGTTGTGACAGTAATAACTGTAGAACACCCACTGTTCTTGATTTCAGGAAGGCTACCCAGAAATAGAGATTCTCTGGCTGATGACCAAATCCTGGAATACCGGAATACTTATGTTTAACAGGAGCAAGTATGTGTCTGCTGAAAAGTGGTGTGGCCTGGCGTTGCGTTTCCTTCATCACCTTGGCTCCCTCAAGGGAAACTATGAGACTCAGGTGAGGAGGGAAAGGGCTAAGGTAGCATGACTTACGGGGGAGAGAATGTTTAGCTGGGCTCTCCATAAGGACCCAATGACCTTACTTGGCTAGGCAAGGATATTAATCATTTTTCCTCTCAGTGGTTTCATATAACTTCAGGAATTAGGGGACTGTACACAATAAACTCTTAGAGCAAAAACCAGGAAAGATGGAGAACAGGAGGAAACTTAGGGATAGCAAATAGAATCTAATTAAGAAGACTGCCAAGAGTGAGCTCTGGAAAGATGCGTCACTGTCAATGCCAGTGCATGTGGGGAAGGACGGGCCTCTGCTCAAAGCAATGGCTGTTCAAATAGGCATTTCCTCCAGGAACTATTTTCAGTTACAGGCAACTGGGCCATTAGCTAAACAGGAGAGGTTCAGTGGAGAAAAATCCTTGTTTCCAAATAAGAACAAAGAATCCCAGGCACAATGGCATACACCTATGATCCCAGCTAATTAGGAGTCTGAAATGAGAGGATCTCAAGTTTGAGGCCAGCATGAGAAACTTAGGGAGACTATCTCAATATATATCTATGGCTGGGGATATAGTTCAGTGGTAGAGTGCCCCTGGGTTCAATCCCCAGTACCACAAAAGAAAGAGAAAAGAATCTTTTCTGTTTTGAGTACCTTTGCCTGTTCTTAATTAAACAGATCTAATGCATTTGGATCCTCTACCTTAATAGAGGACTGTATTTGCTCCCACAAATGGATCCTTGGATGGCAGAAGATAAGGGTTAGAATTCTGTGGTATCACAATGGAACTTTCCCAAATTTCCTTTTCTTCTCAAGAAATGTATTTGCTATTTTCTTTTCTAGATGAATGCTCTGTATAGTGAGCTCATGGAAGTGTTAGATAAAAAGAAGGGTTCACTTTTTAATGAAGAGTGAGAATTACCAGAGCAAAGTTTCTGAGCAGGCAAGCTCACAGCACTTGAAGAAGATGTATTGTCCTGAACTGCTGAATATTTCAATTTTTGCCATTTTCTCTTTGAGTTTTTGTTTCTGTTTTCTCATGCCATGTTTTCATGTTGGTGAATGAATTTTCTTAAATAAAAGCATTTTGACATTTACCCAGTGACCAGCTCATTTATAGGGAATGAATGAATTTTCCAAATTCCTAAAGATTATATTGAAATAGCCTGTGTGAGAAGTAAGATGCTTTATGTACCTTGTGAGCAACAGAGAATTCATCCCAGTCCAACCACAACATTTATTTCCAAAGTGCTTGAATTCCCAATACGTAAAGATGACAGAGAATCATAAACTTCATTGGAAGGATCTTCATGGTAATTTATCTGATTCATGAAATCTCTCTCTGGCATCCTTGAGAATTAGTTGCCCAGTCTCTATTAGAACATAATCTCTGTTAGGGAACTCCTAAGATAATTCATTCTATCTATCTATCTATCTATCTATCTATCTATCTATCTATCTATCTATCTATCATCTATCTGTCATCATCTATATATCATCTTTCTCACTCTCACTGGTAAAGAGCTTTTCCTCATACTGAAGAGCAGTCTATCTCCCTATGGCAAGTCTGCCATCTCTGTCCCAGACACCCTTTGGAGAATGGAAGATGCAAGTGAGCCGCTTCCTATCCTCTAGGTTTTTTCTTTTTCAGGGTAAAGCATCTTCGGGCCCCTTAGCTGTTCCTCCATGTGATCTGGTCACACTAACTTCTAAAAACCAAGTCCCATGTTCCAGTGAGTATTGACCCATGCAGCCACATTCTGCCTAGACTAGCATTAGTGTTCTGTGAGATCATGTTGGTTTTTTCTCCCTGTTGATCTGTACTAACATTTTTAACTTTTGATTTTGAAATACTTTCATATTCAAGAAAAGTTATAGGTAAGCACAAAGAACTGCCGTACACACTTCACCCCGCCTCCCTGTTGCTTAACATTTAATCACATTGCCTTATTATTCACTGCATCTTTCTGAACCAGCTGAGATTAATTTGCAGACATCCTCCCCTACTACCCTTTAGTATTTCAGTGTATATTTCATAAAAGCA
Organism: Ictidomys tridecemlineatus; assembly: GCF_052094955.1. Lineage (NCBI taxonomy): Eukaryota > Metazoa > Chordata > Mammalia > Rodentia > Sciuridae > Ictidomys > Ictidomys tridecemlineatus. The sequence goes on along the minus strand of NC_135493.1, from coordinate 73,796,954 downwards.
GAATACTCTCCTACATAATCACAGTACAACCTTTAAAATTGGGAAAGTAACGTTACAATTTTAACATATAATCCATAGAACCCATTCAAATTTCATTTATTATTATCCTAATAAAGTTCTTCATAAATTCAGGACCATAAGTTGCACTTTGCTTTCATATCTCCTTTATCTCTTGCAAATGACCTTGACTTAAAGGTACAGGCTAATTACTTTGTACCATGAACCTTGATTTAGGTGGGTTTGGTGGGTCCAGTATATGGTATGTGGTACGCCTCTGGCAAGGCATACCACAAAGCAATGTGTTCCTGGTGCCTCACACCAGCAGGCACATGGTATTTATTTGCACCTGACTGGTTAAAATTAAGATAGTGGCTGCAAAGTTTCTCTAATGTCAAGGTAATTGATAAATGTTTTGCAGTTAGCAATTACAAAGTACTTGGTAGAAAATACTTTGAAATTAAGTAAATATTCTATTCCTCATTAAACTTTCACCCACTGGTTTTGGTACCTGGTGACAATTCTTTTCTGAATCCAGTTTTATTTTGATAGCTGCTAAATGTTGATTGTTCTGTTTCCATCATTCCCCCTTCATTATTAGTTGGCATTTGTTAGGTAAAGCTTTTTCTTCTCCCCCAGTCTTTACTCTTTTGATTAAACCCAGGACATTGTGCAAGCTAGGCAAGTGATCTACCACTGTACTATACCCCATCCCACTCCCACTTACATATTCACATTTTAAACTACATTTTAGTTTATACTAACAGAATCTTGTTTTATTTCAGTGGATTATAATTCACTGTTATCGTTGTTTTCTGCTCAAATCTGGCTCTTCTGCCCTTTTGGTATGTTCCCATTATCTTGAACACTATTTTATGGCATAATAAGATACTCTAGGCTTATCTTATGCTTTCTGTGTCCCAGCCCTGGTGTTAGTTTTGGATATGAACTGTCCCCCGAAAGCTCCTGTATTTCTGCAGGAATATTCAGAGGTAAAGTGATTGGGCTATGAGAGCTGTAAGCTAATCAGTCCATCCTAGTTTGAACTGACCAGGTGGTAACCATAGGCAAGTGAGGCATAGAGAGAGGAGGTGGGTCACTGCTGGCATGCCCTGGAAGGGTGCATCTTTCCTGTGGCTCCTTCTTCCTTCCAACTCCCACTACTTCCTTACTGTGATTAGTTATAAAGCTTTCCTCTGCTGGATTCTTCCCCCATGATGTGCTGCTCACTTTGGGCCCAGAGCAATGGAATTGGCTGTCTATGGACTAAAACTATGAGCTCCAAATAAACTTATTCCTCTAAATTATTCTCATCAGGCATTTTAGTCATAGTTATGAAAAAGCTAAAACACCTGGAATCAGTCATTTCTCCAGAGAGCTCTAGTTTCTTTTAATGGAGAATGGTAGTTAATGCCCAGGATCTAGGCCCTAGGTGTATTCATTGTTACTGAGGTGCTGTCATTTATCTCAGTGGACAGAGCTATGAAATAAATGTGTGTATGTATATTTACATATTCACAGTGTATGCATATACATGCTTATCAGTAAACATATGCACTTATGTAAAGCCATGAATTCATACTGATATCTTCATTTTTAGTTCAACACCAGAGAGTTTATTCTAGCCTTTCTTCCAACTGGCTCTCATTAAGCTCAAGTATTGATTTGTTTGCTCATTCTCTCTGCGTGATCTGTCTGCAACCACATGGTCCATCTCCTCAGCTCTAACACCACCTTCTTGACAAAGAGGGCTGCTGCTTTGGCCTGAACTCCAGGGACACTGACAATCCCAGATAGCAAGCAAGGTGAGCCCCATCCCAGTCCTGACCCTGACTCTGGCCATAACCCCTGCCAAAGGGAAGGGAAAGGGACTCCCTGACACTAAAATAGGCATTTCATATCATCATATCACTGGCTCAGTGGACTTACCATTTGCCCTCCCTTGCCTTCACCTTAGTTTCCTCCCATATCCTTGGGAAGTTAGTTCACATGTCAGCTCTTCAGAGAAATCTTTCTTCCCCGACAAGGTCAGTTTCTCTTGTTACAAGCCCTCTTAGCACTATTTGATTCTTCACAGTTTGTGGACACAAATTTGTGAAACAATTGGATTAATGTATATTTCCTTCAATAGTCTAAGTTTCATGAGGACAGATCATGTTTTTGTTATCTTCTATATTATCAGTGTCTGGCACACTACCTGGTACTTTGAATAAGTATTTGCTGAAAGAACAAATAAAAGCTTTTAAGTCTTGTTTTTCACACATATTGCCATTAATTAATGCCATCATTTGTAATTCCATGTTTCTTTAATTACACTTTTCAGAAGCCAGGCATGGTGACACATGGTTATAGTCCCAGTGACTTGAGGCAGGAGGAACACAAGTTGGAGGCCAGCCTGGGCCACTTAGCAAGACCATATCTCAAAATTTTTAAAAAGGGCTGGGGATGTAGCTCAGTGGTAAAGTGCCCCTGAGTTCAGCCCCCAGTACCCAAAACAAAAAACCCTTTTGCCCACTCAAAAATTATACAATATATTCTCCCAACCTTTTCCCAAGGACATCAGGAATGATTTGTTAATGTATTGCTGGGCCTCAGCTACACTGCTATAGCGTTTCTCTGCTTTACCCATCTACATTGATATACTAAGCTCATTTGAAAAAAGAAAATGAGCTCATTCTGTATTGTAAGGTAAAAGGTTTTATAAACTCTTTGTGACCACTAGTTCCCTTCTAAGTACTCTTGTGACATATTCTAGAAACTTGCCTGGGAGATCCACCTTCTCTTTCAACAAAAAGGGAACATATGTCCTTTTCCAGGCATCTAGCATGTCTTATTCATGTTTTATTCCCCAGAATTCCCTAAAGCTTATAGGCAGTAAGTAGTTCAGCAATCTCTTCTGCAGCTTCCCTCAATGTCCTGACATAAAATTTGTCTAGGCCAAGAGACCCAAGATCATTTAAAGCATCTCAGTGCTCTCTTACAATTTTCTTACTAAGATCCTCAGCTGCCTCCTGCCAATATCTACTTGACCCTTTCCAGCCTAATGGACAGTTTGGATGTTAGAAAAAAACAAACCAAAGTGGGAATTAGAGGGTTGGCTTTCTTTGTTGTCTGGGAAGCATTATAAAATTTTGTTTTTCATTTTATACCCTGTGGCACTATTCACATTTTTATGTGTACCTAATATTCTATAACTTTTGAACACCTAATTATAATTTTAAAAAGAATAATATCTGTCCCAGTGCATGGAGTTTGAGGCCTTCTTGATTGATTTCTTAATGAAAATGAAAATGTAAATAGCCTTTTTCTTATACCTAAAATTAATTCCTATTGGGTCAGGCCTTCCTGACATGGTTTTGTAGTTTCAGTTACTATTTCATATGGTCAAACGACACTCTTGTTTTTCCATGTTTTTAATGTGTTAGCACCAAAGACCTCTGTGCATCTGCATCATTTTCTTTAGCTACCTCTCCTTTTACTTTATTAAAATAATTCATCATTATAGGGTCAAATTTTAGTTTTTAAGAGCTTTTCAACCCATTTGTGAGTGCAGCTAAGTAGAAAGTAAAAGAAAACTAACAATTAATGCATGCCTACTAAGTTTTAAAGACTGATGCATAGTGACATCTCATTCACTTGTCAGAACCACCTTGTGAAGTAGGTGATTCCATGTCATTGATCATTCCATGCCCTTCTCTTGCTCCCCTACCTCCCGACATTCCCACAGGAACCTAAAGCTTGGAGAGTTAACTTAACCAAGGTACCACAGCTAATCAATGGCATAGCTGTGCTTAAAGCCAGATCTATGGTATCATGCTCTTTTTTTTTTTTTGCCTTCCTGCTATCTTTTATTTTCTGAACACTTTCCAAGTCTGCCTTTCTAAATTCTAAAGCAAAATACCTTACTGTAGCTAACCTTATGCACTCACAAACTGAGACAATATGGTTATTGTTCAAGTTCCACTTCTCCAATCAGTTATTTGTTATATGTCAGTTAGGTAATGAATAACAAACAGTCCCTCCTGTTGATTACTTTCAGAGGGGTAATATTGTCAGGAAGACAAGTAAAGAATCTCTAGGGGCTGGGGTTGTGGCTCAGTGGTAGAGTGCTCGCCTAGCACATGTGAGGCCCTCAACACCACATAAAAATAAATAAACAAAACAAAGGAATTGTGTACAACTAAAAAAATTAAAAAGAGAATCTCTAAATGTTCTGCTTTTAGGCAAAGGAATCAACCTTGAACAAAGTTCTTCCTTGCTGCTGTATCTTTCCCTGTGTCAATTTTTAAGATGTGCATCCATTGGGTATACATCATCCATTTCTGCAATTGGATAGGGTGCCATGCACTTCACTATACAACCTCTCTTCCTTTCCCCTTGTTACTTCACCAAAACTTTGTAGAGGGCTCGGTCCTCATTTATGTGGATTTCTGTGCATATAGCACCGTGTCTCTTCCCCTTACAAAGAACACCTACTTACTAATGTGTTTCTTCTAATGTCAGATTTCATTTGCAAGTTTCATTCTTCCAAGTCTTAGTGGGACCTCTTAGCGAATATGTATTACCTTGAGTTAGCATTTAAAATTTATCTTATACTATTAAGTTGAACCTTATGAAATTACCATTCTTGTAGGTCAGAAAGAGTTGGATATTAGTAATTTCATATGGTTCATACTAACACATGTGCTGTGTATCAACTAAAATAGCTGAAGCTTTTAGTTCTATTACTGACTCTTTTCCCAAATAACCTCCCCCAGTGCTGTTCTTGCTGTCATATCTGATATAATCTATAGCAATTGATTTTAATATTGTCAGGGCACTTTGCTCCTTTCCCCTCCATTTTCAATTTAAAGTTCTCTTTATCAGATCAGTAAGGCTCTGGGTAAACACATTTTTCCCAGTTATCATAGAGTACTGTGTCCTTAGCCAGGAGCCCAGCAATCAGTATTTTAAACTATGATCCATTCAAAACAAATTCTATTCTAATATTCCATCCCTAAAGACAGCCATTTCATCTTCCATATATTCATTTCTATTCCAAAGTACCAGTTGTCTTTTGTAAGAAGAAAACATCAACTAGTCTCCCTAGGTCCTTGAATTTTCTGCCCACAACTTCTTAGTCCTTGAAGATGATTTCTAAATCTCCTTTGGTGAGGCTACTCACACTTACAGGAAGGACACTTGTTAGACACTTGTTAGAATAAGAGGTGAAGAAAGGTGGAAATTGGCAGCATTTGTTTGAGTTGGTAGTTTTCCCATAGCTCTGTTAAATGACAATAAGAAAAGCTCAGTGGTAGAGCACTTGCCTAGTATGTACAAGGCTCTGAGTTCAATCTTCACTACCACAACAAGAAAGAAAAGGAAAAAATGGCAACAAGAATATGTACTCAGAGGCTGGAGTTGTAGCTTGGTGGTAGATTGCTTGTTCAGCATGTATGAGGCACTGGGTGCGATTCTCAGCACCACATATAAAAGAGTATATATTTTTAAAAAATAATATATATTCAGGGTTGGGGATGTAGCTCAGTGGTAGAGTGCTTGCCTGGAATGCACAAGGCCCAGGGTTCCATCCTCAGCACCACAAGCACAAAAATATTGTATATGATCAAAGACAATATTCATATTGTCAAGAAGCAATCAATGATTCACTCATTCCTTCATTCATTCATTTATCTGTTCATCCAGCCAATGAATGATTGTAGTTTAGACCCAGATCCTGTCCTCAATGAACTTATGATCTTATAGAGGAAGAGGTGAAGCCTACATTTATTGTATTAGATACAATTAAAGATAGAAAATTATTTTATGAAAGTCAGGGGAAGGAACTTAGATTCCAAAGAGGGAGATCAGGAAATGCTTTCTGGAGATGGAATAGCTTTGTGGATTTTAAAGATATATAAGGAGGAGAAGGGTCTTCCAGGCAAAAACAGCATCATGGTGAAGGCACATAGTCTTTTTATGAAGGACAGTGTATTTGCAGCATAAAGTGCTTAAAGGGAAATAGTGGGGCTGGGGATGTGGCTCAAGCGGTAGCGCGCTCTCCTGGCATGCGTGCAGCCCGGGTTCGATCCTCAGCACCACATACCAACAAAGATGTTGTGTCCGCCGATAACTAAAAAAATAAATATTAAAAATTCTCTCTGTCTCTCTCCTCTCTCACTCTCTCTTAAAAAAAAAAAAGGGAAATAGTGGGAGAAAGGTTAAAAAAGTTGGTTGGATGACCTCCACTGTCTGGTCAAGGAGCTTGGACTGCATGGCATAATCCACGAATGTATTTTTTTTTCCTCTTTTGAGACAGTCTCACTGTTTCCCAGGCTGATGGCAAACTCCTGGGCTTCAGTGACCTTCCTGCCGTAGGCTCCTGAGTACCTGGAATACATGCATGTGCCATCACACCCTGCTTGACCATTGAAGGGATTTTAGCTGAGGAGTGGCAGGATCAGAAATGAACCCTGGGAATATTAAGCTGGGCAACAGTGAGTAAACTGGATGGCTGGAGATGGAACCCAGGCCTTCTACATGCTGGGCAAGTGCTCTATCTCTGAGCTACATACCCAGCCCTTTCCATTATTTATTTATTTAAAAATTTGTTTTGGAAAAAAAAATTGGCAGTATTGGAGATTGAACCAAAGGGTGCTCAACCACTTAGTTACATTCCCAGCCCTTTATATTTTTTTTTCATTTGGGGACAGGGATTAAGTTGCTGAGGGAGGCTCTTACTAAATCACTGAAGCTAGTCTCAGACTTGCAATCTTCCTGCCTTACTCCCAAATTACTGGCACTATAGGTGTGTGCCACCATGTCCAGCTTGCAAGTCACTTTTAAGATCACAATTCAGTGGAATGGCAAGGACTAAAACTAGACTTTAAGAAAATATGAGGACAGTGGTTACAGCAGGTGAACTGCTCTTTGAAGAACCACCCAAAGCAGTCCAAAGACAAACCTGATTCTTCACTTACTTAGGGCACTAGGATAGGTCTCACATCTCCTGATCAGTCTCACCTGGGACTACCCACACCCACCCTTCCACCATCTCAGTGTTCCCTGCAGGGGCTAGGGAGCTACAACTCTTTTTTAGTAGGCCTTCTGGGGGAACTTTTGGCACTTCCATTTTTATATTTCCCCAGCGTTATTTCTTGGTCCAACTGAAAGAAGTGATTCTATGCTGAAGTTTTATATTTTTTAAGCTATCCTGGAATCTTATCCCTCTGTCCAACTGGGAAAAGGCAATTTTCCCTTGTTCTTGTCCAGACATCTCCCAGGGGTCCTCTGCTCCATCACAGTAGGTGTTGAGTCTGCTTATGTACATAATGTTTGATTATATAGAAATCAAATGTGCTCATGTGCCATGTTCTTTGGCAGCTGTACTTAAGCCTTTTTATATCAGCTGCCTCACGGTTCAATTTTTTTAAAAATACAAATTCACAAAAGGCATGCATTGTGAGGGATTCAGTGTAGTATGTGCCCTTTAGAATTCTGTTTTATCATCCTTGGTACACTGTAGAGCTGGGAGGGACCTTAAACAGCATCTCTCCAACTTCATCGTGTTTTCAAGTAAGACAGTGAGGCCCAGAAAAGGGAAGATTTACAATCATTTGTCATGCATTAGTTGCTGGAAGGGATGGAATAATAGGCCATGTAGAATCCTAGCTTTCTAGAAGCTTTTTTTTTCCAGTTGGAGAAATATATTTGGGCAAATAGCTACCAAGTGAGAGAGGGAAGAATAAGTTCAGTATAAACTTCTAGGATGGTACAAGAGAGAAGGGGGAGCTCTTTTGGAGTGATCAGCAACATCCTTATGGAAGGTGATATTTGAGCTGGAGCTTTAAGGGTCATTAAAGGAGAGATAGGGACTAGAATCACAGATACAGGACATACTCCAAGAAAAAAGGCAAGGAGTGTATACAAAGTTCTCTACATGGAGTCTGTAGAGAAATAACAGGAGATAACATTGCAAAAGCAGACTAGGCCAGTGCAGTAAAGGATGTTCCCTTCTCACATCCATGTCCTCTCCCCAGTCTGGTTCTGCTGATCCTACAGGCTTCCACCTGCATGTCACCTCCTCAAAGACTTCCCTGGGTCTTTTCCAAGCACATTCCCCACCACCACCTCTGTCACTGTACCCTGTGCATTTTCTTTGTGGTCTTCACAGTCATATATAATTCTGTAGTCATTTACTTCCTTTTTGCTCCATCTCTATAGATTATAGGGTCCTTGAGAATGGGACTGTATTTATTCTGTCATTATCTTGCCAGCTCCAAGCACAATGCCCATCAGAAAGTGCTTTACAAGCAGCATCTCTTGATGTTCAAGGGTAGGGGCTGTGATAATGAGTGATAATGACTACAAAGGACCATGTTGAAGACACTATAAATAATCAAGATGTTTTGGTAAGAGACTGGATGTTATGACCTAAAGGAGACAGATCAGAGCTTGAGTGTGGAATGTTGGACAATGGTGCCACTTTGTGGAGCCTATGGTAGGGAAGGAACATAAATGAAGTCATCAGGAGAGAAGAGACATGGCATTTTCAGTTTTCTAGGGTCTCTGAATGTCAAGCTTAGTCAATGAGGGCTGGCCTTTTGAGAGCTTACAGGCATTTGAATGGATGGAATGATGGTCAGTAAAGGGGTGCAGGGTAGGTAGACAATTTGGCTCTGGGTGAGAAGACAAAAGTGTGTAAAGGAGGGGAAAGCCTTAGAAGATGAAAAAGAGAGGGGACATAGGATGGAGTAGTATGCCAGAGGAAGTTGCAGAAGTCCAGAAAGCAAACAAATTCAATCACTATAGGCTTGGATCTACTCAAATCACTTCCCTCTAAGGTTGAGCCAAAGAATATTGTAGCTCTTCTCTTTTCCCGAGTACCTACGCTCTGTGGACTGTGCACTGACTGCTGGGGATTTGCAGATGAGCAAAACAGTCTCTGATCTCAAAGAGACTAGGAGACAGAAATAAAGATAAAGGCAGCACCATGTTCTGAGTATTACAAAGTGACAGGCCATTATGGTACTTAAGAGCATAGCTGCTACAGCCAGATTATCTGATTGGTTCATAGTTCCGTCACTTTTTAGTCATGTGACCACATTGTGCTTCAGTTTTCCCATCTAGGAAATAGGGATAATAAAAAGCACCTACACCATAGGACCATTTTTGGCAATAGATGGAGTAGTATTGTATAAAGCACTTAGTATAGCATCTGACACACTGCAAACAGGAAACAGAGGTTAGCTGTTAGAGGACAAAGCACACAGGAAGGAAGGGTCAATTCCACCTCCAGGGAAGGAGTTAGTTCAGGAAAGGTGGCATAGGTAGAGGGGCTTATTTTCTTGTTGTTGTTTTTATATGGGGGATTGAATCTAGGGGAGCTTTACCACTGAGCTACATCGCCAGCTTTATTTACACCCCCCCCACACACACACACATTTTATTTTGAGACAGGATCTAAGTTGCCAAGCCAGCCTCAAACTTGCAATCCTCCTGACCTAGCCTCCAGTCACTAGGATTACAGGTGTGCCCCACTGTTAGATCCCATCTCAAAATAAAAAAAGGACTGCAATTCAGTTCTGTGGTAGAGCACTGCTAAGTTCAGTACCCAGTACCCCAATACACAATCAGAAACAACAAAAAGAGGAGCCTTCTGGGTGAGCAAGATGGGTGACAGCAAGGGCATTTATAAGCAAAAGAAGAAGCATGAGCCAAGATCTGTGGTTGCAGTGTACTATGGGAACTCAAACAGCTGGAGCAGAAGGGGACAACAGCAGGAGAAAAACCGAGGCCCGATTGCAGAAGGGCCATGCTAAGGAGCTTGGGAGCTGGTTCCTTTGGCTGCCTGCTTGTGGCAAACAGTAAGGCCAGTCAGGACATTCTCTTGCTAGTGCTGTTCACTGGGAGAGCACAGGTGGGAAGTCTGCTCTCAGGTCACCTATTTGCTAGTTCTAGAAGTGTTGGATACTTGTGGTTAGCCTACCAGGGTAGAGGAAGGATGGGCTGTGCTGGTAGTTCAGTCTAATTAGTGGAAAAGGCCACCCATGTGCATCAAGCTGTGCACAATGGGGATGGTTCTGCAGAGATCTGTTGAGGCTTCACTGTCAAAGAAGTTCTATTTTTCTGGCAAAGCGCAGGTATTAACACCCTGTTCACTGGGGAGGAAGTGAGGTATATAGAGCCAGTTATACTATCTCTTGGAAGTGATGGGGGCTTTTAAGGAAATTGGAATTTGAGCTTCAAAACATTATTTGCAATAATAAAATGTCCTAGAGTGCCAAGGCAGCCTGACTAAATGAAAAGATTAGTGGAATTGAGGCCATGAAATCCTAGATGGGAACAGTGAGACAGAGTGGGTAACACCAATGGCCCCATGAGTCCATTAGGCATCTGGGCCACTGCTCATCTCATTGTATGAGGTTCTCTCATACCTTGGCTTTCAGTGGTTGGCACCAAGAAGGTACCATCCCTGCAGAAAAGGCTCTGGTTGTCTTTAGAACTGACCTTCCGGCTCATGCCCAGGGCCCCTTCTGTTTCCACCTTTTTTATTTTGCTCAGCTCTTCCCAGTTGTGCAGCTCAATCCCACTTTTATTCTGCAAACCACATTAGCTTCGTCCTTGAGCCCTTGACTTCCACACTTGCTCTGGGGAAAGATTTTGCTTTCCTTAGCTAATGTCTAGAAGCACTTTCAACTGCAGATAAAGTTGGTTATTTGTGTTTGAACAGATATTTCACTCATAGATCATCCCATGAACATTTGTGGCTCTTCCTGTTAGAGATGAAAAAATCAAGACATCGGCAGCAGGACTGGGATAAGACCCAAATTTGCTCCTTAATGGAGCCAGGGAGCTACCTGTGGGTCCAATGGCCTGACTCCTTTTATTGTTTCCCCAGTTATCTCTCATGCTGGGGCATAATTTTCTTCAGCTGTACTTCCTCCAGGAGGGACACTGGCTGTGAAGACAGTCTCAGCACAGCACAACTATAGGCCAAAACCTGTATTCCCTTTGCACTCAGGAGTTAAAATTTCCTCAAATCCCCATGGAGCTCTCTGGGGACTCCCTTTTGTTGGGCTGCCTTCTAGCAAATGAGAGAATGTGGGAAAGCCAAGTGCCCTGCAAATAATAAAGCACCATAAACAAGTGAGGATAATCATCCTTACTGTGGCTCAGCCCACCCACGTTGGTGTTGCTCATTCATTCGGCTGTCGTTCTTGACCTTAATTATGGCAGCACTTTCTTAGGCTCCTCCACAGAGCTGCAGTGGCATCAACCATGTCAGAGATACCTGCTATGAACACTTCTTCTGAGGACCACAGGGAAGACCGCAAATGGGTCCCCATCCCTTCCTCATTCTCACAATGCTGATAGCTGGCAGGCAGTTTTCTCTTACCATTTTCCTCATTCAGCTCCCCGCTGCTAAGCTGGCCCCTGCTTTTTCTAACAAACCTCTTTGCTGCTGCAGGCCTCCCCCACATTGTGTACCTTTTAGAAAAAAAGTCAGCATTTGGCTACCAAGGATGTGGAATCCCATCAGGTCAGTGCTGCATAAGGCAGCATCTGGGTCAGGGCAGAAGCCTGAGCACACAGGTTTCACAAATGACCTGTTGCCACCCCAGAGGTTGCACCCATCCCAAGGATGGCCTGGCTTGCTGGCTGATCCACTGAGGAGATAGTCCTTCAACCTCCACGCAAATGCTTGGGCAGCTCTTTCCATCACTGTGCCCCCATCAGCCCTGCTCAATTACTTCAAGAAGGTCTCTGAGCCACAGTTCATTGCAACTATCGTTTATTAAAAAATATATGTCTCCTTGGAAGGAACACTGGTAAACCAACTAGTGTCATGCTTACTTTGAATCTTCGCTTTTCTTCCCCAGGAGGGAGGGAGGGAGGGTCCAGCATCATTCAGACATGTCAGTTACCATCACAGAATCAACACTCCCTGCTCACCCCCCACATCAGAGGCACAATGGCCATAACTTCATCTCTCTTTGCCTTCAATCCAGTGTACTGCCCAAGGGAAAGCTGCTGCCCTTTCATTACCCTCATTCTGGGCCCCACACTTTACAGTTAGCCTCAGTATGCTGGTAGGATAACTGTGAACAGATTTCCTGAATTTGGCTGGTAGTGCTTAAAGCATCTTCAACACTTGTGTCATTCGCACTGGTCCTAATCCAGTGGGCTCAACTTTAGGGCCAAGCATTTCTATATTCTCCCCTGCGTCTTCCCTCCAGCATGGAGGTGAGGGAGGCACATTGGCTTCAAAGGAGCACAGTGGGGAGGGGGGAAGGCTGGGCCACACCTGCTGCCCGCATTGGTGGTGGGCAGAGAACTCCCTGGACCACAGTCACTGCCATCAGACTCTGGGAGAAAGCAACAAGGTCTCATGGCTCACCAGTAAGTGAATCTTAGCTCTACAGCTCAAATTTACAGCATTAAATTCTACTTTCTTCTTGAAGAAACAGTAAGCTACCAGCTGTTGGTGAGGGGGCTGGGGTAGGGCATATGGAGCAGCTGCAAAAAATACCCAAATCAAACTCACTACATGGCTGGCCAAGCCAAATGCTGTTCTACTATCCCAGCAGAGAACTGGAAGGCAAGCACCTCCCTGTCCCTGTCAGTGGCCCCATGAAGGAACCCTAGCTAGAGTCCAGCATATCCTAGGCAGGCAAGTGAAGGGCCAGTGTGGCAGTGCGGGGGCCCAGCTCCTCCCCAGCCCACTGGGCCCCGCTTTCCCTCTGCTGACTGGACGGCCACGGCCTGGCTCCTTCAGAAGCTTGGAAGCCTTTAGAACATTGGCAAATTGGATTCTACGCATTCACTTAAATAGTAAAAGTAAAATTTGGAATAATGAAAAGGCTGACACAGTAGCACAACATGATTTTGGTTTAACAGCAGCTTAAAAATGAACAAAAAGGAAACCTCTCATGCAGACACATCAGGTGGCATAAAACAATAGGCAATTTTATATGGAGCATCATTAGCCATTCTCTCTCCGCACACAGGACTGACTGCACCTCAGGGCAGCAGCTGCTCTCAGGTCAAGTCTCCAAACTTCACGCTCCCAGGCCAAAGCCCTTTCTCTCAGGCCTCAGGCTGACCCTGCCAAGAGTAAGCCTTAGCTCTCAAGAGAATGACCAAGTGTGCATACCCTCCGTACAGCACTTTCTACCATTCTCAAACCCTTCTCAACCAGGTGGGATATAAGATGCCATCTGATTGGAATATGAAAATTAAAGCGTTTCTCTAATAACATAGTACCATTGACGAAGTCTCCATAGATTTTCTAGTCCCAATGTGTGTGAATATATATATATATATATTATAGGAGAGTGTATAATATATATATATAATAATTTCTATATATTTTATATAAATTACATATATATATCTATATATAAATAAGATACTTCCTGTTGCCATTACGTTGCACTGTTCAGAGCTGCAAGACAGCAGTACAGATGGGGAGAAGTGCCCAGGAGCACCTCATCATGTGCTGCATTTAGCTCACTTCACAAGCCGTGCAGCTGTCCAGAGTCTGTCTTTCCATCAGTCCTCCTCTCTTCTCTTCGCTTCTGCTTGGTTTTTATGAAAACAATGGCTCTGATGGATTTGCACCTGTGATAGTGCTTGGGAAAGGTCCATGCAGGAATGGGCACAGTCACATGATGAGTGAGATGGCATCATCCCAAAAAATAAATGAAAACAAAACAAAAATTAAAAAAAAAGAAGACTAGAAAACTCAATTTTTTTGACATATCTAAAAAAGGGGACAAGAACAGTAGTCATTTGTTCTCCCCATGGGGACAGGAATGAAGAGGGAGGAGGGAAGAGGGACTTGATTTCTTCTGTTCACAAGAGAATGGTTGGAGGGGATTCTTCAGAGTTTTTCAGGGGATGGGACCCAAATGTAGTGCCCAGACTGGTCCTCAATGATTTGTTTGATTTTGTTATAAATCTCTTCCAGTGAGTCACCCTGTACAATGGCTAAAGTGAAGAGGAAAACAAAATTATTACTGTGGTCCACAGCATACTGCCCAAACCCCGGTCATCCTGCCTCTCCCAACAATCCTACAATGCCCCCCAGCATGGTGGCTACTCACAGAAGCCCAGGCTGGCTTCACTAGTCAACTGTCAGCGAGTTCAGGGCAGGAGGGGAACTGGCTAGGTGCCTGTGCACAGGGCTACAAGTCAACTCTCTGAGACAGTGAGAGTAAGTAGCAATGAACAGGAAAATGTGTTTATCACAAGATGTTTACTGAGCACCCACTACATGCCAGAAACTGCAGCTCATGTTGCTCTTGGCCACCGTAAAGCCAGCAGCTTGTAATTGTAAAGCAGCTTCCCTCAAAGATTTGGAAAATTCCAGTTATCCAGAGGAAGAGCGAAAAAAACCCCACAATTTCTGGCAAAAGACAGTGCTCCTGGGGCTGTCACATCTGCTCTGTGTCAGAGGTCAGCCCAACAAACAAGGACACGGATGCTGACAGTAAAGAGAGCTCCAAAGACCCAAGGCAGGTGAGTACATTTCTGAATTCTTTACCCAGAAAACCTGGCAGCACCACCAGCCTCAATTTCCTCAGCACCACCCTGCACACACATACATATGTCACTGTACTTTAAAAGGTGAGGGATGGTTGCCTTCCCAACCTTGTGGGAAATGACTTTCTAAAGTAAGTGACCACACAGACACACTCATACACACATGCACACATTGACAATTTGAACACCACTCCAAGAAATCATCACCAAACGTTTATTCAGCACCTGAAACATGCAAGGCAAATACGAGGAAGAGATGGAGGGAAACAAAGTTATAATAGAGGGGGCCTGCAATCTAGTAGGGACAGGAAGACAGAATGAACATACCAATGATCCAAAGCAGCAGCTAATGCTACAAAATGGCTAACCTACTATGGCCGGACGGAGGGAACTTGATTGCTTAGGAAGGTTTGAACTCAATAGCTCCAAAGCATCCTGAAACTCTGACAGGCTTCCTAAACTCTGGCTAAACCTCCCTGAGACATTTTCAGGATCAGGTGTCTGGTTGGTCCCATAGTACCCCTGGCTGGGCTTCAGGGATTCTTACCTGTAAAGTATTCTCCAAACTCCTGCTCCAGTTTCATGGCTTTGTCATAGATCTTATTTGCTTGTTCATATGTCTGCCGTCGATTCATTTCCCTACCAAAGAGACAGAAGAAAAACTAGTTCCAAAGGAGATCTTATGTTTTCATTAAAACAGAGGATTGTTCCAGTTTTCCTGAATACCTGCTCAACTATTCTCTCATGGTGGCCCATGGCCAACTCTTTCTTCAAATCTTTCAGGGTTAAAATCCCAACCAAGGGCACATGACAGGCACGCCAAACGGACTGAGAGGCACATGGTCTCAGCTAAGGTACAGTTTTCTTCAAGCTTCTACAGGGTTCCATCCCTGGCCAACAAGTTATTTTGTTCTCCATTTCCTTTCCAGGGCACCATCCTATCTGGCTATGTTTGAGCCTCAGTGGACACTTACATAAGTGCTTCAATGGACTTGGGCTTGATGAAAATGGCAATGGGGTAAAGTTGTGCTTGCTGCAGTCTCTTGATGGCATTGCCGGAAACATCTAAGATGCAGTGTTTGCCCTGAAAAAGAAGACCTGTATCAGCTAACCTACCCCTGGTCCACCCAATTCCAAGTAGAAATCCAGTGGCATTCCAAACATCCGCTAATAGGGGGACCCAGAGCCACCCAGAGTGTCCCAGAAGTTTCTATTCTTGAGGTACCCAGGCCCTACTTTCTGCTTCTACTATCCAGAAAAGGCTCCTTCTGCCTAAAGGTCCCTATTCCATGGTGGGTGATGTTTCAGTATGAATTTTGTAAGGAAATAGGCACCTTTATCAAAAGGATGAAAATATGCAGAACTGTGTGGCTTTGAGATTACCACTGGCAATCTCTGTGTTGAAACTTGGGCTGGGATATTTCACTCTGAGGGTCCCAGTTAATCAGGACATCTCTCTGCTTACCCTCTCTGCAACTGCCCGCACTGACTGGATGCTGGTTCCATACAGATTATCGTTGAACTGGCCCGCCTCAATGAACTTGTTGTCCTGAATATCCTTTTCCATTTGTTCTCGGGACACCACAAAGTGGTAGTCCTGTCCATCCACCTCATTATCACGCCGAGGCCGGGTGGTATCTGAAAAAAGAAAGGAAATGCTATGCTACCAAAGGGCAATGATCTGTGCTGGGCCACTAAAGCTCACTCAGTTCTCTAATCTGGGAGAGTCACAAGGCCACCCCAATATTGTTCCAATTGAATGAGAAGAAAAAGGTCGAGAAGTCTGTCTTGTCTACTTCTCTTCTGACTTCCAGTTCTCACACAGTGGAGACTATTTGTTTTAGCATAAACTAGACCAAAAAGGTGGAGCAGAGGGTATGGAGCTTGGCATGGGAGTCAGTAAACCTAATAAATGGTTCATTGAGTCACAGAACAAAAAAAATTACATTTTTTGGCTGGTCTACCCCATTCATCTAATCATTCCTGACCACTGCCAAACTTCTCTCCAGGGCAGAGAGCAGCCAAGCCAAGAGTGTCTTAGTCCTCCCAACTCCATCAATTCTTGGAGAATATATTACTGCCTATGCTCTTCTGATTATCAAATGAATCCTATTCCCAAGAACCCTAGAATCTGATCCCAGAGCAGCAATTTCCAGGTCCCAGCCTCTGCTTCTTTTGGGCCTGCCTGGGCTCTTACGTGGCACACAGGATCCAAATTTATGTGGAAACTCAGAGATCAGGTCATCGTTGACTCGGTCTTTCATTGGACCCAAGATGATCACAGGCCTTGCGTAGTGAACTAGGAAGGAAGAACATTGAGACAGTGAATAGAAGCCCCACAAGGAATCCAGTCCACTGCTAAGTCTGACTAGAACACAGTAGCTCTGGAGCTACCAGAGTGAAAACTAAAAAGACATTAGTTTGAGAATATCTTTTTTTTTTTTTTTTGGGCAGGGGGTGTGGTACCAGGGATTGAACTCAGGGGCACTCAATCACTGAGCCACATCCCCAGCCTATTTTGTATTTTATTTAGAGACAGGGTCTCACTGAGTTGCTTAGGGCCTCGCTTTTGCTAAGGCTGGCTTTGAACTTGAGATCCTCCTGCCTCAGCCTCCCAAACTGCTGGGATTACAAGTGTGCATCACCACGCCTGGCTAGTTTGAGAATATCTAAATCCCAGGCAAGTCTGAAACCAGGAACATCTCCCCTTCCAAGGGACTCAGGAGAGATCTCTACATTGACACCAGTACTGTGCAAGGTTTTGGTCAAGCAGACACTGAAGGGAGGATCTGAGCCCTCTCTTTTAGCAGAGGCTACACTCACTAAAATAGACATCCCCTTGCCTTTCTCATAAATCTTCCCTCTCCTTGGAAGGCATCCCAGCAATGGTCAAAAGAAGAGCAAGAAGATCACAATGGATGGTCTCTACCTTTGCCATGACCCAGGGGCTGGATAGGCAATGAGTTGAGCCTTCCTTCTCCCTCAACCCCTTCCTTCTGCTGCTATGGGTAGCCCAAGATGATCACCATGAGCAGGAGACTAGCATAAAGGCAAGAGTCTTGGAAGGGTACTTACTTTCTTGCCTTGTCACTGGCTCATATGACAAAATAGCATCTTCTTGTCCTTCTGCAACAAAAAAGGGAGATAGGTTAGCACTTCATGATCTGCTTCCCTGTATATGACATTCACTGCACCCTCAACCCAGCCACAAAACTATCTTCTCCAGTGGTCCTTCTCCATACCACCTGCCCCATGATCCTCTCTGCTTTCAGTGGGTGAGAAGGTGTGGGAAGCCTTGCTGGCCCAGAGCAGTGTGATCAGTTCTCATATTCAGTGAAATACTTCTGAGCAGAGGGCTAAGACCCAGAAGCAATGAAGCTTCCACCCAAAACCACCCCATTTTCCCCTAAACTTTTCTTATAGGTAAGTTGAGTGTGTTCAGTGGCCCTCGTGTTCTAGAAAGAATCACAGAGACACTTCAAGTGGTCGAGACACATTTGCCTGAGACCTTTCACCTGTAGGCAGAATTGGTATTCATGCAGATCCCCAAAGCTGCAGCTGAACTCTACCCTTTTATGGGTCTACCTACCCACCCCTCTACCCAACCTCTGGATGAAGCATCCAGAAAAGTGGTACATGACTGGGCCAAGGTCCTAGTGCCCTTTAAGAGCAACACTGAGCCTGCTCTCTCCTCATGGTGGAGCTCCATGTAGCCTGGCAATGACGAGGGTTTCCTGAAATAGTTGCTAAGCTGCTTGGCACTAGATACCTGGAGGTCCCCAAGTATCTGACAACAGTTAACAGGGAAGGCAGTGATAGCTATGTTGAGCCACAGGATGCTTCCTAAAAGGCTTCTTCAGAGCCTAATACTCCTGGTAGTATTTTTAAGGCATCTAGCCATCTCAGCTCCTAAAGGCTAATGTTCCCAAAGATCATGAGGTTCAAATTGTGGCTTCTATGGTCTAGTCACGGACTCTCCTAAGGAAAACTGGGTAATTTCCTTCCTGATTATGTGACCCAGCCAAAAGGTAAGGAGGTCCTTGCAACCTAGAAAGGCAGATTCAGGACAGTTTTTCATAGGAAACATTTTGCTTTTGGTCTCTGAGCAAATCTGGAAACCTGGCAGCATCTAAGTCCCTCAGTGCCCATGGCAGAGATTTGCTCCTTGGCAGTTCACCCTTTCCAGGGCCCCAGGGATGCTTTCAAATCTGGTTCTGGCCAAAACTACAAGGCTTATACTCTCCTTTAATTCATAGGGCAAACTCTATCCCACAAGGAGAACGAATGGCCACAGCATTTCCAGGGTCTCAAAGTGTACATGGCTAAAAGGAGCAGCAGCCTCTGAGCAGGAATGGCAGCTGTGCAACACCGGAATGAGGATGGCAGGGACACATGGTGGAGCTATATGACATGGGGGGGAATGACACACACTTACTGGAACTGCTTTCGCTGTCACTGGTGTTGGATGTCACTCCCTCTGCAAGCCAACAAGAAAGAGACTCCAATTCAGAACACACCACTGAGAGATCACATGCAGCACAAAACTCAAATGCTCAGGAATGAGACACTGAGCTTCCAACTGAGTCAGGCCACAGGAGGCCTGCCACATCCAGGCCACCAACTAGGAGGCACAGCTCCCATCCTGACACCCTGGACACCTCCTACTTGTCCCCAGAGCCCTCTCAGTCTGCCAAGTCTCTCCCTAGGCACTAGAAGACTCACTTCCTTCCACAGCATTCTCTTCATCTGAACCAAACAAACCAACTTGGATGGTTTCCAAATCCTATCACAAACTGCATCCCCCAAGGCTAATGGCAGGAAAGAAAAGGTAGGGACAGATGCAGAGAAAAGTCCAGGGACCATGCTACTCATGAATTTTCCCCAAGACAGAGCCCCTGAAGTATAGGACCATGTGGTACTCCACAACTTCTTGGGCTAAACACTGGAGAGGCTGAGCAGTCACCAGGGAACACTGCTCTGACCTCCAGTGGGACCCACAGCCCTTTTGCCACCACTCCTAAGAAGGTGAGCTTGGCTTCAGCATGAGAGGGATACACCTTGATCCACCCTAAGACAGATGTGTCAAAACACAAAGACAAAAAAGCAACAAGGACATTTCCAGGACAAGACAGCCACCCTGTCTCAGATAGTTGGGACCTTCCCATCTGTGAGTGTGGGTGGAAAGAACTCAAGCAGAGAGCAGCTTTCACAGAAGGCCCAAACAAAACACATCCCTCCCAGGATGACAGACAGATGAAGATGAGACATAGACACACCACACTATGGAGAGATGCTGCTCGTTTCAGTCAAGGCCACACTGTTCCAGACCATGATATGCTGTGGCTCCCCCAGGAAGGACTGGCTGAGCTGCCACCCAAGGCTACCCCCTGACCGACCCTTGGTGTCAGCTCCTTTACCCTTAGCCTTTATTACTTATTGAAGGAGAGTACGTGCTTACAGAACCCAGTGGCAAGGCTGTGGATCTACATCCCTCTACACACAGAGGGATAGCCCATAAGGCCCCATCCTCTAGGTCCTTTCATTTTCCACCCTGGGATTATTTTCCAGGATAAAGAGGTCAAACTTTCCCCAAGACAAAGCACTAGATATATGTGTTCTATAAGTGGTGCTGAAGTCCCCACCAGATGGGTGCAGCCCCTTAGAGGCTCTAAGTAATCCTGTGCTGTATACTGAGGGCCTGGCTCTGCTGAGATAGACCAGGTGCAGGGGTTCAGTGCCCTTACTCCTAGTTAGAGGTAAGAGCTATAAGAGCTACATTCCCTAAGCTCACTTGGTATGGTGTCACTGGGAGAAGTCAATCAACAGGCACCCTCCCCTTGACAACAAGCTAGACATGAGCTGAGTGCTTGCCTGGAGAATCATGCTGAGGGCCCACCACTTGGAGGTGCAGAAGGAAAACACAGACATGAATGCTAGGAAATTATTAGGTACCAGGGATCCAGAGCAAAAGTAATAACATTTGGAGTCACATGCCCTTCCTCCTGCCATGGGAACAGAGTTATTGAAAGAACTGCCCTCCCCTCACCCTTCACCCTCATCCATGTCCCCTACTCCCCCACCCTCCACTACCTTCAACCATGCCATAAATAGTCAATGGTGTGCAAGTTTGACTTACTCAGGTTCTTTGCTCCATAATAATCGTCACTTAACCCAGGGAAGTCCTAATTTCACGGACAGCAAGAACAAAGAGAGGAGGGAGGGGTGGGAGGGGTGGGAGGGGTGGGAGGGAGGGAAGGAGAGAATTGGGGAGAAGAGGAAAACACAGAGAAAAAAAGACAAGGGGAAGGAAGAATACAGAGGCAGGTGAGCATTAGTGACAGAAGTATGAAATACCATGAAGACCTAGAGCTACAGTAAGGTGAAGAACTCCACCACAGAAAGAACATCCCAGGTCAGGTCAGGTCAAGTATCTGGACTTGATGCTATTCTGTTTCTTGCCAAAGGGCTCTGGAGTGGACTAGCTTTCTAAGATTGTCCATAGCCCATAGCCCCACAGGACATGACAGGTGACACTCTAAAGCATGGAATACCTGCTTTGATCAAAGTTGTAGAGCCCAAAGTCTCTGTGTTTTCCCTAAAATCATCATTCCCCTCTGTGGGCACATGTCCACATGTGCCACAGCAGGCAAACAGAATAACTATCATTTTGGGGAGCTTTTGCCCAATAGTGCCTCACTCTGTCTAAACCCTTCAGGGAAAACTGCTACTGTCTGAGGTGTGACTTCTAACTGCTTGGATGAGTTCAGCTTCTAGAGAATAGGCATTGGGCAGTTTCAACCCTGTTGCCTAACAGGCACCCCCACCAGCTGGACAACTCAGCAGTGACACCTCCCAAGGCTGGGCTCTGCACAGAGGTTCTGGGACTCATCTGGTGAACTGTGGTGACATCACCTCAGAACTGTATCTCAAATAGCCTCCTATTGCTCATGGGAAGAACCAACTTCCCCTGTCACTAAACGACCCCACAATGATAAGCCTTGACCTTCATCTGGATGAGGGCACCTAGTATCTAGCAGGTATACCCCAGACAGCAGCAACCCCCACATACCAGGACCATGAATCAGAAAGGCCTAAAAAATGCCATTTCCTATCAGAACAAGTCATCCTCCTGCTAGTTCCAATAGTCCCAGACTACAAGATCAATGGTAAACGAGGGATGTTTACAATTCACAGTGAGACAAACAAGAAGCTATTTTTTTTCAAGTCTGATACTATGTTTAAGGTCAGAGCCAGAACAGTTAATTTCTGAGGCATACAGTATGGTAAGAAGATTTATCAGGATTAATTCTTAAAATTAAGGTACCTCAGTGTTACAGTTTTTTCTACCAAATCAACTTTGTGTTTCTCAATAAACCTTTATTTAGACAATGTTGAATAACACTGCTTCCATGACAACCCATTTAAGCAGGAAGGATTTTCAGATGGAAACACTCTGTTGACACTCTGGAATGACAGTGACCCTGCTGCGGGCCATGTGGATATCCTGTGTGCTTATGCATAAACATGGAACTCCAGAAGTAGTCCTGGAGCCAGGAATCTGGGGAAGAACAGGCTCTTCTCTTGATATAGATGAGTGAAGTTAAGGGAAGGAAAACATAAGAGGAAGAAGCCAGGAGAACAACACCAAGTCCCTAGACCTTATTCTCTTAAAAAAAAATAAAAACACATACACACACATTTTTCTAACCCTGAAAACTGGCTGAAACCTGCTCCTTGCCATCACAGCAGAGCTCCGTCTGGCACTTTCAACACCAGTGCCAGGGACATCCTGGAGGATGGCCCTGGGACCAGTCCCACCTCAGAACTTCCAACATTCATTCCAAGTGAGGAGCTGGGCAGATAAGCCCCAATATCACCCACTGCAGGACAATTTCTGCCCTGACTCTGGAAATAAGCACTGTGTGGACACACACCCTTGCCCTCGCCCAGACTCCTGGTGAGGGAAGGGCAGCTGAGGACGAGAGGACCGGGCTGAGGATGGTCTGCTCTCTGGACTCTGCTGCTACTTACGTTCCTGTATGCTGCTCTCCTGGGCCATGTTTTCTTTGCTCTTGTAAAATGGAAACTTTCGAGAGAGGCGGAAACTCTTTTTACGTTTCGTTTTGATCGACTGTGAAAGAACATGAAGATGGAGGGGAAGGACAGAAGGAAAAAAAACAGAACAATGGATTTTAAAGCATGCAAGAAAAACTAAAATGGAGACAATGGTGAGCTAAATAAAAGACCATCTTACACAAATGGAGTCTATGAGATTAAATGAAAGTTGATGTAAGAGGAAAATTATGTTTACAGGAAAATGTTGTGGGGATGTTAGAAGTTTCTACCTAATCCAGCCTCAACAGCACTCACTGGCACTTCCTAAAGAACAAAGGTCACTGTAGCCTCCTGGACACAGGCCCTAAGGTGTCACTGATACACACAGAGTCATTTACTCCATGCCTCTCTTCCCTCTACTGCTCCGGAAGTTCTTTGGCCTGTGAAGCTTATAGAAGAAAAGGGGTGAATGCAGAAGCCCTCCTGCCTCATGTGGTCTGAAGGGAGGTGGGAGCTTGGGACAGGCCTTTCTGGCAGGATGATAAGAACAGGTTCTTCCCCACAGCTCTGACAGGGTCTGTAGCCAGGAAGATACCCATGAGTGTCTTCATGTTCCCCAACAAGTCAGCCAACTCCAGCACATCTTCCAGAGCCAGTTACCCAGGGGCAGGGGCACAGACTAGCTGTGGACTTTAAGTGCTCCCTCTCTGCTTCTGAAAAGCAGTCAATTTTCTGACATTTCAGAGTCAGACCCCTGAAAAAGAGACATTTTTTTGTGCTCCCCAGTTCTCTTATATATCAGACTGAACTCTTCTTCACATCCTGGATGACTTCCTTGGGGGTCCCCACTTACCCTATTAGACTCAATCATCCCCGTCCTGGCATGGAACTTCACAGTTTTCAATCGAGCTCGCTCTTTCTTTTCCACTCTGTTTGGGAGTCAAAAAGAAGTCCTGTTACTACCAGCACATGGTCTCAGTGGCAGGTGGGCTGCTCAATGAGAGCAGCTACTCCTTGGCTCACAAAGTGAAAACCATGTCCAAAGTACCAGTTCAAGACCAGAAAGTCTTATCAAGGCACATCCACCACTCTCATGCAATTCATGGTATAAGAGGAAAATAAGACAGACACATCAGCTTGTGATCATGACAACTTACCTCTTCTTACTGGGGATTACGCCAATCTGCTCACTCTCTCCATGTGGGGTCACCAGCCTTGCCTGCCACCACTCATCATCAGAGGCATTAATGACATGTAGAATGTCACCATAAGAAAAACTAAGCCCCTGGCTTGGCAGGCAGCTGTCCCGAGTCCGATCATAATCAAACAGGGCCCTGAAACACATGGTGAAAGATGAAGTGATCATCCAAACCCTCAATTCCTGAGGACCGGCACCCTGAAAACTCAGCAGCAGAAGGCCAGTCCAATAGCACAGATGCAGCAGCCTCGCAGTAGACAGGAAGGGATTATCTGGGAGACTGCATTCTTCTTGCAGTAAACATGCACCTCCTTTTTTTTAAGAGACAGAGAGAGAGAGAGCATTTTTAATATTTATTTATTTATTTTTTAGTATTCGGTGGACACAACATCTTTATTTTTATGTGGTGCTGAGGACTGAACCCAGCACCCCGCGCATGGCAGGCAAATGCGTTACCGCTTGAGCCACATCATCCCCAGCCCCAACATGCACCTCCTTTAAAAAAAAAAAAAATTCTCCCGACAGGGGGCATAAGAAAAAACCTTAAACCTTTTACAAATCCCATCTCCTCTCAGTTTTTAGATACAAGGTAGAAGCCCAAAGTAGAAACTCCTCACTATCCCTCTCCCTCATCCACATCCTAAGAAAGTAGCTTCACCATTGAGTCTCTCAGTTTACAAATATGTTCAAAAAACAGGACAAAAAACTACAGGGCTGGGGATATAGTTCAGTTGATAGAGTGCTTGCTTTGCATGCATAAGGCCCTGGGTTCAATCCCCAGTACCACCAAAAAAAACAAAGAAAGTTAACTACAATCCCAAACAATGAAAGGTAAATGTTGCAGACAGAAAAGAGCCCTATTTCCTAAGTAGCCAAGGAAAAAGTTAACTCTGTCTACAATGACTGGGTTGTGAGGGACCCAGAAGTCTCCTAGTGTAGCCTCCTTCTCTTACATTTGGGAAAACAGAGGCAAGGGGAATTATAATAATTTAACCTAAGTACCTAACTTAACCTGGGACAGAACCCAGGTCCTCTGAGAAGACACTCTTATATTGTTTTGTGACATGTTATAAAATGAAGCAGAGTAAAGAGATAAAGGAGAAGGTGGGAGAAAGTAGGAAGAAAGTGATACCATCTAGCCAGCTTTGTTGGAAATAAAGATCTGGGAAAATTTTTGGAGGGTCCTGAATAGACCTGACCGATGGCCCCTGAAAATTTGAGAAAAGGAAAGTAACATCAAAAGAGCATTAGGAACATTAATCTGGGATAATGGGGGAAGAGGGAGATTTAGAGGCAAAGCTCCTAGCTCAATTGTTTAGGGCTGGAGGCTGACTCCAGCCCAGGGAAGTCTGAGCTGGTACTTGGCACCAGAGCTCCCCACTCAGGAAAAAAAGTCACCTGGATAAAGGTGAAACCTCTCCTCACCACAGTGGGGGAAGTGACAAGTTTTTGTTTCTTTACTTGCAATCTAGGCTCTGACCTTCTTCCTCATACTCTCCTTTAACAGAAGTGTTTTCACACATTTGCATGCACAGCCCAGGGGTCTACCAGAGCCCAGAGCTCCAGACTTCCACTTCTACCTGCAATTCAGTAGTCTGTAGCTTACAGCTGGAAACAGCAAGTCTAACACACAATTTCCCCAGAAGCAAGCCCAAATGAAAGATGGGATGGAGTAAAACACTGGAAGGTAGAATACCACTTTAAGTTCTTGAAACAGAATCCTTAAAACAGTGTCAGATGATTTGAAAATTTAAAAAATCCCAACTCTTACAAAAAGCCCTTTATTTCCTTCAATGTACTCACTCAAGGTAGTAACAACAGAGGCAGAACTAGCAGATAAAGAGTGCTCTGTCTATGAGGTCCTTTCTGGGCTTGGTGTGACAGAATCATATCTGACTACATTCATGCTGCCAGAGTCCCACATGTGCCAGTATTACTACAAAGACCAGCATAATGAGTAACCTTATTCTAAGTGATGATTAGAAACACTAAATGTCATTATGGACTTCAAAATTTAAGGAAAAGGCTGGGTGCGGTGGTGCACGCCTGTAATCCCAGTGGCTCAGGAGGCTGAGACATGAATATTGTAAGTTCAAAGCCAGACTCAGCAATGGTAAGGTGCTTAGCAACTCAGGGAGACCCTGTCTCTATAAATAAAATACAAAAAATAGGACTGTGGATGTGGCTCAGAGGTTGAGTAACCCTAAGTTCAATCCCTGGTATCAAAAAAAAAAATTAAGGAAAAGAACAGAACACGGACTGAGCACATATTATTTTGGGAAGGGACAGAAAGAAAAGATGTTAAAATGAATTAGATGCAATTAGGATGAGTATGGAGAAGATTAGAAGGCAGAGTTGACTGGTTACAGGTTTAAAAAAATACATATTTTAGCACCTCACAGAACCATGCCTGACCATTGGCAACAATAGTAGCAATCTGGAGATCATATGGTAAAGTTGATGCAAATGTGTTTTCTGGATGCCAGGAATCCAATTATTTGTAATTTTAAACATCCGAGGTTTGAATAAAATAAATATAATATTTTATTTACAATATGAATTTCAGGTACTGTGCTATATTAAAACATATAGAGCACAAGATAAGTAAAAACAAGATGAATACAGATCAAAGCTAACAAGAATGCCAGTAGTTTACCAGTACACTTTGGGAATTGTTCTGTCTGGTTTGTTTTTTATCTGCAGCATGTGTTCCTTTTATAATTTTCAAAAAACATAAGTCAATTAAAAAAAAGAAAGTGGGAAAACAGACACACCAAGCACTGGTTTGAGTCAATTGCTTCAGAAGATGACCTTGTTTGACTCTAAGTTCCCTGACAAAAAATGCAAAAAAGGAAGTTGTATGACTGCAATTTCCCAACACAAAGTGCTACCTGAGTCCATTTGGGTTTTGTTTGATGAACTTATGAATGATGAATGAGCAAGGAATATTGAACAGGATGGAAAATGCTTTTTTAAACTATGACTCCATTAAAAACCTAAAAATATAATGTCCTGAGTTTGAAATTCTGAACTATAATATTATTTTCAGTTGAGAATATAAAAGGTGAATTGACAGTTTTCGGAGCTGGAGATGTGGCTCAGTGTTAAAGTGCTTGCTGAGCAAGTGTTGAGGCCCTGAGTTCAATCCCCACCACTGTCAAAAAAAAGAAAGTTTTCTATCAATCAGAACAGAAAATAGGAAACGAACTACAGAACATGGAGCCTCAGAGGCAACTTTGTTCAACTCCCTATCTAATAAAGGAAATTCCTTAGATATTCCCAGTTTCTTTCCAGCTCTAGCATTCAATGACTCTGGGTCTTTCCTAGGTCTTCTTTACTGGGCTAAACATTCCCAATTCCTTCAACAATTTATTTCTTTCTTTGTCATGATTTTGACCTATTTTCCAAACCCATGATGTGGATTTTCTCTAAATCCACTGTCGCTCATACTGCTGAAATTCTATTGTATTAAGAGCTACAAAACTTTCCCACAAATGATGAAAACCAAGCCCAAATATATACACAGCCCATTTAGAGATACATGGTGGGCAACTCTCAAACCAGGACTCTCAAATCTCAAGACAATCTCATGAGGTCTAAGTCAAAGTTATATGTATTTTTTTAAAAAGCTAATTTTCAGCTGTGTTTAGAAAATACCATTCTTGGAGCTGGGATTGTAGCTCAGCAGTAGAGTGCTTGCCTAGCATGTGCAAGACCCTGGATTTGATCCTCACCACCACATAAAAATAAATAAATAAAATAAAGATATTGTGTTCAGTTACAACTAAAAAATAAATAAAAAAAGAAAATACCACTCTTCCATTATTTAAATATCTATTTACTAGGGCTTCTTTCTGCAAGACACTGTGTTGTATACACAGGAGACAGAAAAGCAGAGTCAGCCCCTGGACTGTGGAGCTGAGTATTTTTGTAGACAGAGGCACAAAAGGGCAAACCAAAGGCTAAAAGCCTTCTTTGGGAAAGCAACAAGGAAGTTCACTTTTTTGAATTGGGCCTTAACAAGGTTCAGGATTTCCAAAGGTAGAGAGGGGAGAGATACTTCCAGCTAAAAAAGAACAGAGTAGGCAAAGGTCTGGAGGCAAGAAACATAGGGTTCATTGGGTTGTCCATAGCTTGCTGGGACACAAAGAATGGTAGGGTACGGCCAGACTGTGGCCCACCTGGATTGTCTAGCTAAAGAGTTTGACATTGATATAGTAGGCTTGCATGAACACAGCCTCAACTTTTCACTATTATCAGGCTAAACTTTCATGTGGAAAATGAACTCAGTAAAAAAGAAAAGGCCAGAGTATTAAAGTCAAATAATTTCACATGACATATACATCATGTAAACAGAAAAAGTATGTAAATTAGACCTTAATAAATTTTTCAAAATCTGTCAACCATCTTCTTAAGTTCTTTAAGAAGCATGCTAAACTGTGGCTGTCTATCAGTGACAGTCTGTCAAGAACAGCCTAGAATCCTAATAAAGTGGCAGGCTTTAGCATCTTTTTACAAATACCTCATGTTAGGTAGGCCTGATGAGAAGAGGAAGAAACCTTTTTCTTCACTCTCTTCATTCTCCCTCTATATCCTCAGGGCAGGTTCTAAAAATATCAAAGTAGATATTATCCCTTTAAAGCCTTGCTGAACCACTGCCCCAGAACCAAAATCCTACAAATGCAAGGCACAGATGGCACAGACATGGACCATTTCAACCTATGGTTCAAAAGAGAGTGAGAAAGAAAAAAAACCTGTTTGTTTCCACACACCTAAAGAAACACCATAATTAACCAATATGCCACCTTGGTCTCACCCTGTATGTATGTACACATCAGCTTATCTGACAAGGTGTATTGGGAGACTAGAAACCTAAGAAACTCCTATTCTTTATGGGTCTAGATAAAAAGAATTTCATGGAGGCCTCTGAGTTGAGGACTGGTGAGGTCAGTGGGAAACACTGTGCCATGAAAAGAAACAACTTCCAGAAATATTATCACTCCTCCCACCTCCCACCTCCCACCCCCACCTACAGCCTCAGTGCCCCATGTAGCTTCTCAGACTTCTCAGCCTTGAACATGCTCCTTTTCAGTTATGGCCATGCACTTCTAAGAAGCCAGGGAGAGCCAGACTCTGGGTATTCCCAAAACTTTTCAAACATTAAAGCCAGGCCAATCAATCAATGAGCAGGGTAAAAAGTAGGGTTGAGAGCAAACAAAAAGTGTCAGTGGCAACAAAGAAACCTTCCAGAGCCATCCCATCAAGAGAAGCAAGGATGGATGCAACTCCCTAATTGAGTCCTGAGTCCCCAAGTTCCTGAGTCCCAGGGCTGGTCTTCAAAACTCCAGTTTTCAAAGCCACTGCCTCTCCCTCTGAGGGAAAGGGCATCCCCAAAGGTCTTGAAAGTTATGTCGTTTAAGAGGTGACCTTTTAAAGATCCCCTAACAGAGACATGTGCCTGCCCATAGGGATAATGCACATGTTCTCAGGGACTTTGCCAATCTTCCTTTCAGCTGGGCCCTTTCTGCCAGATAGGAAAGCAAGAATATAATCAGCTCTAAGTAAACAGATTATGAAGAAAAGTCTTTATAGTTCAGATCCTAAATTGTGAGGTTGGGTCTGAAAGATTCAGAGAAATCATAAGCACCTGGCACAGCCACTGTGGTGTCCTAGTGAACAGGAATGCAACAGAAATGGGAACTAACAAGGGAACTGGTTAGACAGGTTTCTTGATGCAAAGCAAACAAGAACATTTTAGCACTAACAGCCTCAAAGGCAAGGGGCTTCTTCCGCTGGGCTCACCTAGCACTGTGCCCACCTCCCTACCTGTGGCTCTGGCCATCTGTCTAGCCTAGGATGCCCTTTTGGTCCTCTTGTCCTCTCAGCAATTCCTCTGAGGCCCATCCCAAGTCCCTCCCTTCTTTGTGACCTATTCCACTCTAAATTTCCTTCTTCCAAATTCATACCATACCTTTCGGCAGCAACCTTATATTTCTTTATAATATCTATTTATTGCAGTTTAATTCTTATATTTTTTGAGCTTTAATATTATATTGCCAAAGTAGAAAACCTTTAACAACAGAGACCTTATGTTCCTTGTGAGGTTCTGAATGCTTTTGAATGGTGGATGAGAGCCAGGGTATTCCACAGAACATGGTTCCCATTAATATCCCTCAGAGTGCCCCTCCTACTGTGCTTTTCTCCCATAGCGGCAAGGATCTAAGACATCTTCCTTCCTTCCTTCCTTCCTTCCTTCCTTCCTTCCTTCCTTCCTTCCTTCCTTCCTTCCTTCCTTCCTTCCTTTCCTTCTTTTCTTTTGAATATACATGATTTTGTTTGCCAACCATACACCACTTTCTTCCTTTGGATAAAGAGCACATATTATTTGAAGAATAATCAGCCAATCCCTTGCCCGGTTGCTGAAATACAAGCATAGAAAATCAAAAAGCAGTGATCACTCATCAGGTTTTGGCCTTGTTGAGAAAGTTAAAATTTCTAGCAGCATCCAAAGAGCAGTGTAAAATCCCAAACCCAAGTGCTCAGGCCTCCCTGGTGCATCTTATAGAAGGGTATGTAGAGAGAAGGTAATTGCACTTTATCTCAAAAGTTTCAGGCCTCAGAGGGTAACTATGGAGTTGGAGAAGACCAATCTACCCACAATGTGTGACCATTTAGGGCTCACACCACCTGCAGATGATGGGATGAGCTAAATTATTTCAAGTATACGCTCAAGACTGGTGTTTGGGAACAGGCAATTCTAGAAGCCACGGATGCAGAAAACTGCATATTCTCTTTTTTCAGAGCTGAGCATAGAACCCAGGCATCATGCATGTTAGGCAAGTACTCTACGACAAGCAACATCTCCAGCCTATTGTTGTTACTTTTAAAATACTTAGGCTGGTTATGTAGCTCAGTGGTAGAAGGCTTGCCTACCACACACCAGATCCTGTATTCCATTCCCAGCAATGCCAAAAAATAAAAACCATATTATCATCACTCCTAAATTCTGTCAAATAGTGAAGTCTGCCAATGTTGCCTCACTGGCATCTTAATCCACACTGAAGCTCATTAATGAATAAGCCCAAATCAGGCTCTGCCAAGCACAACTCTGGACAAAGCAATGCTGGCTAGTGACAGGAAAGAGCACTCTCCAGCCTTCCTTGATGACCAAGCTTATAGTTCTGACATCATTTCTCAAATCAAGACTACAGTTGCCCCAAGATGATTTTCTTCCTAGAGCTGGAATAAGACTGGCCAGGACTCCCAAGCTGCCTGAATTCTGTCCTGGGGCTACAATGAATATAGCTAGCCTGGCCTGAACAGACTTTCAAGAGTTATTTCTACAACTATACTATCAAGTTTATTTTCAACCTTGAGAAGACAGGTCTTTCATTCACTCATTCATTCCTTCATCCAAAAGATAAAATCAAAGTCATCCCTGGCACCCTAGCCTCCCAGCATGCTTGTTCTGCCTTCACTTGCCAAAGGCTTGAGTGAAGCATCTAGTCACCCCAACCCTGAGCCAGAGGCTCACTCAATACAGGTGATTTCTGCAGACTCTTCCAGGGGACAAATTCATCAACAGAGCAAAATTCCTATTGGGCAGATAGAGGGGCTCCACTCATCATGCTCATCCATTTAAGAAACTACTCTAAGCTGGGTGTGGTGGCACATGCCTATAATCCAGTGGCTCGGGAGGCTGAGACAGGAGAATTGCGAGTTCAAAGCCAGCCTCAGCAATCACAAGGCTCTAAGAAACTCAGTTAGACCCTGTCTCTAATAAAAAATACAAAATAGGGCTGGGGATATGGCTCAGTGGTCGAGTGCCCCTGAGTTCAATCCCCAATATCCCCCCCAAAAAAGAAGAAACTGTTTTAGCATGCTGAATGTGTGGAAGGCCTTTCTCATTAAGTCCCTGGTGACTTCAAAGCCAAGTAACATTTCCCAAATACTGTTATCTTTCCTTCTTCCTCCTGCTCCAAAACTCCCATTGCCCCTACGGTTAGTACAGCTGCAGCTCCCTAGGGCTTCACCTGCTACAGCCTCAGTGCAGCTGTAAGAGGGTGTTATTTACTTCAAAATAGCTTTGCAAACCCCATGCACACCAGAGGGAGAGATACTCAGGGGAAGGGAAGGGAGGAGAAACATGTCAGAAGGGAAAAAACAGCAAGAGAATTAAAGAACCCAAACTGGAAAAGGTGCCTTCATTTTACCCATGGGCTGCTTGACCTCTTCTTGGTGGACAGAAGGAACCACATGGCTGCTTCCTCAATTCCACCCATGCTACCATGCCCAAATTCTTAGCCCTGTGCTTTACTGCTTTCCACACGGTAGGAACTAAAAAGTGCAATGTTTAGTTAACATAGAAATAAATGTGTATTGTGGTACACAAGCAGTCACTCCCGAGCATTCTGATTGCTTGTTAAAACATACATTTCTCCAGGCATGGTGTTACATGCCTATAATCTCAGCTACTTGCAAAGCTGAGGCAGAAGGATCACAAGTTCAAGGCCAGCCTGTGCAACTTATTAACAAGATCCTCTCTCAAAATAAAAAGGACTGAGGATGTAGTTCAGTGGAATAGTGCTCCTGGGTTCAATCCCTAGTACAAAAAAAAAAAAAAAAAAAACCCTGGTGAATCCAACTCACCAGAAGAGGAGCCTAGGAATATGTATTTTTACTAGCATTCCATAGTCAATTCCTATGAGCAAGCTGGGGAAAGGCTGAAAGAACCACACTTTATAGTCAGAGCAACCAGGTTCAAATTCCAGTTTGGGAACTTCTCTCAGTTTTCTCATCTGTAAAACAGGAATTATGTCTACTCTGTAGCACTATTAAAAATATTTAAAAATCATTTAAAGAGAATAACAAAGATCGTAGCATATAATAGGTCTTTGTTCCTAAACGTTTATTCATCTTTAATCTGAAGACACTGGGGAACTACTGAAATCTTCTGAGCACATCAGGACCAGAATGTTGCTATAGCTTTAAACCCTCTGCAATACCAGGCAAATGTTCACCCAGCCTCTTCTGTAACCCCTCCAGTGACAAAAGATCAAATTTACTCTCTCCAGAAGCAGTCCATTCCATTTCAGACAGTTTTCATCATGAGCTCCTTCTTCCTTATGTTGAGCTGAAATGTGCCTTGGGTGACAGGACAAATCTAATCCCTTTTCCACATGATAGGGTGAGGCAATTAACTTAAGGAAGATGAGGAGGAAAGGAGGAGGAGGTAGGGAGGGGAGTCCATTTTGAACATGCAGTTTGTCTGAGGAACTAGAAGGGCAGCTTTATTTACACACGTGTCCAGCGAATTGTTGATATTCAGGTTTGAAGTTCAGTAAAGAGGTCAGGACTGTCACTTACACAACAACAGGATT
The DNA here is from genome assembly GCF_052094955.1 of Ictidomys tridecemlineatus. Taxonomy (NCBI): domain Eukaryota; kingdom Metazoa; phylum Chordata; class Mammalia; order Rodentia; family Sciuridae; genus Ictidomys; species Ictidomys tridecemlineatus. The sequence continues at coordinate 73,763,798 of NC_135493.1, read as the reverse complement.
TGAAGATGTGAAAATAAATGACATTACCATTTCAGGGGCAGAGCTAATGAAAGGTATTGAGGATTGGTCAGCAAGGTAGGCAGAGAACCTTTAAAGAAGAAAGCAGGAAATTCATTTAAAAAAAAAAAAACATGTGGTGAAGAAGTCAAATCCAGGTCAGTCAATGAATTTAAAATCCAAGATGTCATTGCTGATTCCTGACATAGAGTCCAGCATCTTCCTCTGGAGCCTTTCAAGGCTGCTTCGAACTACCACACTACCATGCTGAAAAGCTGGTGCTCACTTCCTGTTGGGCTACCAAAGAGAGGTGACGGGGAGAAGTAGCAACAGTAGCTTTTGACGGGGAGAAGTAGCAACAGTAGCTTTACTACTTCCCAGCCTGGATGTTAAGACAGTTTTTTTTTTTTTTTCAAAATAAGGCTCCTGTGTTCATATCTTTTGGGGAAAACACTGTCCCTCCTGGACATTAATCACAGTAGAGAGTCAAGTTTTCCTGTTTAAGTCTGCATTTACCCAACTCATTGAAGCACTGATATCTCATACAATACCTATTAACTTATTAACATCTTAAGGTACTAGTGTTTCCTGGCACAGAATTTGGTAAATGCAGCGAGCAAAAGAAGAGAAACAATAGTTTAAGGATTTTTTCTTTCCTTTTAAGACTTTTTTTTTTTCTTTTAAGAACGGAAGAAGTTAGTTGGGTGCCTGTAATCCCAGCAACTCAAGAGGCTGAGGCAGAAGGATTGCAAGTTTAAAGCCAGCCTCAGCAACTTAGCAAGGCTCTGAGAAACTTAGCAAGACACTGTCTCAAAATTTAAAGCAGGTGAAAGACTGAGATGTGGCTCAGTAGTAAAGCATCCGTAGGTTAAATATCCAGTACCAAAAACAAAAATGAAAGAATGGGGCCCGGAGTAGTGGCTCAGTGATAGAGCGCTTGCCTAGCATGTGTGAGGCACTAGGTTTGATTCTCAGCACTACATATAAATAAAATAAAGGTCCGTTGACAACTAGACAATATTTTTTAAAATTTTGCTTTAAAAAAATAAAAAATGGAAGAAGTTTTCACAATAGCTAAATTATGGAATCAACCCAGATGCCCATTGATACACAAATGGATTAATAAATTGTGATACACACACACACAAATAGAGTTCTAGTCAGATACTAAAAAATGAAATCCTGGTAATTTGCTAGTAAATGAATGGAAATGGAGAATATTATGATAAGTGAAATAAGCCAAACTCAGAAACTCAAAGGTCAAATATTTTCTCTTATATGCAGTAACAAGAGTAAAATAAAGGGAGAGAAAGGATAGGATAACATAAAGAACCAATCGATGAGTGAAAGCAAGTCTAGTAGAGTAGGGGAAGAAGAATAGGAGAGGGGGAAGATGGGAGGAAAATTGAGGGATCATGAATTGAAATAGATTTTCATGCATGTATGAGTTTATCAGGATTAACTCAACTATTATGTATAACTATCAAGCTCCAATTTAAAAAAAAAAGAATAAAAGGAGTTTAAATATGTTCACATGTGTAAGAAAAGAAACCAAGTGTAGAGTGAAAGGCCAAAAACAGGAATGGAAGAGATGAGCGCACCAGGCTCCCATACAAGGGTTAGCCAGCTCACTGCTTTAGCCATAAAGCATTATTTCCCCTAATTAAGTCCAGTGATCACAAACAGTTCCTATTGTAAACCATATCTACTTCCTTTTGAGGATACAGATGTTATCTAGACAAGGTTATGGGCAGATTATACAAATGGATTCTCTAGAAACAGAGTCATGGTCTCTACTCTCCTCCCCAGAGTTAGCTGAATATATCCCTTGCCTGGGCCAGAGAAGGGTACTCCAGATTGAGAACCAATGCCCAACTCCCCCTGCCCAGGCAGGGAGAGCTCTAGCCCAGGATAGGCGGAGAGGGGAAATCTAAAAATAAAGCTCTCTGAAGAAACTGTCTTGCCTAAAGAGCAGCTTCCCACGCACACTGGAGTGCCACATCTGCGGGGGCTGGAAGCACGGGAACGGAACAATCCTGACCAAGTCACACAAGTATTACCCATTTTGAGGGGTGACAGCACATTTCTGGCTTCCCTCATCAGTGGTCCAGTGTCTAAGCTGCAGACCTGGGGTAAGGGCTTTGGTGAGAGCAGATAGGCCTTTCTTTGCCAGAAGGGAGACTGGAAACATGGCTGGTGCGTTAGTCCAGCCTCTCTGTACCCTTCTCCTCCCCTCACAGTGGGAGATGAGTGTAGCAAATGCTCTCCTCACACAAGGAGTGGAGTTAAGGGTTCACTTTAGAAAAGACCTCAAAAGGTTCTAGTGGGCTTTGGGCTCAGAGAGGAGCTCCCTCAGCTCTGCTCCTGCAATAGGGTCAGGGACTACCAACTTGGAAAAAAGAAAAGAAAGCACTGTGAGAACTGCAATTAGCATTGACATCGGTTAGCTATCGTCATCTCACACCCCAAGGACAGAGCAATTGTCATGTTGCCAGGCAACTGGCAAATGTAGCCTCCCTGCCCCCAGTAGATATCAGAGGCCACCAGAAAAGTTCAACCAAAGAGTTTAAGACAACCCCACACCTAAGCATTCAGCAGATATCTAAAGTAGTTCTGGTAATCCCATCACCTCCTAAGGCTGTGCCCTTGGAGAGATACAATGAACTTGCAATCATTCTGCTGGAGTTTTGCCAGGAAGTCAGGGCAGGAAGAAGGAAACTAGCCCTAATTCTGCAAGGAGTCCCTTATCAGTCCAACAACCAGGGAAGTTTGTACCTTGATCTGACACAGTAGTATACTGCACCTTAAGGGTCAGAAGCTCAACCTTTGACAATATTGCCAAGTGGCTTACAGTTCAATGTTATATATCTGATCCCTCCCCACCCTCCTTCCTAGGGAACACACTCCATTCTGTCCCATGATTCACAGACACAGCAAATCAGTGCAGTGGGTGGAGAGGGGGGGATGGAAGCTCAATATAATACCCAGAATGCAACAACCTGTCAATTCTTTGGTCTCAAAAGAAATCCTGTACCAGAACACTGTGATAGTTGATATGCTCAGATACAAATCCTGATGTCTATTATGCATATGTGGAAGGGGATGGGGGCCAACTTTTCCCCTCAGAGCACAGATTGCAAGCAAAGTACTTTGAAAATTTGAGTGCTATTTGAATGCTGACTAGCAACAATCACCCAACAGTCTTTTACAATTAGAGCAAACTGAAATTTTCCTATACTGAGTCATTCATGAGCAAAAAGGAAGAAGCCAGCTCACAAAAGGGAGGAGATACTGACCATAAAATACACAACCTGAGCATACAGTATGAAGTGTTATTTTAGTACTGGGAGTACACACTCCCTACCCCACTAGTTAAACAAGAAGGGTTGGGCTGGCGCAGAGCTGCTCCCATCCAGCACCAGGCCTGGTGCTCAGAAAGGCAACTTACCTGACATACAAGGACCTCTTCTCACTTGTTCGGAGGGACCCTGACCCAGAACTCATGCTGCTGTTCATCATTTGTTCTCGCAAGTCATGTATCTTCGATTCAAAGCGACTGTACTCTGTCAGGGAGACAAGGGGAAAGATAGGAAAAGAATGAACCCAAGGAGCTCCCCTGAGCTGGTGTGCCTGTGGCCAAAAAACCAGAAGGACACCTGGCTTCAAAACAACCAGAGCCAGCTCAATCTTTGCTTTGATAATCAAGTGTAGATAGACATAGTTTCTCTACCCACAATCTAATTGACTGAGAAAGCACCTAGAAAAGGAGTAGCATTAGGGCATGTCAAATGGAAACAGCTTTCATCTGCCACAAAATCTCACTGATCCTTAAAAATAAAACAACTGGAAAGAGGTTCCAGTGCAGCCTTTATAAATCTTTAGAGCAGACACTAAGGCCCAAGGAGAGCAGATGGGCAAGGAGACTTTCCCAAAAAGCCAATGCAGAGAACAGATGGCCCTGAGATGCAGGGCGGGGGGCGGGGGGGGGGGGGGCTGGAAAGGACCAAGCCATTATATCATTGTTAGGAGAGGACAGTTTTTTCTGGGATGATTTTGTTTGGGGGGTAGTAGAACCCAGTACAAACAGGCTAAAAACAAACAAACCTTAAAATCACATAAGGAGAATTAAAGCTAAAGCTCCCCTGACATACTTTCCTCCTAACAAGTCTCATTGGCTTCTGTAATATATTAAAATATAAATTCTCCCAAATCTACAAGTCTGTTGACACCTCTCACCCTTAAAATCATCTAATCACTTAGGCCCTTCGTCCATGCCCAGCATTGTAGCCCACTGAGACTATTTCAACTGCCAGGAAATGTTGCTACAGGTTTATGACCAATTTAAGAAAATTGACATAGCAAAATTAACTCTAGTCATACAATTATTATAAAAGGCTTTTTATAGGGTTGCTTTGCTGTGACATTCTCCCAGTACATTTAAAATATGATATTCACACTTACCACACACACACAATTACACAACATTTTTCAGGTCTATAATTGCTGCATAAAATGGGGGTATATCTAAGGCACAGGCTGTGGAAATGGCAGATGACAGGCATACTTCTCCATGACAAGCTGACTTTAAAGGAAGTCAAAATTTAGGGGTGGAAGGTTGGGCAACTGCTTTAAAACACACACACACACACACACACTTTTAGGGGGAAAAAATTCCACAAAAGCATTTTCATGCACCATAGAGGGCTGGCAAGAAGCATCCCCACCTAGTCTGTGTGACACTGCGGGAGAGAACAAAACACCTGCTCCAACACCTGCCGCTCCCCCTTGCCTCCCTAGGCAAAGCATCCTGACCTTCAGCTGGGTGAAAAGGGAAATGCTAAAAAGCCTAAACAGGATCAGCAGAGTCTGAAGTCATGCAAATAGCCTCTTCTCAAAAAATTTGTTTCTTTTTGTTCACCATGATATCAAGGAAGCCAACTGGTTAAATTCATGTGATCTTTCATTCATCACGTACTGGTATTATGGTGATTTGTCCTCATTAACTACTCCTGTCCCTGAAATCCTGGAGGAAGCAATTGAGTCACTGACTCACCCATTAAGTGTTGGGGAGAAACAAGAGACAACAGCTGGACAACGTCCCTGTTCTAAGGGTTACACGGCAACACATCAATATCAATGAGGTGTCCCAAAGTAAAGGGAGAGGATGGTGGCCAATCTGTCACAGAAGCCCTGGATGCCCAAGGCACAGCAACAGAACAGTGCACCTCTAGAGATGTCTGGGCACTGGCCTTAACCCTGGGCTTGGCCCTCTAACCCTGGCTGGGGATCATGTCTCACTCCTTCCTTTCTGGCCTTCTTTCAAACTCACTCACTAAGGAGAGAACCGTGTGAAGCAGAGACTTCTTTCTGACCAGGCAGTCTTTTCTTAGGGAAGATGAGTAAAAGAACTATGCATAGAACCCAGAACAAAAGAAAACACCCAACTGTCAGGTATGGCATCACAAGCCAGTAATCCCAGCAACTGAGGCAGGAGGATCACAAATTCAAGGCCAGCCTTGGGAATTTAACAAGACTGTCTCAAAAATAAATAAATAAATAAGAAGGGCTGGGGGTGTTGGACCATGGTAGAGCCACCCCTGGGTTCCAAACCCATGACCTTAAAAAAACCACTAACAATCTATCCATAAGCCATGTTTCCCCTCTTAAAACTTGTTTATATATTACCTTCTTTGGAAATGACTTGCCTGCTGAACTCCAACTTAGCAGCAGGTCATGGCAGTTGCTTAGTAACTACACTTCTTTAAAAATCCCTCAAAAAACAACCACCAAACCACCATTTCCTCAAAGCTCCTAATACAAGGTTGATAATTCTGAGCCAGAGGGCCCACTTAAAATAGATTACAGAAGGAGAACAAAGCTACTGCTTTAAGGAATTCACTCTGTTTTTACACATGCTACTAAGATCTGAAGTTTAATAAACTGTATTTTATTCATTATTTTTGCATTCCAATGAACCCCTTAGAAAGTTCCAACTGCTGATCAGTCTCTGGCATCTATTTGAGTTATCTAATGTCCAATAGGCACAGAGTAGCCTATGACTAAGTGATAGTTGGGTAAATGAGGAGCAGTTCAGAAAACTGTCCAAATCCACTTTTCTATTCTGAACTAATAAACCTAATAGTTTATTTAACTTATGGCTGCCAGCTTCATTGAGAGCTTGGAAAGGTAGTTAAGAAATACACCTGGGGCTGGGGATGTGGCTCAAGTGGTAGCGCACTCTCCTGGCATGCATGCGGCCCGGGTTCGATCCTCAGCACCACATACCAACAAAGATGTTGTGTCCAACGAGAACTAAAAAATAAATATCAAAAAAAAAAAAGAAATACACCCATTTACTTTTGTCCCTGAGGTTAACTGCTAGGAGCAACTGAGGTTTACATTTGTTAAACACCCCTTTGAGATGTTAATAACCCACAATGGGCATCTGGTTAACAGAATGCCCATACAACAAAGGAAAAATTTGTTCTAACAACAACAACAGACAAAAAAAAAAAAAACATGGAGGTGTCATAAGACAGTATCTCATATTTACAGTATACCAGTTTCCCAGGACAAAAGCTTCACCTAAAACATCATTTGAAAACCAAGACTTCACAACTTGTGGAGGGAGGTTCTTCCTTCCCCTCCACTAGCATAGCTATCACTGAAGGGCATCTATTAGGTGGAAGTCACTGTGTAGGAAGCCCACCTGACCAGCCTCTAACCCAGAGGGAACCCTTCAAATAGGCTGCTTTAAAGAAGCAAGGATTATTACTAAAATTTGTACTTTATTCATTTTTTTCCCATTCAGAGGAACCAAACCATTTGTGACCCACAAAGATATCCACAATGAGTCATCCTCTCCTGCCTAATTACTTTTTACCAGCTACTAATCACAGAAAGAGAAAGGAGGTGGAGGGAACACAACCAGAAGTCAGTATCAAAAGAGAGTTTGATCAAGATTTCTTCTGGGTGCAGCAGCACACATCTGTAACCCCAGCAACTTGGGAGCCTGAGGCAGAAGGACCACAAGTTTAAAGCCAGCCTCAGCAACTAAGCAAAATTCTGTCTCAAATTTTTTAAAAAAGGAGGCTGGGGATGTGGCTCAGTGATTAAGTGCCTCCTGGGTTCAATCCCAGGAACCAAATAAATAAAAACTTAAAAAAGATCAAAATTCAGGCTGGGATTGTGGCTCAGTGGCAGAGCACTTGCCTAGCATGTGTGAGGCACTGGGTTTGATTCTCAGCACCACATATAAATAAATAAAATAAAGGCCTGTTGACAGCTAAAAAAAAAAAAAAAAAGAAAAAAAAAAGATCAAAATTTTAGACCCCACTCCTGACACACTGAATCATGATCTAATGAGCAGGGCCCAGGAACCTGCATTAAATGAGTATTGATGTGAATCTAATACGCAAGAAAGTTTGAAACTGCTGGTGTTAACTTATAATATTGAATTTAATTGTGCTAGTTCAGAGAAACAAGGAAAGAATCCTGCAGACTGCCTCCAAAGGAAGGAAGGACAAGAGGGTTGGAAAGACCTCAAAAGCAGAATTTGGCAACAAAATTGCAAATCCCATGGGAAAGCAAAGTGCTAAAGAGCCCACTGTCTAATGTGTCTGCAAAGAAAGGTGATGAGTTTACATTTCTTTTCAATTATAAAACTAACATACAATTTAACTGTGTGTGTGTTGTTGAGGATGGAACCCAGAGCCTCTGGCATGCTAGGCAAGCATTCCACCCCTGAGCTATATCCCCAATTCCTGACTTTAAAAATAAAAGAACTAACTTTTTTCCTACACATTTCCTTATCATTTCCCCATCCTACTACCCAGAAGTATACTGTTAGTATTTTTAGTATGTATCCTTCCAGGCTAATTTCCATGCATATATTGTTTATATACATACATTCACAACTCACATATAGATTTACACACATTTTTCTCATTCATATGTCATGGAACCCAATCCATAGCAGTGCATAGAGACAGACAGACCTCAATCTTATTGGCTGCATAACATTCCATATAATGGGTAGATTAATTTATTCAATCATATCATGATTGATGTATATTTAAATTGTTTACAATTTTTAGTACTACAATCAACGCTGCACTGGAGCATTGTGTGAGCATATCTATAGCATAAATTTGTACAAGTAAAACTTCAAAGACAAACTACATGCACACAAAAATTCTGGATGCCAGGCATGGTGCCCACCTGTAATCTCAGCTACTAGGGAGGCTAAGGCAGGAGGATTGCAAATTTGAAGCTAGTCTTGCTAACTTAGCAAGACTCTACCTCAAAAAAAGTTTTTAAAATGGGCTGGGGATATAGCCCAGTGGCAGAGTACCTGCCTAGCATATATGAGGCCCTGGTTTAATCTCCAGCACTGCCAAAAAATGGGGGACTAGAGTATGGTTCAGTGGTAGAGCATTATCCCAACACACACACAAGGCCCTGGATTTAATTCCCTGCCCTTACTCCATAAAAAAAAAAAGTTAAAATTTACTACCAAATGAACCCGCAACATTCTAAAGTCATTCTGAGACTTTTTGGGACTACAAGTAAGGATAAACTGCTATTTTAACACTTCCAGGAGATTTTTGGTCTCTGAAGAAGTGGCAACAGAATTTACTTTTGAGGGCAGAATTTACCTTTGTTAGGGGAAACACTTTAATAAGCCTTTTTATTATGCAAATGTAAGGCCAAGATTTTATTCTAGAATGGACAAAGGGGAGCTAAAATGTTCTCTCTGCACAATAATGGAGAAGACTGTCCTTATGTTAAGTGGAGTTGCCAATGATCCCAGGTTAAGCCTCAGCCGGCAGGTCTCCTTCCTCTCCATTTTCCAGGTACTTGATTCTTTTTTTTTTTTTTTTTTATTGTTGATAGAGCTTTCTTTTATTTATTTATTTATATGTGGTGCTGAGAATCAAACCCAGTGCCTCACACATGCCAGGCAAGTGCGCTACTACTGAGCCCTAGCCCCAGCCCCCTTGATTCTTAACTCATAGTTTCAGCTACCCACTATGACTACCTACCTCTATACATAACAACTTTGCATCTCCTCTACCTGAAAACCGAATTTTTCTTCCTTATGCCTAAATTCCCCATTACTACAAGTGACACCCTCTCTTTCCCCTGTGCACAACCAGTATGTTTCCTTGAGTTTTGCTGTTTCTTCTTCCTAATTGCTTCTTCAACCCATCTTTGTCATTACTTACTGTTGATTTTCCCTATTTGTTTATTTCTCTTAAGAGACAGCACCTCGTTATGTTACCCAGGCCAGTCTCCAACTCCTGGGAGCTCAAGCCAATCTCCCATGAGAAGCTAGGACTACAGGTACACATCCTATCCAACATCTTGACAACTTTATCTCTGTCCCCACTATTCTTTGCTTTGATTTAGGTCACATTATGGCGTTTTCCCTCCTCTGGACCATTGCTATATTGCTTTAACTGTTCTAGTGCCCCTAGTTTCCAAACTTCAAAGCAGCTTAGCTTATTTGAACAGGCTTCCTAAAACTGCCAAGCCTCACACCACATCCAAATATCTATATAATAACTCAACAACAACTAAAGAATTTCACTGTAATATTTCAACTAAACTTTCAAGGACTGCTAAAACCATTCTCCAATATTTTTGTAGGTCCTCTTTTGCACTAGTCTGCCTAGAACCCTTGAACACAATATGCTCCCATCTGTTATTCCCTGCTTCTGGAATTTTCTCCACTGCCTAACACATTCTTCATGTCCTTCAACATCTTTCTTTCTTTCTTCATTCTAGAAATTTTATCCAGGGCTGGGGATGTGGCTCAAGCGGTAGCGCGCTCGCCTAGCATGCGTGCGGCCCGGGTTCGATCCTCAGCAGCACCACATACCAACAAAGATGTTGTGTCCGCCGAGAACTAAGAAAAATAAATAAATAAATAAGTGTTAAAACTCTCTCTCTCTCTCTCTCTGTCCCCCTCTCTCACTCTCTCTTTAAAAAAAAAAAAAAAAGAAATTTTATCCATTCACTTACTTAGTCAATTATTTACTGAGTGTCTACTGTTTGTCGGGCTCTGTGCTATCTTCTGGGAATACAATGGTAATAAAACCTTTCTCTACCAATTGCAATTACAAACTATTTATCACAATTGTGATAACTGCTATGAAGAAAACACTGAGAACCTAATAGGCTGACCTAACCTAATGTGTGAGGGAGCAGAGTTCATGAAGATTTCCCTGAGGAAGTGACCTTTAAGCTAAGTCCAGAGGAAAGGACTGTGTTGTTGAAGAAAGTATTCCAAACAGAAGGAACTTATGTGAGGGTACAAAATGTATGAAAAACAGTTAGGCAGGGGCAGATCATGCAAGGCCTTATGGAATATGGTAAGAATATTTGCCTTTATCCTAAGGGTACTGGGAAGAAGACATTAAAAATTTTTAAGGGACTGGGGTTGTGGCTTAGTGGTAGAGCACTTGTGTAGCACACATGAGGCACTGGGTTCAATCCCCAGCACCACATAAAAAATACTAAATAAAGGTAGTGTGTCCATCTACAATTAAAAAATAAAATGTTTTTAAAATGTTTAAGGAAAGGAACAATGTGATCAAGGGTGTGTGTGTGTGTGTGTGTGTGTGTGTGTGACATTGGCTCTTGTGTGGGGGGGAGTAAATACGCGGTATCACATGTAGAATTTAAGTTTCCTGACAAAAGAGGACACTTCAATTTTTCTATATTCCCCAAGGTATCTGATATATATAGCCCCTGTTTTTACAACAATCAAACTAGATAACTCTCCAGCCTCTGCTCAAACACATCCATTAATGGGAAGCTCTCTAATTCTTTAGTATTATAGAATACTATTCAAGATTGCTGGGTGCAGTGGCACACACCTCTAGTCCCAGCAATTTGGGAGGTTGGTGCAGGTAGATTCCAAGTTGGAAACAGGCCTCTGTAACTTAGTGTGATACTCAGCAACTTAGTGAGACCTTGTCTTAAAACAAAAAAATAAAAAGGACTAGGGATGTAGTAGTTTAGTGGTAAAGTGCCATTGGGTTCAATCTCCAGTTTAAAAAAAGAAAAGAAAAAATACTATTCAAGAAAAAATTATTGGGTTGATGGCCATGTCTTCTGCCAGCTGATCCTAATTTGGGTGTTTAAAATAGCATAAAACATGATGGGCTCTCAACAGCATGAAGGAATAGTTTAAAGAAGGTTGAAGAAGTGGAAAAGCCTGTAGTCAGCTCTCAGACAACTGGATGAAATTGAGTAGAAGGTGGAATGAGAAAAGGAGATAGGGAGCAAAGACAGGTTGGGAACTGGATTATAAGAGCTTGAGATAGGGCTTTCATTACTAGGCTAAGGGAAAAAACTATTAAGTGTTTAAATCAGAAAGTGATACAATTAAAAATAATTATTTTGGGAGTATAATATAGATGAGAGCACAGAAGAAGAGGTGACAGAGACCAGGAAGCAATTCTATTAGTTCAGACAACCATTTCAAAGTATGGGGCAAAGAGCATAGAAAGAAAGGATAACAATCAAGAAACATGTTGGAGCTAGAAGAGATAAAATTTGGCATCTGATTGGACATAGCATGAGATAGGATCAAAGGCAAATTCTGACTGTTTTCCTGGTCTCCCAGGAAAGGTAGGATAACATCAGCCATAATGAAGAAGGGCCACTATGTCCTCAAAAATAGCCAACTCTTGTTCAGGTTAAATGTTGTTACTTTTTTAACAATTTTTCATTGAATATGGTTTCCAGACCTTTCACTCCCTTGTCCTTTTAAAATCTAATGCCCAGAATTTATGATGTCATTTCCTTTACTAAGCTACAAGCTCCTTTTTTTTTTAAGAAAGAGTGAGAGAGAGTGAGAAAGAGGGAGAGAGAGAAAGAACTTTAATATTTATTTTTCAGTATTTGGCGGACACAGCATCTTTGTATGTGGTGCTGAGGATCGAACCCGGGCCGCACGCATGCCAGGCGAGCGCGCTACCACTTGAGCCACATCCCCAGCCCAGCTACAAGCTCCTTGATGTGGTTTTTGTTTCCTTCTCAAAGTTTAGTGTGGTGAACTGCACCCTTGTTGAGTAGATCATCTTTTATTTAATGTGATAACTCTGTACAAAGATCTGAGAGGGCAAATGTGGACTATGTAATTCTTAAATTCTGGCACCTCAGAAGCAAATATGAGAAAAAAAAAGACTACACACTTTCTCCTTCTACCCACCAAAACATGCTACAAAACCACATACCACTTCTGCAAAGCACAGATGAATTCAGAGGTTTCAAGATAACAGTTAACAGCCAAATAATGCACCAAAGGGTACTGAAACTACAATGTCCAACAATACAAACTGAACATATAATCAAGCCTGCGAATCCATCTCCCAAGAATCTGCTTTTAAAAATAAGCCAAGCATGTTGGCACATGCCTATAATCCCAGTGACTCAAGGAGGCTGATGCAGGAGAATCACAAGTTCAAGGCCAGACTGGGCAGTTTAATGGTTTCATTAAAATAAAATAAAAAGAAAGTCTGGGGACGAAGCTAGTGGTAGAGAGCACTTGCCTATTACGTGCAAGGCCCTAGGTTTCCATACCCAGCACTGCAAAAAGAGGGGGGAAAAAGAATAAAAAATGACAATTGTCATTAATGTGGAAAAGCTGAAAGATGCTCAGTTTCTCAACCTATACTTCTATAGGCTTCTCAACCTATACTATAAGTTTATTTCCTCCTATTAAAGACAGGAAAATATACAGACAAGAAACAAATGGCAGCAACAGAGGGCATTTATTCTGCGTACAGTGTAGAATACTAATGATTTGAATGAAGATATAAAAAGGAAAAGCTATAAAATAGAAAAAAAGCCGTGCCTATCAAATTTGAAAATGACAAGATGCTGGGAAGACAACTGGATGACAGACTTCAGACACACAGACTACGACAGGAACAATCAGAAAATGCAAACAAAAATAAAGTAAAATAGAAAAGTATAACTCCCTGACCTTGAAGCCCCACACAAATACTGAGTAGGAAAGACATGGCTGAATAATAGCTTGTGTTTTGGTTGGCTATACACTCAAAATAAATCAACAGTTCCCCAAAAAGCTCATCCATTCTTATGGAAGTGCAGACGTTCAGATCTCAAACTCACACAGCCCTCATTTGCCATTGCTGAGCTGCCCTGAGGCCTAAAGGAATCATCAGTTGTGAAAAATTGCAGAACCCTGGTGGAAATAAAGTTACAACCTCAGAAGAGAGTCACAGATTTTCATGAGTATGGATTGTTTTAGATTGCTGTAGTTGCCTTTATAGTATAAACCCTCAGGATGTGTCTGAATTATAAGAGTCTGTCCCAACATTATGGCTCATGTCTTTCAACAAAATGGATGGAGGTGAAAGTAAAATAAGTTCATCAGGATACCTGTTAGTATGGAGTAGTAAGAATTGCCAAATAGCACATTTCTAGGAATGACAATCTTCTGTTTTATAGAAGCCTATTACTTGAATTAGTTTCTAATTATGGATCCACTATTTATAAATCTGATACTTCTAAAACTGGGAAAAATTTAAAGTCCCTTCTAATTATGACAACTATGATTTTATAACAAAGTCATTGAAATCCAAAAGGAATCAAACCTAGGACTCTTCAATTTAACTTGCTTATTATAATCTAGGAGAAGGAAATCTTCATATCTTCAAATAATCCTTAACTCTTTGGGCCAAAAAAAATAGCAAATCAATAAGCATAAGTTACAAAAAAATTCCCAAGGCTAGATGAGAGGGCAAAAAAGTGGTAAATGGCCTTAATATAGGCAAATATTGTGAGAGAACAATAATTTCAGCTCTACTTTTAGAACAATGGCTCAGAACTATAACTAACCATGAAAAGAAGCCTGGGGTGTCATTGTTCTGGTTCTGGTCCCTGCACTGTCACAATGTGCTTCCTCATTCTTATACACCCTTAGCCATGTTTCTGAAGTATATTAGGAATAAAACAGAAAACAAGACATGCTACATCAGCACACCATAAGAAATTCTTGTTTATTTCTACTGACTGGTTGTTTCTGTCTCCAAAGAGCTTAGTGAGGATGCAGGAAGAACTAGCTATTGGGCAAAAGTGCCATACTATATAAAGATTTCATTACATTAAGCCACCTGATCTGAAATGAGTGGAATGAAAAATGTCTTGATCTCACACAGAGCTAAGAAAAAGCATTCACAGGGGCTTCTAATTGGTCCTTCTCTCTTCATTTCACCCAGCAGATCAGGGTAAAAGCTTCAAATAGGGTCTTTTCTCTCTTTCAAAGGAATTTCATGTGGCATATTCAAATGAAAAGATTGACAAAGCTTTTGACTCCTTTAATGCATAAGCCAAAGTATACATAAAGACCATCCCAAGGTAAAACACCTCATCCAGGCAACATGAGCACGAAGGCAAAATTACACCTTTTCCCTACTCCCAAAGTGGTAAATATGCTGGTTTAGAACAATCTTGTTCACTTAACAGCAATACTCCAACACAGTGACCAAAATATACACATCTTGTGATAAAGCTTGCAATTTTGAGCTAATGTAACTATTTTCTGTTTTGACAGGTCACTAAAGAGTCTTGATTCAAATGTTCTTCACAGTAGTCACTCCCACAGGATCACAAACTCTGACAATCTTTATTAAAGTATCAATTGAATCTCCTTTAGGTCAAGTTTCTGTAGAAGGAACCTAGAAAAAGGAACCTAGAGAAAGACTCCTCTTGTTTATAGTTGTCAAAACATGTGGTCATTTTTTAGTAATGGATAATCTCCCAGAGTAAAATATTACAGAACAGAATAAGAAACTCCAGATCCAAATTGTGCATGTATCTAAAAGGAAATGATGGATTATTTAATAAAATGTACTTAATAAATTCATTAACATTTGGAGCAGAAATTAAGTTAATTAAGTGTATACTCTACCTTACATTATAAATAAATCCAAGGCAGGTTAAGATTTTAAATATAAAACAAAACATTAACTAGAATAAAACATAGGTGATTATTTATTTGCTTTCCAGCAGGGAAGGCTCTGCTAAACCTATGAACATGAGCAGAGGCAAAACATACAAAAACACTGAGAGATCTGACTACATAAAAACATAAGATATCTTTATATCAAGATAAAATAAAGTTGGGGCTGGGGATGTAGCTCAAGCGTTAGCGCGCTCGCCTGGCATGCGTGCGGCCCGGGTTCAATCCTCAGCACCACATACGAACAAAGATGTTGTGTCTGCTGAGAACTAAAAAATAAATATTAAAAAATATTTTCTCTCTCTCTCTCTCTCTCTCTCTTCCCCCCCCCTTAAAAAAAGATAAAATAAAGCAAAAGAGAATTCTTGCCTAGTATGCACAAGGTCCAGCACCAAAAAAATAAATAAAAGCCAAAAAAAAAAAGAAAAAAAGCAAACTTCAAAGTGGTTAAGTCTTTATATCTGACAAAGAACTAGTATTCAAACTGTACTGAAGTTTCTATATATCAATAAGAATGAGTGAACACAACCCAATAGGGAAATAGAAAAAGGATATGAACAGGAAATACACCAAAACAAACAAAAGAACAATAAACATACACACACATATACAAATGTTCAATTCTATTAACAAAAGAAATTACAAATAAAAATTTAAATTAAATAACAACATTTACCTATCAAATTAGCAGAGGTTGTCTTTAAAAATATTCCAGTTTATTGAGGATATTAAAAGAAACATCCTTACACTGCCAGTTGAGGTCGAGGCCAAATAGGCAAAAATACATCAAAAGCCTTAAACATGCTCTTTTTTTGGTCCTGGGGAGTGAAACATTTTACCACTGAGTGGACATCCCAAGCCCCATTTTAAAAAGACTTATTTTGAGACAGGGTCTCCTTAAATTGCTAAGGCTGGCCTAAAACTTGCCATCCTCTGGCCTCAGTCTGCCGTGTAACTGGGATTTAGGACACATGTCACCATATCTGACTATGTTCATACATTTTGACCCAATAATGCCATTTAAAGGAATTGATCCTGAAGAAATAATCATAGATTCATAATAACCTTGTACATGGATATACATCTAAATGTTTTGTACAGGCCCAAAACATTGGAAAAAAACTAAAAGTCCACATGCACCAATAAGATAATGGTTACTCAAATTATGGCACATACATAATATTATTATTTTGCTGATAATCTTTTTTATATGATGGAATATTATTTAAGTACTAAAAACCATTTTATTTCAAAGAATATATAATGGCCTAGGAAAATATTCATGATATAAGTTAATGGAAGAAATATAAAATTACTTCAATACAAAAATCACATTCTTAAAAAAAATTTGGAGGGAAATACGCAAATGTAACACACACATGCAACTGGTTATCTCTGGAGGTACTTCTATAGATGCTGAAATGTGTTTACTTTATATTTTTCTGTATTTTCCAACTTTCTTCATATCCAAATTTGACACTTTTATATGCAGGAAAATAAATATAAAAGAGGGGTGGGGGAGGCAGATTAATGGGTCTAAGGAAAAAGCAAGAACATACTTGCACTAGAAGCTTCCCTGCAAGTGTGGCTCATTAATTGGTTTCCATACTGCTCATTCAACCAGTTCCAGACATATTCATAGAAATATATTTGCACTATGATCACCTGAATAGTTTAGACAAAAGTAGACCAAAAAATGCCTTGTTGAATGTAGCTATATCACATCTACCATTATTTCCCTGATCGATAGGCCTATGACCTTGTCTATTGAGAAAATTTATTTTGGTCAGGCTGACTTGTTTGACCTTGGTGAACCAGTACTGGGGTTCCTAGAGTTCACCACTCCTTTTTCTGAGTATTTATAAAACATTCTTAATAATCTTCTCTGGAATTTAACCCCAGATTTGAAATTCCAAGTCCCTAAGTACATATTTATATAAAATCTTAATTGTCTTCCTTCTTTTGGTCTAAAAAAAAATTTATGACTTAACTTCATATCAAATAGAAAAACTTAAAAGTCTCTAGGGTTATTCTTTTTAAAAATATATAAATTCAGTAAAAAGTAAACAAAAATTCACTTCAAGAGGACAAAAGCCTTATCATAGGATAGAAGGAAAGACAAACCCTTACTAAAGCAATATTATTAGTTCAAGACTGTAATTAAATAATAGGCAAAGTACAAACAGTAACTTGTAAACTGAATTCACAACTCACTTCCACTTATCTGACACTGAATTTGAGTTACAAAAACATTAGAGATCAAGATATGAATGGTGGGCTGGGGATGTGGCTCAAGTGGTAGTGCGCTTGCCTGGCATGCGTGAGGCCTGGGTTCGATCCTTAGCACCACATACAAACAAAGACGTTGTGACCACCAAATACTAAAAAAATAAATAAATAAATATTAAAACTCTCTCTCTCTCCCTCTCTCTTTTAAAAAAAGATATGAATGGTGTGAATATACTTTATATACAACCAGAGATATGAAAAATTATGCTCTATATGTGTAATATGAATTGTAATGCATTCTGCTGTCATATATAACAAAATAGAATTTTAAAAAGAAGAAAAAAATTAGAGATCATTTTGCATAGTCCCCACAATTTATATATCAGAAAATTGGGTCCGTAAAATCATTCAGGACCTTAAAGATAAATTCAGAACTAGAAGCCAGAGCTAGAAGCCATACACACAAAATGGGTATAAAAACAGTATTTTTTTACTTTCAGTGACAACAGTAAGGTCAAATTATTCTACTTCTACTTCTCTATTTAAAACAACAAAACAATTACTCTGTTGTATAATATAAGACTATAGCTTTAAACAAAACAATGTCAATATCAGGGTAAAGATTTCAACAAGGAACACATTAAATTAAAGGGAAATTCTAAAAAGCTATAATTACATAAAAAATAATTAATTCTCATTAGTATATATTATTCTGCTTCATCAGAAAGAAATGTTGTTTTACAGACACCAAAGACCCTAGGATTTTGACTCAAATTATCTAGCAAGGACAAGAAAGCACCTGTCTAAGGAGGTTCATCTAACTACCATGTCCTTGGGCTATATGGAACACTGAAAAGCAAAACACAAACACATATCCAGCTCCAGGGGACAAAACTTGAAAAAAGCTTAACATTTTTTTCTTCTAAGTTTACAACACAGGAAGAGCCTAAAAGGTTATATACCCTTTGGAAAAAGTCTGGCAGTTTATCAAAAATATTAAGTTACCTTGTGACCCAGCAATTTTACCCCTAGGTATAAATCCAAAAGAATTGAAGACACGTTCACACAAATATTCACATAGGAATATTCATAGCAACAGTATTCACAATAATTGAAAGGTAAAAATAGCCCAAATATCCATCAACAAAAAATGGATAAATTGTGGTCTAACCACAGAATGGAATATTATTCATCCATTAAAAGGACTGAAGTACTGATACATGCTACAACATGGGTGAACCTTGAGAACACTGCACTAAGTAAAAGAAGCCAGA
Organism: Ictidomys tridecemlineatus; assembly: GCF_052094955.1. NCBI lineage: Eukaryota > Metazoa > Chordata > Mammalia > Rodentia > Sciuridae > Ictidomys > Ictidomys tridecemlineatus. The sequence continues at coordinate 73,745,297 of NC_135493.1, read as the reverse complement.
CACAAAAGGTCACATATTGTTTGATTTCATTTATATGAACTGGAAAACAGGGACAACTTTATGGAAACAGAAGTTTCCTAGGGCTGGGGGAAGGGGAGAAGTTGGTGTAAAATGGGGAGTGACTGGTAATGGGGAAAAGGCTTCCTTTTGGAATGATGAAAATTTCTAAAGTTGGTGGGGGGGAGTATCTCATGAAAATCAAGGTGAGATCCACAGAATAGAGGAAAGGGACCAGAAGATAGGGGGAGGCTGGGAAAGGAAGAAGTATTGGGGAGGAATATTAGCCAAATTATATTGTTATATCGTGTGCATGCAATAATAATGCCACCATTATGTACAACTATAAAAATGTGGAGAGAAAAAAGTTTTGAAAATTGTAATCAACAAGTAAATAATGACTGATTAACATGAAGTTATTTAGAGTCTTTACTATCTGATTTTTTTTTGTTTTGCTACAAAAAAAAGAAAATGTTCTAAAGTCAATTGTGGTATAGTTGCACATCTCTGAAAATTCTAAAAACTGTTGAACTGTACACTTTAAATGGGTATTCACTGTATGGTATGTGAATTACATTTCAATAAGCTGGTTCCCAAAATCCTGGGCCTTATCATTTCCATCAGGTCAGCATTCCTAGCTAAAATTATCTACAGCCAAGCCTTAAACCCTTCCAGCCTACTGAGTGATATGAGTGAGAGATAGTCACCTTCCTGGTTCCTTCTAATCACCTCAGTAATAACATGGTTTGGATTACTCTAGTCTCAAGTCAGTTTGGAAATGAGATGAGAATCAAATCAGGGGACCCAGGAAAGCAAACCAATGTCAACAATAAGCATATGAAAGATGTTGGACATCAGGGAAATGCAATTCAAACCACAATGAGATACTACTTCACACCCACCAGATGGCTAGAATCAAAAAGACTGACAATAACAAGCTTTGGGGAAGATGTGAAAATTGGAACCCTAACTCACTGCTGGTGTGAATGTGAAATTGTGCCACCTTGGAAAGTAGCCAAGCCATTTTTCTAAAAGTTAAACATAGAATGACCATATGATCCAGCAATTCTACCTTTAGGGATATATATCCAAGAGAAATGTAAACATATATCATGCAAAAAATGGCACATCAATGTTCATAGAGCCATTATTTGAAATAGCCAAAAAGTGGAAACAACCCTACTGTCCATCTATTGATAAACAAAATGTGATAAATATATATAATAGAATATTATGCTCCCCCTATCTTCTGGTCCCTTTCCTCTATTCTGTGGATCTCACTTTGATTTTCAAAAGCTTGTTATTGTCAGTCTTTTTGATTTTAGCCACATAAAAAGGTACAAAGTATTTGTAGTAAATGCTACAATACAGAAGAACTGGCAATATTATGCTAAGTGAAGGAAGTTAGTTCCCAAATATGATATACTATATGATTCTTTTATATGAAATATTCAGAATAAACAAATCCATAGAAACAGCAGATTAGTGGTTGCCTGGAACCAAGATTGGGAGGAGTGATGATAAAGGGGTGGTGAAGATTATAAAAATCAGTTGCAACAATGGTTGTACAACTTTGTGAACATTCTATAGATCACTAATATATACCTTTAAATAAGTGAATTGCAAGGAAACAAAAAATGATGACAGGGGTACTATAGCTCAGGTGGTACAGCACTTGCCTAGCATGACCAAGGCCCTGGGTGCCATCTCCAGTACTTAAAAATGACAAATATAATTCCATTTCACTTGAAGAAGTGAGAAATGCCTATCTACCGCATTAATATTCTTAAGCCTGCACACATTTGTTAATAAGTCTAGCAAACCCAACTCCCACTTTGTTGCTCCTCCTGGGATTTTCCCAACAGTATCATTTCCTGGTAATCTTCCTAAATTCACTTTCCTTTTGCAGGAAAATGGTCTCCCCTGGGGCCTCCAGAAGCCCCTTTACCCCAGGTTACTTCTTCCTTTGGGTCAGGAGTTTGTGGCCATCAAGATTGAATAGCTGAGATTTTGGAGTTGGTTTAACTCCATTTGTTAACAACAGCTTCTGGCACCTGAAAAATCTCAAGAGTGGTATCTTTTGCTGTGACCAAATATATCTCGGTAGAGAGAGGGGTTCACAGTTTCCCACTGCAGTAGGAGATATCTCTGGCCTAATGGCAAAAATCCTGAATCCAAAGTTCTCAGGAAATCTGACTTCAAATTTTGATTCTGCCCCTTACTTATTATGTGACCCTCAGTAAGTTACTCAATCTCTCTCATCCTTACTTTCCTCATCTGCAAAATGGGAAAATACCACCTATCCTGCATATTTTTAGGTTATCCTTTAGGGATAATGATGTTATCCTTTAGGGATAACCTAAAGATGAATGCTTACAAAAGTGTCTAGAACATGGATACTTAATTCAGTTCAACAAAATATGTGCCAGGTTCCAGACAAGGTGCTGGGGACACAAAGATGAATACAATACTAACTTGTCTTCCAGTTGTTCACAGTGTATAAATGCTGTTACCAGGAGTTTATTTTCTTTCTTCCTCATCTTAGCCTTCTTTTACAATGACGGTATAAGTTTCAGAATATTTTTTGCCTTTTCACCTCTGGGCTCTCAAGAGAGATCATGCTGATAGGGTAGCGGTAATGTTTACATGCTTCATTCTCAAACACAGGGAGTTGGGATAGTTACTTAAATGTTGTAGGGAAAATATTCCTTCTATGTTTTCAAGTTATTGTCAACAGTGATCACTAACTTTCCCAGTTTTTTTCTTTTTTTAACTTTTTTTAGTTGTTGATGGACACAATATCTTTATTTTTATTTGTTTTTATGTGGTGCTGAGGATCAAACCCAGTGCCTCACAAGTGCAAGGCAGGCACTCTACTGCTGAGCCACAACCCCAGCCCCTAACTTTCCCAGTTTTCATGGTATAAGTATGCTTATTCAGCACCTTAAAATAAGTAATCGAAAAACTCTAATTCTCTCTCACTCAGTATACCTCCACCCTATTTGGATTTATATTGCAATTGAAAAGACTGGTCACAAAGTATCACTTCCCAGTTTAGCTACCTTAGTGACCAATTTCTGGCTCACCCTCTTGATTTGGAGATCAGGTTCTATTCTAAAAACCAAAAGACTCTCCAGAAAAATACCAGCACAGTATATATAAGCAGAGGCTGACATATAGTAACTACAGGGGAAATACAGGAGATCTCAAAATGTTATAATAACACCAAGCCCATCCTTCCCTTGATGGAGCAATTCCACAAGTCACAGAAAAATATGTTTTTCTTTTCATTTTAGAATAGATTGGAAGAAACCCTTTGCCAAGCAAGAGCCAGTTGTTTAAATTTTTGATTTGAATTTTAAGCAGGATTATACATGCCTAAGAACATCATGCTATTTTTAGCTAATAGGTAGGATTGCTGTGTCCACAACAGTTTGGAGCAATCAGGAGCAAAACTATCAAACATCATCTCTCACTATGGTACCTTATCATTTTGTTCTTCTCTTTCTATTTTAACATTTTAAAAAGCTTCATCATGAAAACACTTGTAAAGCACACATACTAGACACAATACAAAGTTTAAATAAAAAGACATCGTTCCTATGTTTTATTATGGCTTTAATTCACATTAAACAAACCAGATATATGAGAGAAGCTCAAGTTTAGAGCATTCTCAAGTTGCCATCCAGCCCCTAAGTGTCCAAGGAGATACACTAGGAAGCAATTGTCCTAAACCTATCATCACCCTTCCAGTGCTTGCACTCTTTATGTATTAAAAGGAAAATGGTAATGAAAAAGTTCTCAAACTATCTGTGGTGACAGAGGCACAACTGTGTATCACTGAATTGTATATTTAACTGGGGGAATTGTGCAGTATATTTACCTAAAATCTCACTAAAGTCATTTAAAAAGGGAGGAAAATGTTCTTACTCAGTTCTAATTAGTCAAACCTATTTTTTAAGCTTTCACACTAAAGCTTATCTCGCTAAAGGCTGTTCTGGTTTGGCAATATTGCCTCAGTGCACAGTACCTTTTTCCACATATCTTTCTTTCTGTTGTTGCTTCCCTACTCTCTCTTCTGTTATTTCCCCAATAGTTTCCTATTACTCTTCTAGTGTGAACTAGGTCTTAGGGTCTCTCAGTTGTTATAACCATGTATCAACTGGTGGACTTCAGGATTAAATGAATTGCTGACCCTGGACAACTTCCCCTTCATGACCTTAGGCAAGTCACATCCAACTGTCCTGTGCTTATTCCAGTCTGCAGGATCAGGGGTTGGACCACATGATCCTTTCCAGCTCTCACATTCTATGTGGGAAAAATCCAAACAACGAACACTTACTTGGCTGATAACATGCAAAGTTGCTGCCATTTTTTCCAATACACATACACTTGGATTATTCAATATTTAAATACCTACCATGATGCAATCCTCCAAATAACCATATTTAATATATTTATGAAATGATCAACATGGGGTCCTTATTTTTAAAAACAAGCACTTTATCAAAGAAAATTCAGAGCAAATGCTTGATAGTCCCTCTAGACCTGTCTCTGAGGGTCCATTTTCAAATAAAAAAAAAGGAAAAAAGCTTTTAAATGCCAGATCCCTGTTGAATTTGGCAAACCAAAGAAAGAAATAAGATTGGGATAGCACTGCCTTAACAACAGTGATTAAACTAAAATCCTAAGAGGAAAAAAAAGGCCCTATGTATCAAGTGGTAGAAAGACCTGACACAAGACAGCACCTCAACCTCAACTCTCAGAAATATGCTCAGAGAGCAAATGAACACCACAGGAATCCCTCTACCCTGGATAATTTACAGCTTTTTATACAAACCCGTTGCATTTCCCCAACAAGTCACAGAAACATGTAGTCACCAGTTTCCAACATACCACCACCAAATTCACAGTATTATTTCCATGTGCCCAACATCAGAGAGTAAAAGTGAAAGAAACATCAATTTCTCCTACACACACACACACACACACACACACACAGAGAGAGAGAGAGAGAGAGAGAGAGAGAGAGAGAGAGAGAGAGAGAGAGAGAGAGAGAACTATGCAAGAGAAACCATTTCCTTTGTAGAAACTAAGTTGTCTAAGTTGTGGACATGTAATGGATAAATATTAGTTACTAATAAAAATCCAACGGTTAGGGTTAGCTCTCTACTGAGAATCAAACAACACACGCATAAATGATGAAAACAATAACCCTAAGGTGTGATCCTTGTCAGTAAGCTGAATGCCAAACATGGAGAGAAATGACTCAAAGTGTCCATTTGCATCCCTCTTTCCCACTACCTCAGACCAACAAGCTCTCCTGGTAGTTACCTCCCTACTCTGTGTCCCTATCCAAGAAGTCATGCAAAAGGTAGCAGGCTCTCTCTTTTTTTCCCTTCAGGCCCTGGGGGCACAGAACCAGCGTGGGGGAGGGGGCGGAAAGGACAAAGGTGGACACTTTCGAGCCCTCTCAACTTTGTCCTCGGGCTCCCACTGTCTTGTCTCTCCCCTTCTCCTCACAGAACTAGAGCACCTGCCAGAGACAGGTCCCCTCCTTCATGTTACTAACCAGATCACAGGGCCTAGGTGTCCAAGGAGCTCAGGCGCTGTACCTCTAAGGGACAAAGGCCAGGCTTACAAAGAGAAGGGGAGGCGAAAGAGTAGGGACGGAATGAAACCTTTACTAACAAAAGGAAGGGGGCACTAGAATACCAACCCAATCGCTGGTGTTCCCCGGAGGTTAGGTGAAATGTGTGTGGGGGAAGGGGAAGGTTTAGAAAATTCCTCAGGGAAAGAGGGCGCAGCAGCCAGCAGGAAGGAGGATGCAGACACTGAGGCTCTGGGGTGCGAGGGGGGCACAGTTCATGGGTGAAGAGAGGTGATGGCAAAGAGGTGAAGGCCAGACAGGACCCAGTGGACAGAGCAACACCGCGCAGTGCTGCCTGGGGCCAGAGAGGGACCCTCAGGAGGTGCTGAGAAGGGGGCTGGGGGCCCGCGGTGAAAGTATTCGGGTAAGAAGGCAGAGTTGGGGACGAAGTGTTGGAAAAGAGACTGAGAACAGAACCGTAGAGAGGCTGGGGGGGGACTGTGAGGGGGCCTGACCCCTGTCCGCCCCACCTCACCTGGCGCCGGGTCGGAGTCCAGGTCTAGTGCTGAGAAAGAACCAGCTCCAGCCAGTCCCTCCGTCCCGCGCGGGAGACCACGGACACAAAGCGGGGCGCGCGGGAGGAGGGGAGAGAGAAAGAGGGAGAAGGAGGGGGAGGGGAAGAAGGAGGAGGAGACGCCTGAGGCGCGCAAGGGGGAGAAGGAGGGGCGCCCGCCGCCCTTCGCCTGGGTCAAGGGGCGGGGCGTGCGCCTGGAGGCCGAGCACTGCCGGCCAATGGTCATCCCGCCGGCCTGAAGGATAGGGCGCGCCTTCTCGCAGCTCACCTCGGCACCAGCACCTGGGCCTCTTCTGGCCTCAGCCAATCAAACGCTTTCATTTGTATAACTGGCCCCGCCCATTCACCCCAACCAGGGCACTACTTGCTGAGAATACAAAGAAGGCACGCATCCCCAAAGCGAGAGGTGGTCGACTCCCGACGCCCTACCCCAAGGGCGCAGTATCCCCTTTCAGCATGTTTACCGGCCTTCTAGGTGAGGGGAGGGGGTGGAGTCAGAGAAATTTGGCTCAAGACCCCTTAAGAGATGGGAATTCTTTTTTCCCTGTGGGCCTTCTAATCCAGAGCTGCTCTTCTTTTACAGGGCACACAGTTCCCTGTCTTCACCTCTGAGTTCTCCGCCTCCCCTCCCATTTTTCCGGTTGCCCTAATCTCTGTGCTTCAACCCGTAGGCTGCTGCCCACTACTGGCCTTCTGCTGCACTGCATCCCTCATCAGTAGGGTCTGAGCACAGCCTTCAAAGCCGCCCCAGCCAACCCCTGTCCAGAAGGAAAAGGAGAGACAAAGAGATTACTGCACTAGGATAGCAGGGACCTGGTCAAGTGGCTCTGTACCACCAATAATTAGCATAAGTGCAAACTCCCCAGCCAAAGCATCTCTTCCCACCTTCCCTTCTCCTACCTTCAGGTCTGTACTGGGCCACAATGGTGACTGACTGGCCAGCCCGTTTCAGAGCAGCTGCAGCCTGCTCATGAGTTGCATTCCTCAGGTTCACTCCATTTACCTGACCAAAGAGAGGAGTCATGAGCCACTCCAAAAGCAAGAAAGGAAGTCCTCTGTCCTACCAGTTAGAAGGAAATGTCCTTCTCAAAATTCCATCCTTGCCCCCTAAATGAAACCTGAAGGACACAACATCTGTAGTGCAATAATTATCTTTGTAGGAGTCTAATGCCAATCAGGGTTAAGATCCAAGATATATTCATTTCCTCCTTAAGGATAAGTCTGGTCTTGGTCCCCTGTCCCTCACTAAGGATATCTATAAAGACAATGTATGTTTTCTCTAGTCCTTAGCTCTTGCCTCATCTCAAGAAGCTTTCTTTAAGGAAGCAAGGTCTCCCCTCCTCCCATTCAGACTGGCACAGCTCCCATCCTCCCACCTCGCCTTTGTCTCACCGATAAGATCCGGTCTCCCCTGCGCAGCTCCCCACTCAGGTCGGCTGGGCCTCCTGCCAGGATGAAGGAGACAAAAATGCCTTCTCCATCCTCTCCTCCTACGATGTTGAAACCTAGGCCTGTAGAGCCTTTGTGTAGGATGATCTTGCGGGGCTCTCTGGTGGGAAAGGAATGGAGACACAATGGAGGTCAGGACAAAAGGAGATAGGAACTGTTGTCCCTGTCAGGGCCAGCCTGGAAAAGGACCCATACATGCTGTAGGGAGTAAGGACTTAGGTCTATATGTATGATGCCCAGTTCCTCCCTTTATCTCCTGAAACCTGCTTGACTGCTCTTTGTTGTCAGATGCCCAGTTTCAGTTCCTCTTCTCTCCTTGTTCTTGAGGCCTTGGCATCAACTTCCCAATGGACAGCTCTCTCTCTATCAGGTCAACAAACCCGTACCCTGAACTCTAGAACCCAAATCCCAGAGCCCACTCACCAGTCCTCTTCCTCCCCAGAGCCTCCTATCCTATGGACCCTGTCACAGACCCTGGGCCACAAGAAGAGGAACATGTCAGGGACAGTGGACTCACCCTGAGTTGACTGCACCTACCATCCACAAAATGTGCATACTTACTTCACATCTGCCCCTCTGCCATCTCAAATTTCCACCCACCAACCATGACCCTTCCTACCTTCCCCAAGAACATATTTAATAAACCACTAGGTACCCTAATAGGTGATATGGGAGACAGAGATGAAGAAATCCCAGGTTCTCAAATGATGCTTAGGGATCATGAAGAAAGGGGATAAGCACATGAAAAATGTGACTAAAACTAATCATATCCGTGGAACCCCTTTCTAAATGGTCACAGTGTGATCAGGTGAGAGCAAACTTCCACACATATACTCACATACAACCCGACTCCCAGCACATTTCCAGGCCCACTTGTTACAAGCATCTTTCCTCAGAGAAGCCCTGAGTCCCAAATGAGGGTCCCCCTTTCTCGGTCCCAGTCTCAGATGTGAGGCTCCCTCCCTGAGTCCCCGATGCTCTGGTTCCCAACCTTCCACTCCTACCTGGCATCCCCTCCAGGCCGCAGGGAGCGGAGCGGCCAGGCCCACCTCTGCGAAGCCCTCCTCCAGGCCGAAGCTGAGGCCGAGCCCAAGCCCAGGGCCAAGCCGGAGCCTGAGAACTTGCGGGCCCTCTCCATGGCTCCTCTGGCTCTCCCCCTGTCTGCCTACCCTTCCGGCTCTACCGCCGTCTGCCCAGCAGCCTACCAGGCCCCACCCCGCAAACCTGTCCCCCGGAATCCCGGCTGGCCGGACCAGTTCCACCGCGGGGCTCAGCCGCAGCCACGGTGGGGCGGGGCCATTCCCCGTGAGGCCACCGGGCCTGCTGGCCTCTCAGAATCCCCCCAACCCCACTGGCTGAACTGCTTTCTTCAATAATTTGGAGTGGCTGGAGCACAGGGGGGGCGGGGGTGCAAACTATGTCAAGGCAGGAAAACCCACAGCACCCACCTCCTCAGCCCCTAAACGCTCCACCCCACCCTTTATCTGCACTTTCGGATCGGGGCCACTCGGTCGGCGCTCCCCCTGATGGTAGAACTTGTCTTTGCAGCCACCTCTGTTCCTCTCTAGGTCAGAGAGGGGCCCCCTGCCAAGACGTCACAGCTAAGGGCAATGAGGGCCAGAATACTCTTCTTTGCAAGAGGCCTGTCGCAGGCCAGAAATGATTCCTCTCCTCCCCCCTCCATGGGCCAGATGAATGGGGCGAGGGTCTTACCTGGTGAAGTCCTCCTCGGCCAGCATGTGCCTGGGGATAGGAGAGTAGCGAGTGGGGGGGACCTGAGGAGGAGCCGGGTAGCTGACCTTGCTCTCCACCGCCCCGAGATAACCCAGGCTGGAATTATGGCTTATGTGGTTGTCAGCCAAGGCGGTAAAAGCTGGGGTCAAGTAAGGGAGAGAAAAGTTCAGGATTGTTCCAGGCAGGTACCTACCCCAACCCCCTTCCAAGGAATTTCCCTCACACCCCTTCTCAGGTCTCTAGGAAGAGATGCTGATTCCTTAGGCACCCCCCCTCCCTTGGCCATCCACCCCCTAGGGTTCCTCCTCCGCAGTCCCTTTCTAAATCCTGGGCTCACTCCTGTAACTCTTAGAAAGAGCTGAAGTCAAGGCAGTCTACAAAGAAAGGCCTGACTAGAGGTGTGACTAATAATAATCCCTCACATCTCTGTAGCCTAATACAGTTTTCCAAGGGCTTTCTCCTCCATGATCTCATTTGATCCTTGTACCAGTCCTATGAGGAAGGCAGCACTATATCATTAGCTTTTTGCCAAAGAGGAAAGTAAAGACAGGTGAAAAGGACTTGTCCAAGGGCACCCAGCTCCAAGGGATACAGCTGGGATCTGGACTCAGTTCTGAGCACTATCTCCTGCACTTCCTCTTTTTTTTAAAAAAATATTTTTGTAGTTGTCGTTGGACACAATATCTTTATTTTATTTGTTTACTTTTAATGTGGTGCTGAGGATCAAACCCAGGGCCTCACACATGCTAGGCTAGCATTCTACCGCTGAGCCACAATCCCAGCCCCCCCCCCCCACTTCCTCTCTTCACAAGGGACACAAACAAACTTCCCCTCCCCAAAAGCAGGAGCACAGCCTGAGGCCAGGGAAGGAGCCAGAGAGTACGTACTGCTGGCGTAGTCAGGGGGAGCGTACATGTCGTTGAGGTGGAGACTGCCTGGCTTAGCCACTTTCAGATAGACCATATCAGATGTATTCTTCAGTGAGGCTACAGCTTCCTCGTGCCTCACATCCTGTAGATTGGTGTTGTTCACCTAGAAAGGGAGAAGCCTCAGCCTGGGAATTGGGAGAAAGGAAGGCCTCTCTCTAGGCTCCGGAGGGGTGCCCTTGCAATGAAATTCAATGGTGTGCTAACAGAGGTCCAAGTATAGTGCTGTGAGGACACAAGACAAGCAGGAGGAAGGGAAAGAGCAGGTGAGGGAGCCCCTGCCACAGAGAGAACTAGGGACTTGGTATGAGAAGATATTCTTTTTTTTTTTTTGAGAAGATATTCTTGAAGTACCCCAAGATGCCTCATCCCCAGTGAGGTTTAGGTGGAATGACAGGGTGCTAGAGCTCCTCCTCCCCACCCTACCATTTGGGCATCCCCATGAAGCCTGTCTCACCGCCAGCAGCCGGTCCCCAATCTGTAGGCGTCCATCCTTCTGAGCAGCTCCCCCCTCAATGATCTTGGTGATGTAGATGCTGTTGTCTCCTGGGATGTGCTGGTTGCCAATGCCCCCAGCAATGCTGAAACCCAGGCCTGGGAGATAGTCAGCAGGGAGTGAGAGAGGGTCACAGAGCAGGTTAGAGTGTTTGGTCAATCCCAAAGCTAATTCCCTTCCTCCAGCCAACCCACTGGCCCCTCAGGAGCACCCCCCAGGAATCCCAAACACTAGGCTGCCATCCCAAGGTCAGTAAGGGTGAGACCTGAGGTCAAGAAAGAAAGCTATGAGCTGGAACTGGAGGAGTCACACAAGGAGTAAGGCCATTCCCTTCCATTCCCCATGGGGCCAGTCAAGACCTGGGGCTGGGGCTCTGGCTAGAGCACAGGAACCCAGAGGGCCGCACCTTTGGGCCCTTTGAGCAAGTTGACCTCCATGATGGTCTCGGGTGGGGGCTGTCGCCTCCGCACCACCAACCGCACCACAGGACCTGCCTCCTTCAACGCCTCCACGGCCCGGCTGTGCACCACCTCCGACACGTCCACCTCATTCACCCGCAGAACACAGTCATTCACCCTGCGGGGGAAGCCCGAGAGGCATGACACTGTGCCACAGCCCCTCCACCCCCTCTCCCACATCCTTCCCCTCCTGCCCACTCCTCTTCCTCCTCCTCCATCCTCTCCCTCTCCCCATATCAGATCTAATGGAAGGGTCATCCTGCCAGGCTGGCCCTCCTCCCTTCCTCTCCATCCCACCCCTGACACCCACAATTCTGCTTCCAGTATCTCTCACCCTAGCCTTCCATCCATGGCAGCTGCTCCACCAGGGATGATCTTGGTAATAAAGATTCCAGGGTCATCAGGGACATGGGGGTTGTCGATGCCACCTGCAATACTGAAGCCCAGGCCAGAGTTGCCCTGTGGAAGGGGGTGGAAGGGCACATTCTATTCACTGTGAGGGCACAAAGGAAGGTTCTAGGCAGCACCCCCCCCCTTTAGACCCAAAGAAAATTTTCCAGGCCCCCTTGGTAGGCTGGTGGACATTTGTCAGAAACTCAGCAGGCTCCCAGCCTGTGCTGACCATTCTGGCAGTGAGGCCTCAGCAAACCCATCCCCTCCCCAATTCCCCAGGCCTCAGCGAGCAAGGTCAATTAATATTTGTTAGGGAGTTGATTGATTGATGCAGTGAAGTGGCTCTGAAGGCTGCTGTTTCCCTGTCCTCTCAGTGCAGGTTCCTCATGAGTGTTGAAACTGGTGTTCAAGGCCCTCCCCTCTTTTGACTTCAGCCCTCTCCTCCCCTTTCATCCTCTCCCCACAGGCAGACTCACCCGTTCGAGTACTATCTCCTCATATTTGAACATGCCATCACTGCCATTCACCTAGGGGAAGACACAGGCAGCTCGCTCAGTGCCTCTTGCCCTCCCAGTCATCTGCCCTTTGGTCAACCTGCCTCCTCCCCTCCCCCACTCCCACAGAGTAGAGGGCCCACATACATCCCAGGTCACCTCTAGGCCACAGATGGGGACAGGCTGACCCCAAGGGGGCCACTCCCCTCCCCTTACATCCAACCATATCAGGCCAAACCCAGCTGCTTACTTAGCTCGGATCAATTGTCTGGGACTGAGCCAGTCAGTGGTGCACTCACCAAGAGGCTGGGCTCCAGGGCCTCAGGGTTCACTAGGAGGGGTGCAGGGCTGGCCTAAGGGGGGTGGCAGAAATGGAGCGTGGGGGGCAAATTGCACCACACCCTGCTCCATAGGGGGTACCCAGAGGTCTGGCCAGAGAACCCCTCCCCTTCTGAACATAGCTCCCCCTGACTTGTGGACCATAGAGTCCTACCATGTAAGAAAGCAGACAACATCTTATCTAACCCCCTCATGTGACAGATGGTGACATCCAAGAGAGGATGTGGAATGTGCCTAAGGGCACAATGGGAGTTAGTGGCAGAGCAGGCCCTAGAACCTGGATATCCAGGTGCTGTTTGGATTAAAGCAAGCTGTCAAGGCCATCATCCCCTTTCTCCAGAAGAACTCATGGGAAAAAAGGAAAGTTGTTCCCTTCAGAGTACCTTATGAACCCTTACTCTACACCATCTTCAGGGCCTCCAACAACACAATTCCTCAGGACTGGACAAAAGTCAAAGTCCTAATCCATTTTCTACCAAGGGACTGTTGATTCTTTGTATGTTCCAGCAGAAATGGCCAGGGTGGGATCTAGTCAGGATTCAGAGGCAAAGCCAGGGCAGGACAGGAACAGAGTAGACACTGTTCTTCATGAGGTGAGGGATAACATGGTGACCCACAGACTGATTACCAGCAGAATTCCGCGTGGTTTTCAATACACAATAGCCACGGAGAGGCAATGGAAGGGGTCAGAAATGCAGGGTTGATTTGACCAACCCACAGAGATGGCCTCCCAGACAGGACATATATGTGGCCACTTTTCAAGTGGAAATCTGATTCTGGACAAACAAGTAGCACCTGCTCCCTGGTTCCCAATCGCATTTGCAAGAATGAAGAAGTTCTCTTGCCTCTCTCCCCAGGCAATCTGGCACCTCCCCCCTTCTTTTGTTGGCTAGGTTGTCCCTTTCCTAATCCCTAGCCTCCACTCCAGAAGAGAGCTAGAAAACCAGAGTGGGGGCTCCTTTGAGCACCCTGCTGTGCTTCCCCTTCCTGCCTCCACCCCCTGCAGCTTTAGTTTCAGCAGACAGGGGGGAGAGAGAGAGAGGCTAGTCATGCCTCTGCCGTTTGGGGATATGGCTCCCAAGACTTCATGCCCTGCAGCCCTGGAAGGAGATTAGAGGTCTCCAGCTATAGCTTCACCCTGTTCCTGATCCCAGGAGGAAGAACGGATGGTATCTTCAGAGACCCAGAACCAACACAGCTGCTTGAAGTACCATGCAACAGACATACAAGCAAAAGGACACCCATTTGGTTCTTGTATGCATCTGGTGTACCATGTGTGCCCACATGTGACAAGCCATGCCTCAAACCCAGTTCAAGTGGTACCCAGAGACTTCCACTTCCCATTGGTCTACCCTCTAGTCCCCACTCCACCCTCATTCAGGGACCTTGCTTCCAGGGCCAAGGAGTCATCCAGGGATCAGCTCCAGGAAAGACATCTTAGTCAACTGGTATAGCCCTGGGATTGGTACCTGTCTTCAGCTGGGCAGGACAAGTATAAGAAAGTGTTTGCAATGGAAGGGCCAAAGGACAGAGGGGCAAAGGAAACAAGGGGACTTGCTGGAGAGGGCAAGGGGCAAAGTCAAGGGGCTGAGGTAAGAGATGCAGGAAACAGTAAGTATGGACAGACAGAAGGCCAGAACTGAGGATTCCTCTCTCCAGGAAGTCCCCACCTTTGCTTCTGAGCGAGAGCACATCCTATCCCCAGAGGAAGACAGAGGCAGCCAGAACGGGTCATCAGCTTGGGGCAGTCAGCACCTGCCCTCAACAGCAAAGCCTCCTCCTCCTCTCTCCCCACCCTAGGGGCTGCAGAGCCGAATAGCCAGACAGGCCTTCCGCCATGCATGCCAGGGACCTGGCTCTGCCGGCCCAGCCTCCATTTTGCTGCTTCTCCCACAGATGCTCCTTCCATTTTCTAAGCTGGCAGTTTAGTCTGGGAGTGGAAGCCGGAGTTGTGCCCAGCACCCAGAGGCTCCCAAGCTGTGCCAAGTCAGGACTGGGGGGCTAAGTTCTCCCACATCTGGAGCTGCCCAAGGGGGACATGCCCTACTGGGGCCAGTCCCTGCACCAGGGCAGCTGCCCCTTGCTTGGCTCCAGGCACCATGCCTGCTCTGGAGCGAGAAAGCTTGCTTCACCCCCCCAACCCCCAGCACACACACTTCAGAGCTGCTTGGACAAAAGAGTCTGTCCTTCTCAGCAGCCTCTCAGCCTTGCTTGGGACGTGTCTCTCGCCTCCTCCCCCTCCCCTCCCTTGCCTGTCAAGCACTGCTCACCAGGGACAACACACACACAGACACACACACACACACACACACACACACACACACACACGGGTACACACTCTGGCAGCCACATGCTCACACACATATACATGTAACCACACACACATGGGCAAACCCAGCTATCCCTGCAGCCTCATCTATAGAGACACCTCCACATTCAGAGAGACATCCCCACACGTCCATGTGCACATTCACACACAAAGGGACTGGGACTGAGAGGACTCATGGCATCGAGGGATGAAGCTCAGCAAGCCCGGCACATGGGCTTCTCTACATAAGACTCACAGGCGCTCCATTGCCTTCCTCCACATACCCCAACATACATACACACATACACATATGTCACCCCTACGCAGAGTACCATGCCCCCTCCTCCCCTCCTGTGGAGACACACACAACCCCCGCAGAACCTCCCGCCCCCTGCCAGACACAGAGACACTGCCAAACCCCCGCACTGAGACAAACCCAATTCCCCCACACAGGAAAATGTGCCCCTCCGCCATACCTTCACCCCTTGACACACACAGCTCCTCCCAATCCCCTCCGAATGGAGACCCCCTGAACACACACACACAGGGAACCGCACGTTCCCAACCACCTCTCTTTGCTCAGCTGCAATGCTAAGGCTCGGGGATCCACAGGCTTGGAGCCCCAGCAATCCCTGCTGCACCCCAGGCCTCTAAGGCACCCACTTTCCAGCCCTCCTGAATTGCCCCACCAGCGCCCCCCACCTCCGCTGGTCCATACCTGCTCATACCAGTCCCGGTTGGTACAGGTGCATTCAGGCCACCAGCTGGGGCCACTGCCGTTGAGTTTGGGGGTGCTCTTGCCTGGGACTGGCTTAGGGGGCACTGGCCCCACATCCCGGCCGGTGGGGATGAGCTTGGCCTTGGTGCGAGGAGTGGGGGTGGCCCCTGCCTGTGAGGGCAGGGTCTGCGAGCTGTAGCCCCCATAACTGGAGCTGGCCCCATTACCCCCACCTGGCCCATAGGGGTCGGGCACCTGCCAATCCCCGTAGCCAGGAGGTTCGAGGCGCCGCAGGGCGGCCAGGCGGGTCACTTCATAGCACTCGGGGCACTTACAGCAGTGCTGGTGCTTGTGCATGGCACTGCCCCCCGCAGCTCGGACCCCCCAGCCCACGCCAGTTTCCACACCGCCGCCGCCGCCGGGCTCCCGGGCACACTCACACTGCTCGGACCAGGAAGGGGGGGGCACCCGTGGGGGCGCCCGGGCAGAGCGGGGCCTGGGGCCGGGAGGGCGTCCGGGGGCCTCTGCCCCCACGCTGCCCCGCACCCATGGCTCCCCCTCTAGCACTGGTGGCTCCGTGTCGCCCGTCGTGGCTTCTGGGCCAAGGCCCAGCGGCAAAGAAGAAGCGGGAGCCCAAGCAGAGACTGGGTGCAACGAGGACCGCTTCTGCTCTGGTCCCCAGGATGGATCTGAGTGGAGTCAAGAGCATCTCTCCCTGGCTCCCTTCTCAGTTGATTCCAGCCAATCAGGGCGCAGAGTTAGGCAGCGGCAGCGGCAGGAATGCTAAACAGCAGCTCCTTAAAGGAACAGAGGCAGCAGCGTCCCCAGGCTCAGCCCCAGCTCCTCGGATCTCTGGGGTACTGTCCCCCTAGTGTAGGAGCAGAGGACTAGGACCAAAGGAAAGCTCGAGCGCGCGATCTCATCCCCCTATGTCCCCAATTTTAGCCCGTTCCCCTTCCACTCCGCCCCACCCCATCTCCAAGAGGGAGTTGCATAGAGATGCTCAATGGGTCCCCAGGCTTGCTCTGATCTGGGGCCACCAGAAGTAAAGACTTGAGGGAGCAGAACTGACCGAAAGGACATTGGAACAGAGTGAGAAAAGTCCTCTTTCCTACAGGGGACAAGCATATAAGGTAACATATGAGGCCTGCTCTCCTGTCAATACCTCTTCCTCAGGACTATTGTTCTCTCATCCTCTAGGCCCCGAAATGACTGTGAACCTCACACTTGACCTTCTTACATCACCACTGAGGGACTCAATCCTAGAACAGGCAGTAGTAGAAAACTCCAAGCACTTGTCCTTGGTCCACATACTCCTGTCCCTCCATTCCATTCTGCCATGGTTATGATGGGGGAAGGAGCTTCTGGATTCTAAGAGGAAAGAGTCCAGGATAGGAGAAAAGGTAAGAGAGCTGAAGTGAGAGAAGTCATTCTGCGGGTCCAGAGAAGAACTTGAGAATACCCATCCAAAAGACATCTCCTTTGCCTCTCATGGCTCATGCAGCCTGTTGGGGGATGGGAGGAGGGTAACAAAGCAAGAAGACCGTCTCTTGTTGTTCTGCTTTTGTCTTTAGCTTACAATGATTGAGACTTTACGAAATCTTAAGTGCTTTATGTGCAAACCAACATCCTACCAAGGTAGTAACATTATTACCTTGATTTTTCCGACAAGAAACTGAGGACCAGAGATGTTAACAAAGCTAGATAACAGAGCTGAAAGTAACAGAATCAGGATGTAAATCCTTGCCATCTGACTCCAGGGGCTATGCTCTGAACCATTCTAGTATAATGAATCTATTCTAAGTTCTGCTGCAAAGCCTAGGTCTCACTTCAATTCAACAAACATTCATAGAGCCACCTACTTTGGACAACACCTTGATGTACATGCTAGAGTTACAGAGATTCCTCCTTAATTCAACAAATATCCATGCTGCTATTCTAGGATTTGAAGATATGCTTGCAAACAGAACAGAACAAAACAAACAAAACAAATTCCTGCCCTTGGGGAGTTTACATTCTCATGAGGAGACACAGACAAAAGTAAACACAATAAAAAAGTGAATGGTATAATGCATGTGGTGATAAGTGCCATAGACAAAAGAAAAAGTAGAGCTGGGCACAGTGTAACACACCTGTAATCCCAGCAGCTCCAGGAGCCTGAAACAGGAGGATCTCAAGTTCAAAGCCAGCCTCAGCAATGGCCAGACACTAAGCAACTCAGTGGGACCCTGTCTCTAAATAAAATACAAATTAGTGCTTGGGATGTGGGTAAAATGGATCCATGGATTGGGAATGCTAGGGGAAGACTCCAAATTGGGATCTTTTTTTTCTTTGAGCTATTCATCCCCACATTTTAATATGAAAATTTACAAATAAACATAAAAATTAAAAGAATTTTACCGACCACCTGGATTTCCAGAAAGATTTTACTATGTATGCTCTATCATATGTGTATCCTCCATATATCCCCTACAATATTTTTGTTTTGTTTTTGTTTTTGTTTTTTACATTACTGGCTATTGAACCCAGGGTTGCTTTAGCACTGAACCACATCCCCAGACCTTTTTAATTTTTATTTTGAGACAAGTTCTCACTAAGTTGCTCAGAGCCTTGCTAAATTGCTGAGGCTGGCCTCGAACTTCTGCATAAACCTCTTGAGTTTCAGGAGTTTCAGGCATGTGCCACCAAGCCTGCCCCCTTCAACTTTTTGAAAAGGAAAATTTAACAACGTACAAAAATGTTGAAAGAATAGGGCTGGGGTTGTGGCTCAGTGGTAGAGTGCTTGCCTAGCATGTGTGAGGCACTGGGTTCCAATCAGCACCACATAAAAATAAATAAAATAAAGATATTGTGTCCATCTATGACTAAAAATATATTTTAAAATATGTTGAAAGAGTAGCACAGTGAATATCACTGTATGTCTTCCTCATCAAGTCAACAAATAGTAATATATTGTTTCATTTGCTCTATCTAGGGATCCTTTGCTTTTTTCCTGATCCATTCGAATATAAGTTTTCACTACACTTCATCTCCTAAGTACTCCAGCATGTATCTCTTGGTAATAAAGACATTCTCCCACATAGGCACAATATTTATGATACCTAAGAAAATTAAGCATAATCTCACATCATCTAATATCTAATATGCAGTTTGTACTCCAAGTTTTCCAAATTTGCTTTTTATATTTATTTTAAAAAATTAGAATTAACCAGTGTTTTGAAAACTTCCATTAGCTATTATTTTATAGCGGGTCTGCTAAAACAAATTCCCTTAGCTTTCCTTTGTCTGAAAATATCTTGATTTCTGCCTCATTTCTCACATTATGTTTATGTCTTTAGTCATTTTTAACCTAGAACAGACCCAAAATTTTAAAACAACTTTTATGCTGGGCATGGTGACACACATCTGTAATCCCAGGTACTGGGGAGGCTGAGGCAAGAGGATCAATAAAATTAATTGATCACATAAAAATAAATAAAACAAAGGTATTGTGTCCATCTACAGCCTCACCACCTTAGTGAGACCCTGCCTCAAAATAAAAAATAAAAAGGGTTGTGAATGTGGCTGAGTCATAGAGTGCTCTAGGTTCAATCCCCAGTACCACAAAAGCAAAACAAATAAACAAAAATAAATAAAATCAACTTTTATTTTGAAATAATTATAGATTTATAGGAAGATGCAGAGATAATACAAAAAGGGCCTGTGGACCCTTCATCCAGTTTCCCCCAATTATTTATTTATTTAATTTTTAGTTGTAGTTGGACACAATATTTTATTTTTATGCGGTGCTGAGGATCGAACCCAGGGCCTCGCACTTGCTAGGTAAGCGCTCTACTGCTGAGCCACAACCTCAGTCCTCCCCCAATTATTACATCTTCCATAATTACAGTACAAAATCCAAATCAGGAAGCTGACATTGATACAGTGTGTATATAATTCTATGCCACTTTGTCACAGATGGAGAGTCTTATAACAACAACTGCAATCGAAATACAGAACTATTTTGTCACCACAGAGACCTAGTGGTATCATCATTATTTAATTGAGGTAAGGAAAGAATAGAAACCTTACCTCCCTTCAAGTCCCTTTATTCCCTCTCTTTACTTTTCTTTTTTTCTTTTTTTTTTTTGGGGGGGGGCTACTGGGGATTGAACTCAGGGGCATTCAACCACTGAGCCACATCCCCAGCCCTATTTTGTATTTTATTTCTCCTATTTCCTTAACAAAACTGGCTGAGCTGCTTAGAGTGCGCCACTGTGCCCGGCTCTTTCCCATTTCTAATATGATTATGTTAAATATTTCCTCTAAATACATTGAGATCCACAATCTTATACTCATTGCTTCAGTTACCAAACATAGATGACTGAAGAGAAGGAAAGTCTACTGTAATTGCCCATATTTGTGCTCATTCTATTCTTTCTTCCTTCCTGAGATTCCAAGATTTCTTCTTTTATCATTATGTTTTGAAAACTTCCATTAGCCATTATTTTAGAGTGAGTCTGCTGGCACAAATTCTCTTGGCTTTTCTTTGTCTGAGAATGTCTTGATTTCTGCCTCATTTTGCCACCTCCTCCTCCTGCAGTACTAAGGATCAAACCCAGGGCCTCAAGCATGCTAGCCCTTTTTCATTGTTTATTTTGAGACAAGTCTGGTTAAGTTGCCCAGCCTGACCTTGAACATGTTATAAGTTTTTTAGTTTGTTGTTATAGTCTTCTTGTTATAAAATTTCTAATTGATTCTTCATTATATCTCCTATTTCCTTGCCAAAACTTTCTGTTTTTTGTTCATTTCAACTTTCTTTGTAATTGCTCATTGAAGCAGTTATTTTGAAATGTTGGTTACTTTTGATCTTGTCAAATAATTAAAACCTCTCTGTCATCTCAGTGCTGGTGTTTATTCATCATTTCTCCTTGAAGTTGAGGGTCTCAGGATTCTTGGTATGATGAATGGGTTTTTTTATTGCATCTTGGGGATTTTTGTTGTGAGACTCTGGATTTTATTTAAAACTTGGTTTTGGTAGGCTTTTTTAGATACCAATGCCATCAGAGGAAGAGGCTACTGCCTACTTGCTGCCAGGTAAGGGTTCAAGTTCAAGTTTCCACCCCTTGGCCTCAGTTGGGGTTCCTTCTTACTGATGCACAGAGAGGGATATTCCAGCTCCCTGCTAGGCCTCCACTGATGTCTCCCTGGCTGAGAGAGGTTGAAATGCCACTTTAGTTCTCCAGGCAGTATCCACTGACACTGTGGGTAGGAAGTGGAAGAAAGATTGACAGGGGAGGAATCAGGGCAGAGACCTCATTAATGCTTCATTGTGGTGAAAGTTCTGACTCTTCACTAGGCTTCCACAGATACTCTGACACCACCCAACAGGGAAAGAGGTCTTATTACCCTGTGGGGATGGAAGTCTGGGCTCTCTACATAGCCCTCTCTGACACCACTGTAGAGAGAGAGGGAAAGTCTGGACAGGGACAAAGTCTGGATTCTCTACTTGACTCTTCCTCGCTTGGGTGGAGCTGCTGGTTCTGTAGTGTTTGATTTTAGTGGTTATTGTCTAAGAATTTTCTATCTGGCTAAGCTGGTCTTCTGGCCAGAGAAAAACAAGCTTTTATTAGGGAGCATCTCCCTACTCATCTATTTACAGTGGCTTTTCCAAGCTGCTAGATTCTTCAGCACTCAGTCTGGGATATTCGAGGCAACAGGAAAACCCAGGGAATGTACCACCATGGGTTCTGGTCACTGAGTTTCCTAGTCAGTCTGCCCTTTTCTCCTTGTAAGTCTTATGTTTGTTTTATATATAATGCTTAAAGTTTTAACTATACTTGGTGTGAGGAATAGGAAGAAATATGTTTAGTTCAGTCAGGTCCAAAACTGGAAGTCCTCCATCTGTTTTCTTTTTTTTTCCTTTTTTTTTTTAGTGCTAGGGATTGAACCCAGTACTCATGCATGCCAGGGAAGTGTTCTGAACCACATCCACACACCCAGTCCCTGATCTTTTTTTTTTAATTAAGCATGTTTATTTTTTGAAGAGTACAAGTCAGTTGTTTTGTAGACTATCCTACAGTCTGGATTTGTCTGTTTTTTCCCCCTTCATGTTGTCATTTATCTTGTTCCTTTATACCCCATATTTACTGTAACCTAGAAATTAGAATAGAGGGAATATTAAATAGGTTAGTGAGGATAAACCTCACCAAGAAGTTGGCATTTGAGCAGAGACTTGTGGCCAGTCAGGAAGTATACCATGCAGAAGAGTAAACCTAGCAAGGGAACAGCCAGTGCAAAAGTCCTATGTAAGAGTGTACCTGGCCTATTCAAGGAACAGAAGGGAGGACCCAGTGGATGTAAGTGTGAGAGAGTGTGAGAATAGCTGGAGACAAGATCAGAAATTCAATAAGGTATTAGATACATAGGGCCTTGAAGATCATTGTAAGAGTATTGGCTTTACTTTTTAAAATATCTTTATTTTATTTTTTTTATGTGGTGTTGGGGAACAAACCCAGTGCCTCACGCACGGTAGGCGAGCACTCTACCTCTGATCCACAGCCCCAACCCTTGGCTTTACTCTTAAAGACAGGGAGTCATATGCCAGTTTTGTGCAGAGAACTGACAAGCTCTGATCTGGTTTTATCTGGATTGGTCCAGTTTCTTTGCGGACAATAGGCTGCAAGGTGTAAGGGTAGAGGCAGTGAGACTAGTCAGGACGCTACTGAAGTGATCTTACTGAAAGGTAATAGTGGCTTGGAACAGGTGGCAGCACTGGAGGTGATGAGAAGTGGTTGGTTTCTGGGTATATTTTGAAGGGACAGATGTCAGGATTTGTTGAAACCACAAGATGTGGTTGCTTTCAAGGATTTTTTTTGTTTGTTTGTTTTTGTTTTTTGCAGAGCAACTGGGAAGGTGAAATGGCTATTGATTGTACTGAGGACTTTAGGAGTGGTCATTTTTTGGGGAAAGATCAGATTTGGACATGTTGAATTTGAGATGTCTACTAGACATCCAAGTGGAGATGAACACAACCCTGCTGCCAACATGTTAAAAATTAGAGAAATAGAAATACAGAAGTAGATCATTGTAACATCAATGAAAAGTGCTATTTCAGAGGGGTGCACTGAAAAGCAAGTTATCAACTTTACCTGGGTGGGGAAGGACTTAAGAAGAGTTTCAAAAAGGGGTTGACATCTTTAGTTTGGTCCTGAAAGGTGACTAGGTGTTCATTAAGTAGACAAAAGAGAGAAGTGTCATGTTTTCTGTCTTAGATCTTGACTCACAGTGGTTGTTCAGTCAGACCCAACCCAGTCACCAGTTGTGTGACCTTGAGCATTACTTCTCTGAGATCAGTTCTTTAAATCTGTGAAATGGAAATAATCATAGCATTTTTGTGAAGATTAAATGTAGAACGCTTAACATACCGCATAGTAGTGTTAATTATTATTGTTGAATATACGAATGAATGAATGAACGACTATCTTTCTTAATGGCCAAGTCTAGATTAGTCTGGTAACTAGGGAGCTTGAAGTGTTGTATAAGCTCATCAGTTTGCCAATAAAGAGTGCTAAACTCCTTTCTACATCCTAAAAGTGGTTCAGGAAAAAAAAAAGTCCCGGAGAGCCTGGGCCTTCTGAACTTCTCTGATAGAGGAATTAAGTATTGGGAAGCCTGAAGTGAATAGAGAGGGTCAATTTTTTCTCCCAATTTTGCCCTGCCTCATTCCCTTTGACTCCTCCCTCCCCTCCTTCCATTCTTCTTTCTTTCCTCTTTTCATTTTTTAATGAATCCAAGTAAACTACCTTTAGATTCATAGTAAGCTTCTCTCTACTCCACAGGCTCTTGAACACTTAGAATGAACCCCACCGATAAGCCAAGGAGATAAATAACACTGAGACTCTGAAGCTTAACCAGAGACCCGCCCCCGACTCCCAACTGCTAGGGCTCCAGCCAGAGGCCCCAGGGAGATAGGCGCCCCCTATGGGTGGAAAGCGTTCCCTATGCCCCTTCAGGCGGCTGTGGTTGCTAGGCGACCGCGGGGCCTGCGCTGAGACAGGCAATGGAGTTCGGGAAAGGGATTTGCGGGGAGAGAGACCATTTCTCTCCTTCCACCGCCTCTTCCGCGCCTTCAGCAAATAGACGGGTTGGGGCGGTGCTGCTTGCTGCTGTCATATAATCTGAGCTCATTCTTGAAAACAGAGCTTCATCAGGTGACCTCAGTCTGTGTGTGGAGAAACGGATCTCGCTTGCCCCAAATGTGGTTTCTTCTGGAATCTGAAAACCCAGGTCGCTGAAGGCAGAAGTTTCTGGTTCACAAGAAGTGGAGGATGGGCATTATTGTGGGTTCAATGAGAATTCTGGCAAATTGAGAGTGGGTGGGAATAATTTTGGTGATCAGTCCTGTATCAATATTTCCCCACCACTCCCAATTAGGAAAGTACAACTTTAACCCATTAAAATAAGAAGGCCCCATGGGAATGACAATATAAAGGATCATTCATACCTCTGTGGGGACAAAATTCTCAGTGACTTTCCTGAATTTGATTTCTCCACTAAGACAGGAGAGATCATGAGGTTGGCAAACCCCTGTGAGTAGGGACAGAGCCCAACAAGAGGGAAAGAAATAGCAAGAGAGAGTGGTAAACACGGTATTCAGTAGCTTCCTAGTTCTGTCTGCTTTGGGGATACCTGGCTCCGTGCTGAAGTACCTTGTCTTTATGAGAGTCTTTGGCAACCAGAAATCCACAGCTTTTTCCTCCCAGCAACTGAGCATTCTGGCCCAGGAGTAGGTCCAGGCAGGCCAAGGCCATGGCTGTTTAATAACCTCTCCATTGGAACTTGCCCTCTCAGCTAGTATAACAGAAGCTTCCTGTGGCAGAGCCCCAAGCCATGGCAAGCTCAGGGGAGAGCTGTGCCCAGGAGTGTCCTCGTGGGCTTCCCCCCAAGAGTTCCAAGGTAGTGATATTAGCCTGAGGTAACTGGCAGCTAGAGAGCATCTGGCCCAGCCACTGCCTCAGTCCCCAACATTCCACAAGACAGGATGGCAGGGAAGAGGATCCTGGCTCCCTGTGTTTCCAAACTGAACTGGGTCGGGGCTGTGCCTCTGCTCTATTAATAGCCCCCTAGTCCAGCCTGCTAGCCCCAAACCCGGATGCCAGGAGCAGTGAGTCAGCAGCTAAAAATAACGAGCAACTGCACCCGAACCCCAATGAGCAGCTCCCCCAGGCCCTCCACCCTCAAGTTTTTTTGTCAGTTTCAGTCTCTAGTCCAGAGCCTTATAGGGTTTAGGCATGCTATAGCTGTCCAGTCCTCCTGGGAAAAGAATAAGGATTTACAATGGCAGACTCAGGGCTGAGTCCCCAAGGCTGGAGGCCAGGGGCTAAGGGCAAGGGATGGAGCTGGGCACTGGCCTTCCAGCTGGGTATCAGGACGCTGAGGTTAGAGGAGAACAGCTGAGAGTGTGGGAGCTAGGAGGTTGGGGCTGTAGGGGTGGAGACACTGGAGTAAGACAGGGTGAAGTCGGTAGGTGAGGAGAGGAAGAGGCTGCAAGGCTTGATTGAGTCTGGGCGACTGACAGGGAACAGAAAAGAAGGGATAAGGGGAGGGAGGTACATGCTGAGAGGTTACATCCCTGCTGTACCTGACAGTCTGGGAGCTCCAGAGCTGAAGTCGGTAATCCGCCTGACTGAGGGGCGGTATCGGGAATGGGGGAACGTAAGGAAATGAAGCTTGAAAGGTAGTGTGTGAAGGAGACCTGCTCAGTGCAAGGCAGCGTGGATTCCCAAGACCAGGTCCCAGGCAGCAGCCTCCAGGTTTGCTCCCAGTGCGCTCCAGCCTCCCTGCAAGTCGCACGCCGGTGCCCCCATCCCCCGTGCCAGCTGCAGGCCAGGTATGTTGGTGTGGACAGTTGACTGAATATGCATGTGCATGTGTGTGCATGGAAGGGGCGGGGCGGCGAGAGAGGGGGAAGAGGCGGGGTCCGCGAGCAGGAGGGGGCGGGAACACAAATTCAAACTCGCCTCCGTAAGTCCATAGACCGGAAGTACCCTGAGGCATACTGGGAATTGTAGTTCCCTTGGCAGCCCTGCAACCGAGGGGTCAGGGTCTGATCCCGAGGTTCTTGTGCTGCCTGCTCAGGTCCCAGTCTGGCGAAAGAGGAGAAATTGAAAACAGAATCTCCTGACCAGGCCAGAGCCTCAATTCGACTGACCTTTGTGTGGAGGCACAAACCAGGGCAAATACCAGTATAATGGAGGACTGTAGGGTCAGCACAGTGCATCCTCTTGTCCCAGTTTTTGACCTAGCCCTCTCCCGCCCCTTTTTACCAGACTTCACATCCTAGGCCAGCTCCACACTGGCCATCTCCATTGCTTAGCCCAGGGAGTTACAAGCAGCAATCACACTGGGGAACTTGCTCCTCGAGAGGAAGGCTGGGCCGGAAACAAAACCCTGAGTACAGCCTAGAGGAGCGGAAAACTTATGGAAATTAGACAGTGCCTTGAGAGTCCGCAGTCAAGGACAAGAGTCCCCATCGGCAGGGAAAACAGGTGGCATTCAACAAACACGTCAAGGTGACGACGGACGCGGTCCTCCTTTTGGGGCGGGTGACCACAAGGTGGAGCCAAAACGCAATCCTTCACAGCTCACTTGGGCCACCAGGACCGTTTCCCATGATGGCTACTTTCCAGCTTGCTTCTGTCAGTCCTTAATTGCCACAGGTGGTTGTCCTCCCACCTCCAACCCACGAATCTCCCCATGATGAACTCTCACTATCATGTCACATCCAACCCGAGATAGAAGATGCACCCTCCTA
This sequence comes from Ictidomys tridecemlineatus, assembly GCF_052094955.1. Lineage (NCBI taxonomy): Eukaryota > Metazoa > Chordata > Mammalia > Rodentia > Sciuridae > Ictidomys > Ictidomys tridecemlineatus. The sequence goes on along the minus strand of NC_135493.1, from coordinate 73,719,026 downwards.
GTCCTAGTGCCGAAAAGATTAGACTGTGACCAAATGGGAAATAAATTCATTGAGTAACAGACTGACAAGCAAGATACAGGAACCATCTAGTCTTGAAGAAAAAATAAAAGGTTGTTTACAGCAAAAAGCTACCTGTAGGCACATAATTACATATCTAAATGGGCTTTAAGCAGAAAAGCAGCTAAATCACAAGGGTCAGGTGAGACACTGTATGGAATGGGGACTGTGTCTCCATCATCTTAGAGTTCTCCAGGAAAGGTCACTTTATCATCTCTTTCCACCACTGTTCTAAGCTGTGCCACCCTGACACACCCTATGCCTTCTAAGTAAAAACACACACACACACATGTCTGAAACCTTATCTTGTCAACCTTCCTTTTACTTCCTCAAGTTAGTTTCAATTTGGGAGAAACTTCTCATGACTCACTGTTTCCCCTACTATATCTCAGGTCAAAACCCTGAGGACAGCAGATTCCATGGCAGCTTGAGGCATGCCCACCATCTGGGCAGAGGTCTCTCCTGGTTCAAAACTTCCTCCTGGGAAAATTCCCCCGCACCACAACACACTACCCCAGAGTAGTCCTCTTCAGTCCCTCTTCTTCTCTTGCAATTGACCAGTGAAGATAGGCCTTGGACTCCAGCTGATGGAAGGCCAGCACACGACATTCAATCCGTTATGACATTGTTGATCCTTGTCAGCAGCACTGCTGTTTCTAAGCCTGGGGAGGTGGGAAGAGGTTGGGTCATATAGGGATGAGCAAAGAGAAGACTAAAGTAGAAAATGAGGTGGTGGTGTTCTTACCAGTTCTCTCTCTTTCATTGGCACATCTCCTATAGGGAGGAAAGCTTTCCATTGTAAGTTCAGCCAGCTTCAAGCAGGACCTTCTGACCCTGGGATCCCCAAATTTGCTTTTCCCAGGTTCAAGCCAATTTGGTGGTATAAGAAAGGACCTAAGAATCTCAAAGGAACTGAACAGACCAAACCCCAAGGCTCAGGTAGCACATATGGGTCAGAATCAGAACTATCACCAGGGGCCTGGGGAAAGTAAGGACCCACAAAGCACTTACCCTTGGAGGAGGAAGGTCCACACAAGCAGTAGGGTAGAAACACAGTTGGTAATGATCCACATCATTAAGTAGGTTTTGGGGGACTATGGAAATAGGAAAAAGCTCCTGTCAGTGGCCAGATCCCCAAGGGTAGTATATAGGGGGAAATAAGTAAGGAAGTGAGGGACAGGGTTAAGGAGAACAGAGATGAGGGAAGAAGACAGTCCCAGAGGCTTACAATAAGCCAGATGGGGTAACGCATCTGCTGAAGCAGCTGGCAGTCATTGGTGGTGACTGAATCCACTCCTGCACACCAGAGCAGGGAGAAGAGCCAGGGTTTGTTCACTACAAATAGATTCACGGAGACATTATCCTGGTGCAGTGCCCTGTGGAAGTGGAAAAGAGACAGGGAACATCCAGAACAGTGGTGCAGGAGGCATGGAAGGTAGCCTCCTGTGTTAGAATCTACAGTGATGCTGTGGGTATCAGTTCAGTTCTAACTTTGCATAGCATCCCCTGATCAAAGGTGGTTTTCTTTGCATAGATGAACTCTATCTCTTGGTGGATTCCATCCACAAGTCCTGGCTTTGCTGTCTGGGGCCACACAGATGTATCTCTCCTATTTGTTCCATGACAGCCTATTGGAGGTCTGAGGAACACAGGTGATGTCTCTCTGATCCTTCTCTTCTCCAGGGCCAAGAACCCCAATTCCTTCAACCATTACTCTTGGCACCTGGATTATTATTTTCTTCCCTTTACATGCCTTTCTAAATTTGATCTCACTTCAATTTATCAATGTTCCTTTGAAAATATAGAGCCAACTTCTGAACATTAACTCCCAGACACACTTGAGCCAAGTAAATATTTATTTATTTATTTATTTATTTGGTACTTGGGATTGAACCCAGATGTGCTTTACCACTGAGCTCCATCTCCAGTCTTTTTTATCTATTTTTATTTTTTGATACTGGAAATTGAACTCAGGGGCGCTTAGCTACTGAGCCACATCCCCAGCCCCTTTTCAATATTTTAGAGACAGGGTCTCGCTGAATTGCTTAGGGCCTCACTGAGTTGCTGACGCTGACTTTGGATTCTGGATCCTCCTGCCTCAGACTCCTGAGCCACTGGGATTAGAGGCATGCACCATTGGTAGCACCCTGAAAGTTCTTTTCATTTTGAGACAAGGTCTGATTAAGGTGCCAGGGTTGGTCTCAAACTTGCAATCCTCCTGCCTTAGCCTCCCAAGTAACTTGGATTAGTTTGGGCCAGCTTTGAGCAAAGAAACTTATCTCCTCCTGCCTCTGGATACTATGCCTGCATGAGGGCAGCCTAGAGTCAGAATAGCCTTTGGCAATGTCATCTCCCACTGATGACTCACTATGCCCATTGTTCAGGCAAATTCCTGGTCTTTTTCACACATTCCTGCTGATGTCAGTGTTTGTGTAATTGAAATTATTATTATTGTTATTATTTTTATAGTACTGGAAATTGAGCTCAGGTGTACTGTACCACTGAGTTATATCCCCAACATTTTAATCATTTTTTAAAACATTTTGAGACAGATTGTCACTAAATTGGCCAGGTTGGACTCAAACTTGTGATCTTCCTGCCTCAGCCTGCCCAGTCACTGGGATTACAGGCATGTGCCACCATGTCTGGCTTCCCTTTTATATTTTATCTTGATAGGTTTGGCCTATCATTTTAAAGAACTTAGCCTTCCAGGGATTTGATTCCATCATCAGTATAATAATTAACAATACACATCTTTTGGAAACATGAGAGCAGTCAACATTGATCAGGACAAAACTAAGGTGCAGGTTTGTATGTCCTATCTCCCTCCAAGGTGACAACTTAAGGAAAAGCCCTTGAAACACTTATGATAACTAAACCATTATATAGTTCACATTTAAAAAAAAAATTGAGCACAAGGACATTATGATCCCTTAGCAACCTCATGCTTTGAAGTCCTTCATGTTTACTGGGTTGGTCAGCTTCTGAGGCCTAGTTCACATCTGGAACACTGCCATCTCTTTCTCTCTTTTAGATTAATCTTTTTTTAGGGGGACACTGGGAATTGAACTCAGGGGCACTCGGCCACTGAGCCATATCCCCAGCCCTATTTTTGTTATTTTATTTAGAGAGAGGGTCTCACTGAGTTGCTTAGTGCCTTACTTTTACTAAGGCTGGCTTTGAACTCTCTATCCTCCTGCCTCATCGTCTGGAACCGCTGGGATATAGGTGTGTGCCACTGCACCCAGCAGATTCATCCTCTCTTTAAATGATCCATTCACCATAGAATAAAAGCTAAAGTATTTCTCATGGTCTACAAGGCCCTGCCCAATTTTCCCCCTGCCTCTCTCTCTAGTTTCACCTTCACTTTGCTCATTAGTCTTCTATCCATGCTTTTCTGCATCTCTTCTCATAGTTAGTTCCTTGTGATCACTCAGATTTTGGCTCAGACATCACTTCTTTAGTCACTCTTCCTAATGTAGCAACCCTGCCTTATGTACCATCTCCTTATTCTGAGCCCTAATGACTACTGCATCTCTGTATTTTCTCTTCATGACACTTATCACCACCCAATATGCATGTATTTCAAGTGGCTTATTTGTCTCTTTCACTAGTATGTAAACTCCACCAAAGAATGGACCTTCTCTATCTTATTCATGTTTATGTCCCCAAAGTCTGCAATATATACTACCTGATACACAGCAAGTGTTTGACAAATGCAAGGAGGGCCAAGGTTATTCATTCATTCACTTATACAACATCTTGTATAAGTGAATGTTGTATAAGTGAATAAATGAATAACCCTGGCCCTCCCTGCATTGGTTCTTCCCTGGTAGTAAACTTTTGGGTCCTCTTGGTTCCTTTCTCTGGCACTCACTTGATATCTAACAGTGGCAGGTCTTGATATGGGAGGTTGAGAAACTGGGGCCTCTCAGTTATGTTGACTCTTTGCTGTCCATATATCTGGCGCATTCTTGGTGCACGTTGTTGGACATTAGCCCGATCTTCATCTGGTAGCCAAAGGACCTGTGGTTCAGGAAAGATGGGCATGAAGGTGAGGAAGACATAGGGATTGGGATAGGGGCAGGGGCAGAGAGGTTTGGCCATTGAATAGGATATATAGTTGGGTGGGGGCAGCCTTAAAATCATTATCATGGCCTAGGGTAGGCAGGGTGGGAAGAGGGGCAAATGGGGTCCCTTGGGAACCCTGATAATATCACCATGGCTTGGGGCACCCCTGCACTCAGCACAGTCTCCAATGTTTGGTTGACAAAGGTGTCATAGTATGTGTGGTTTTGTGGAGGACGACGCAAGTCAAACATGATGGAAAGGTTGAGGACTGCCGCTTCCTTCAATAGCTCTTCTAATGCTGGTACTGTCTGACTCTCAGCTTCTTTCCGATCAGGGCCTGATAGCTGCTTGGCCCCCCAGAAGGGTTGCCTCTATAAAAAAGGAAAAATCTTTCAACACCAGAATAAGTCTCCAGGTTCCCCCCATTCTCACCATCTTCACTCATCTCCTTCTTGGTGTCCAGCTTCTGCCCACCTCTGAGCCAGGGTCTTTCTTTCCCTGAACTGTGACTTTCTTCCAGACTATCTTATACCTTACTATTTGATTTTAATTACCCACTCTTCTAGTATCCCAACTTCCTTTTTTCCCCTTACACCTTTTCTTTAGCCTCATGAAGGTCTCTGGGATCCTGACGCTTTGGTTTCCTTCCAGTCTTTCAGCCCCTTTCTGCTTACACCTACATCCCCCACCCATTGTCTATCCATAGCTTGAAATTATTTTTCCACAATTCTGTCTGAATTCTCTGAATTCAGTGCTGCTGTTATTCCCATTGTTCATAAGTGCTGTCAACTGCCATCCTGATCCACTTGCCCTGCAATTCCTAAAGCCTGATCCAATTCCTCAACTGTCTCCTCCATCCCTAGAATGGGGGGCTGAGTGCTTCCATAGGAGGGCATAGCATGTGGCACTACTGGCACTGTTGTCCTGATTTTTGCTCAGTGGTGCTTAGAAAGCCTTTCACTTGCTCTTGATTTGTTCCCTCTCCCATTCCCCCAGTAGCTATCCCAAGACCCTGTCGTTCTGCTTGCCTTCCCTTATGGTCAATGAAAAACCTCACTTCCTGTTTGATGACAAGGATAAAGTTAGCTATCTAACACTTGTATTGAGTACTTACTATGTGCAAAACAGTGTTCCAAGTACTTCATGTGCATGAACTGACTTAATCCTCCCAATAACCCTATAAGGTAGGTGCTGCTATTATTCTCATTGTTCATAAGAAGAAATCAATGCACAAGTTGACTAAGGAATGTTGCCCAGAGTCACATAGCTAGTAAGTGGTGGAGCCAGGTTTCAAACTCAGACATCACTTCTTCCTAATCAGTCTGGTATGTCATCATATATAAATTTTTAAAAAATTGCAAAAATAAACTAATTGCAAGTCTGTGTCATGATCCTATTTATGTAACATTTATATATATGCATATATATGTATGTGTATGTGAATATATCTCTATATATCTATATCTATAGCTATATATCTATATCTATATATCTCCAACTGTGAATAGTGAATATTTCAGATGGGTTGGATTATAAGAAAGTTCGATTTCTGGATTCTCTGAATTTTTACTTTTTTTTAAACAACAAACAAGTATTAATTTTATAATCAGGAGAAGAGGAACTGAAAAAACAAAGTATTCTTTTAAATTAAAACAGGATTGAAGTCCACACTTCTGAGTCTGGCATTCAAAGCCCGTAAGACTTAAGCTTCTGCTTCCCACCACTCCTATGAATTGTATCTCCCAATTATATTGAGCCATCGTTTTTCCTCTGGGAACACACTTTTTCATGGTTCTGGCCTTTATTACATGCTCTTCCCTCTGACTAGAATTCCCTGTTGCCAGGGCTAGAGGTTACCTTAGTGTTTGCCTAGTATGTACAAAGCCCTGGGTTTCATCCCCAATACTGCAAAAAGAATTCTCTGTCCTTGTTTTACCCATCTTATGAGCAAACTTTCATATCACTTGAGATATATATATATATATATATATATATATATATATATTTTTTTTTTTTTTCAGTACTGGGAATTGAACCCAGGGTCTCATGTTTGCTAGGCAAGTGATCTATCATCACTGGGCTACATCCATATCCCTTTTAAAATTTTCATTTTGAGACAGGGCTAAGTTATCCAGGCTAGCCTTGAATTTACAATTCTCTTGCATTGGTCTCCTGAGTAACTAGGATTACATTCTTCCCTCACTTTTTTTTAAACCCAGTGGACATTTTACCACTTAGCTACATCCCTGGTCTCTGGTCTCTGGCCTTTCTCTCTCTCTCTCTCTCTCTCTCTCTCTCTCTCTCTCTCTCTCTCTGTATGTGTGTGTGTGTGTGTGTGTGTGTTGCTGGGGATCAAATCTAGGGCCTTGGGCCTTGTACATTCTAGGCAAGCACTCTACCATTGAAATATGTCCTCAATCCCCTCCCCAAACCTATTTTTTCCAGAAAGGGTCTTGCTAAATTATCTAGGCTGACCTCTAACTTGCATACCTCAGCTTCCCTAGTTGTTGGGACTGCAGGCATGTGCCATTGTGCCTGGCTTATAGCTGGGATTATAGGTGTGTGCCCCTGTATAGCTAAGACAAATATTTTTATTGTCCTAAATTTCCTATTCTACCTGTCTGCTGCCTGGGCTCTCTTTCTTACTAGATGGGAGTGACTTAAGGGCAGACACTGTGTTTCTAAGGGCCAGTGTATGGCTCAGCAGATGCTTATTAGTGGGTTGAACCCTGCCCTCTCCAAGTGTCCCTGCAGATGGCAGCCTCTTCTAGTATGCTCTCCTTACCTCTAAGAACCAGGCCCCAGCATTGAGTCTCTTTAGTTCAGCCCAGGAGAATTCGCTGCTGTGGGCTGTAGTTCGGGCTGGGAACACAGAGGCTACATCCGTGGTTCTGCTCAGCTTCTCATCATGCATGAGAAATGGGACCCCGTCGGAGCTAAGAGCATAAGGGGCATCAGAGGGTCAAGCTCTGGAGCTGTTCATTTTTTCCCGAGCTCCTGCCCTGTGTCCCTCAGCCCTCAAATCCCCTGAGCCCCACCCTCCATCACCTGACCATCACATCAGTCTCAAACACAGCGGCTCCACATTCCGCGGTCTTCCGCAGGGACATCAGGGTGTTCTCGGGGGCCAGCTGGGAAAGAGAGGTGGTAATAGGGGAGGGAGGGAGTTTGGGGACCTACAGGCCTGGCCCCTGCAACCCACAGGAGCTGATTCTCCTTGCTGTCCCAGAATCTTGCCCGTTACTCACCATGGGGGCCCCTCGGTGTCCCACCAGCCCAGGCTTAGTGGGTAAGTCTGTGGGTTCCATGATGCAGGGTGAGGAGATGAATAGGGGGGCCAGGTAGATGACCAGGGCAACTCCAGAAAATAGGAACAGTAGCAGAATCTTGGGACCTGTGGGGATTAGGATAGACTTTGGGGAAAGGCATTGTTGGAGCTCTAGAGAGAAGGCAGAATGCAGGTATAGCAAACTGGGTGAGCAGCAGGAGGCAGAAGCACTAATAGCCAAAGAGGATGAGTGGGGGGGTATAATTGGCACCTCTTGGGCGGATACGGTAGAAGGTATCAGCCACAGGCCAGGCCAGGAGGGTGATTCCAGCGACTGCTCCAATATGAAGGAATGGGGCTGTGGCCTGTGGACAAGAGCTGGTGAGCAGGGCTCTTCTTCCTAGTGCCCTTCTCCCTCTTCTCTTAGGGCCTGACTGTTGGAGTTCAGAGCCACCTGCAGTTTGGGCGCACCAGGAAGAAGTATATTCTGGGATTGGCCACAGGCCACGCCATCCACTGGAGATCTGCCACTCACCTGCAGTGACAGACGTAAGCTATGCCACTCCTGTCGCCATTTGATGTCCAGTCCCACAAGGCCAGTGGCCACAAGAAGCATAATGAGGAGCAGCAGCACCTGAAGGGTCAGGGATGAATGGGTCTCTCTTTGTCAACCTGGACTTTTGATTACCTGGGCTGCCCCTCCCTCTGTTGAGACAGGATCTCTCCCTTCCTCTGACACATCAGCTTTCCTTCTTTGACTCAATAAATATACTGGGTTTCAGGATCTGAGCTTGACCCCATGGATATACAAATGAAGTCTTCAATATGAATACATGACCAGTGAAACTCCACATCATGTACAACCACAAGAATGGGATCCTAAGTTATACTCCATGTATGTATGATATTTCAAAATATACTCTATTATCATATATATTTAAACAGAACAAATAAAAAAAGAAAACAAAAATAAAAACAAAAATGAAGTCTTCAGCAAACAGCCAGCCAAGCCCTGGGCCTAGTGGCTCCCTCTCCCACTCACTATCACCCTCACTGTACCTTGTGGAGACTGTGCAGATGCAGAGGTTGTCCACAGAGCTGCAGGAGCAGGGCCAGGAGCTAGGGGTAGAGGGTAGTAGGACTTAGGAGGTGCCAAAAGCAGGGCAAGGTCACTATAAAGGGTTTTGCATTCTAGAACCTTCCTCCCACCCAAGAATTATCCTTCTCCCCTCAGTGGCCAGGATGAGAACAAGAGGGCAGAGGTGAGCAGGAAAGAAGGGCTGAGGTCAGGGTTAGGTTGGCTGTCCCTTTACCCACCAATAGCAAGGATGCATATGTGACCAGTAGAGAGATGACCAGCAGGAATGCCAGGGACCAGTCCATCCAGTGTCCCCAGTGGCGGAATAAGAATCTGTGGGAGGGGAGAAGGAGGTGTCTAAGTGGGGGAAGGGCTCTCATTAGTGACCTGAGGGGATTTGGGGTGGGTGGATCCAAGAGGACCAGAAGGAGTGAGGGAAAGTCCATGGGGCCAGGGCTCCAAGGACTAGGGAGATCTCATGGAAGGATTTTCTAAGAAGGTTGGAGAGTAGGAGAGCTAGGGCTGGTCAATGATCAATGGTTAAGGCTGAGCACCCAAGGATCCCTAGGGAGGGGAGTAGGTTGACATATATGCTGAGGAAAGGGTGGGGCCCATGACACACTCATTGAAGTTGTGCAGGTCATTGAGAAGGATGAGCCCGATGTACAGCCAGCCCAGGGAGAGGAGGAAGGTGAGGAAGAGCAGGCCAAACCAGATACAGTCGCACTGTAAAGGGGCAGGAGAGAAGCTCACAGATGATGGATCCCCATCTCGCGCTCAGAGTCCCCAATGGGTGGCAGCTCAAGAGAGCTTCCTGCCACGCATTGGGCTGCTCTGCTCTGGGCTGCTCTTTCCATAGTTGAGGGAGATTTTCTTTCTGGGGAGAGAAAAACCCCTTCCTCCCAGCTGCCTAGGAGCATAATTTGCCTCCTTATCCCCTCCAATCAGCATCTGCCTTCTGCCTTCCAGCCTCCCCCCCAACCCTACTCCACCTTGCTCGTTTTCATCCTCTCTTTGGGGCATTTCCTCCAGTGGCAGCTATACAGGCAGTGGAGGCAGCGGGCCCAGACGGAACAGCAGCCAGGGGCCATGGTGAAGGCCTGGGGGAAGGGACACTCGGCCATCAGGGACCCTGGCAGAGGGCATATCCCAGCCTCCCTCCCAGACATCTGAGGAGCCCCTGGGAGGGGCAGTCCTGGGCCGCTGCTCAGCAATGGAGGGAGGTCACGGCCCAAAGTGCTGGATTGTATGAGGTGAATAACCGTGGCTCCATGCCTGGCAAAGAGTCTCTGGGGTCATTCTGTCCCCTTGATTCTCCATACCTGGAAGGTCAGTGGGACACCCAGGAGGTCCAACCTTTTTGCAGGCAGAATGCATACCCACTCTCTCCAGCTCTTCCCTATTTAACTGTATCCAGCTCTGGGGTTGGAGTGATTACCCAGGGTGGAAACTCAGGAAAACTGCCCCAGGGTGGGGCAAACTCAGTTCAGCAAGTCGAGGCAGATCTGGCCAAGCTTGAGGCAGCCCCATGTTAAGTTACCTTCCACCCGAGGAAGCAGGAGTAACCTGAAGCAGAGGTTCCAGCTCTGACCTGGGGCTAAGGGAGGCCTAGCTAGTTGGCTAGTTGCTATGGATACAGAGATTGTACAAACCACAAAGCCCTGACTGAAAGATTCTCTGTGTCCACTTCCCAGGGGGTAGGGGGCACTGCCAATAAGAGAAAGCTTTGAGGGGGAACAGGTTGCCTGGGTCACTTCCAGACTTCTAAAAGAACCATTTTTGTATCTGTACACTTCTAGAAAATCCAAGCCCTCCCACCCTAGTCTTGTCCTTTCCTGCCCAGTCATCCTGCCCAGTCACACCCCCCCCCAGCAGAAACCCAGTCACCGCCTTCCCCGCCCCACCCTCTAAGTTAGCTTCGGTGAAAGTACAACACACACAGGGCAAAGGTGTGTATATGGGGGTGTGGTTGTCTTGGGGCAGGGGCTCCTTTTGCCTTGGGCTTCTGGGTCTGGCTGATCCTCTAGTGGGCTGGATATGTGATTATGGTTCTACATGAGAATGTGTGCAATTTGTTAGGGTACGTATGCATGTGTGCACCAGTGGCTGTCAGGATGAATGGGTTTCTAGATGACTTGGAGTATGTGAAGGAGCTCTTGAATACATCTAAAGTATGTGTGTGGTGTGTGTGTGTGTGTGTGTGTGTGTGTGTGTGTGTGTGTGTGTGTATGTTTGTGTGGTTTAAGAAACAGGACCCTTTGCCATCTAGGCTCCCTTGAGGCTGTGGAATCTTAGGGGAAAATACAGTGGCTGGGCCTCTTCAAGGAGGATGGGTGTGGCTGCTCCTTAACTGACCCCCTTACGCTATGCTCACCTTAGGAAAGGAGGGATGGGGCGGGGGAGTGGGGGGTTAGACTTGGGGGGAAGGAAATCTCTCCCCCCTCCCTGAACCCATTCCCAGGAGTCAGCCAACCCAGAGGAAGGCCCCTGGGCTGTTGTAGCCTGCTCTGGGCTCTGATCCACACCTCTTGCCTCCCCTAGGGTCCTACCCTTGCACCCCAGATTGCCTTCTAGACTCCCACCTCCCTCCAGAAGCTACCTGTAGGATCTGAGCAGCCTGAGAATCCCAAGCAGGGGATCTGACAAGGGCTCTTCTCAATCCCTGGGCCCGGTAATTATCCGGTGGAACCAGTCTTCACCTCCCAGCTCCCGCCTGTAGCCCCCAGCCTTCCCAAGCCCTCACACCTTATCTCAGCGGCAGCTCTGCTCTGGTCTCTGCTCTGCACTGCTTCTCAGCTCCACTCCGAGTTGTCTGCCTCCTCCCTCTTCCAGTCCTTGGCTCAGCCCCACAGGTCAAACAGGTGGCACTGTTGCCACCTACAGGAGGATGTGTGGGTCCTCTCTGAAGGCCTGCTGCTGCTCTATGGCCTGGCTTGGCCAGGGTGGGAAGACAGGAGGAAGCAAGTGGGAGGGAGAGCAGCTCTGCTTCTTTACTCGCTGGCGGTCAGGGGGCTTGGGGCGAGGAATTCCTTTGTGCAGCCTTCCCCATCTCTCTGTCCCTCCTCCTATTCCCCTCCCAGTCACTGCCAGGGCTTTGTCCTGGCTCAGGGAGGCGAGGGCTGAGGGCACTAGCGGCAGCTGGAGGCTGGGAGGGGGGAGGTGACCACGCAACTTTGCAACTTGGCAGTGAGAAGGGGCCCTGCTAGCCCCCTGGAAACACGCTTGTGTGAAGAAGTCTAGCTAGTATCCAGTCTCAAGCTCCCTGGGCATACAGCTTTGATTCGTTAGCCTGCCTGTCTTCCCTCTTGGGCTCCTACTTTTAATTTTGCAAGGTACATCACTAAGACTTGTAGTTGAAAGCTATTTCCTGAATTCGGGGTAACAGGTTGCTTTATTTCTGGACCAGGGGTCCCTAGGGTCCTTGTGGATCTGGGGTGACGGTAGCCTGTTCCTTGGCTCGCTACTCCACGCAAGATGTTCATTCAGGTCATGCTGAGACTTGTATCATTCCTGCTGCCATATCCTCAGAGCATCAAGTCTCTATGAATCACTGTGAGGAGTGTATAGTATGTTGAGGTTTCAGGCTTTTTGGAAGATGAACACACACAGAAGATGCTGTTACTCTAGCATCAGCAGGAGAGGGTGGCCTAGCAAGTTGTTAATTTAGTGTAAAGCACAGAGGTTGGCATGGGCTAGGGGCTGGGAACTGGCTTGATGGGCTGACCCTCTCTGCATTCTGGCTGATGCAGTGACTTGAGGTCCAGGGGCTAGCACAGTGTTGGTGGGAAAGAATATCGTCTCTAGGGATAAGCCAGCTCCCCCTCCCCCTACAGGCACTGGATTTCAAACAGTGAGAAGGAAGACTGGCTCTCCTCTGCCAAGAGCTGGCCCCCTCCCTCTCTGCCTTTTCATTGTATCCAGAGGCTCTAGTTGGCAATGGCAGAGGCTCCCTTGCTCTCTCAGAATTAAAATGCAAAGAGAAGCAGGGCTGCTTGCTGGCAGGAGGCCAAGGAGGGCCAGTGGGTCACCCAGTCCTCGGCAGGCTTCATTCTAAGCAGGTTGTTGTTCAATTTCCTTTGCTTAGACTGTGGTGGATTCTAGAGTCTCAGCTTTTAAGTTCTTGGGGATGGTGTGGGAGCTTTGTAACAGGGATTCAATATGCACAAATATGAATCCCTGAGCTTGTGAACTCCCAAAAGGCTACAGTCCAATCAGGAACCTGTGTATGATGTTCCAGGACTGGCCCCCTTTTAGCTTTAAGCAGAGATGGAGAACACTCTGAAAGGAGAAAGCAAGTAGCCAGCATTGTTCTGTCCTGGAACTGAACAGCAGTGTGGTCCCACACCAAGAAATTGGGCTGCAGGGCATTAGAAAGTGATACATTAGCCAGGTATGATGGTGCATATCTATAATCTCAGTGACTCAGAAGGCTCAGGTAGGAGGATCACAAATGTGAGGCCAGCGATAGCAACTTAGCAAGGCCCAAAGCAACTTAGTGAGACCCTGTCTCAAAATAAAAATTAAAAAGGGCTGGAGATGTGGCTCAGTGGTAAAGCGTGTCTGGGTTCAATCCCCAGCACCAAAAAAAAAAAAAAAAAAAAAAAAAAAGTCACACATCAGATAGGTTAAGGTCTTAGCTTTATTATTCCAAACTTTATGATTCTAGATAAGTTACCTAACTAACTTCTTTGTACATCAGTGCTATACTTTGGACCTGGAATGTTTCTCAAAGGCTCATGTGTTAAAAACTTGCTTCTCAACCTGTGGCACTCTTTGGGAAGGTGTGGAACCTTTAAGAGGTGGGGCCTAGTGGAAGGTGCTCAGTTCATTGGGAATATGCCCTTGAAGGGGACAGTGGGACCCCAGCTTCTTCCGCTTGTTTGCATTCTGGCCATGAGGTGAGCAGTTTTGCTTCACCATATGCTTCTACCATGATATGCTGCCTCATTCCAGGCCCCAAAGTAAATAGGACCAACAAACTATGTAGTAGAACCTCTGAAACTATAAGCTAAAATAAACCTATTCTCTTCAGAAACTGATTATCTCTGCTGTAAAGCTGACTAACACACTGTTTCCTCATCAGCAAAATAAGCATTTTTTTGTGAGGAGTAAGTAAAATTATGGCAGGAACATGGAGACGCTTAATAAATGTAGTTCCTTCTTCCCAGATCTGGAGGCAGGCAGATTTTAGAGTGGAGGTCTGGCCACTGGCCTTGCTACTGTTATTTGAGTTTCTTAGGGTAGCAAAGCAACATAAGATAAAATATGATAACCTATACTCTCCTCTGAGAAAGAGAGTAGCTATACAAAAAGACAGGGTGGGCTGGTGGTGTAACACAGTGGTAGAGTTCATGCTTAGCACATGTGAGGCCCTAGGTTCCATTCCCTAGCACTGCAAAAAAGAAAAAAAGTGGTAAGCAACTTCCCCCAAAAGGTAGGTTCAGGAACTTTTTAAAAAAATATACTTTTAGTTGTAGATGGACACAATATCTTTATCTATTTATTTTTATGTGTTGCCAAGGATTGAACCCAGTGTCTCACACATGTGAGGCAGGCGCTCTACCACTGAGCTACAGCCTCAGTCCCATCAGGAACTTTTAATCAATATCCTTACAGCTTTCCTAGGGGCTAGGGAACACAGGTTGAATTTTGTTTCTCTATCTAGCACCAAAGGATCTTCCCAAACAGTAGATGGGCTAAATTTTATTTATTTATTTATTTAACATTTAAAAATATTTTATTTACTTAAGTAACATGGAAGACAATTAAGGGTCCTGTTAAAATACTTAAAATCCATACTCAGGGCAATAAAGATCCCCGCCCATTCTTGAGGTGGGGTAAAGAGTTTGAGCCAAGCCTCCATCCTGGGCCAGGCTCCTCCATTAAGCTGAGACAATTTATAGGGGAAAGCCTTGGCCTCATCTCCATCAGGAGACAGATATAACTGCTCACAAATTTAAAAAAAATAAAAAGCTAGACTGTGCTGAGGACTGGTTCCTGATGAGTCATTGGAAGGTCAGTTGGTTTTCTCTTCAGTAGGTGGCTCAGCACCTTTTGGAGAAGAAAGAGTAGTCGTCTGGGAAGGGGCTGGAGACTAAGGGTCAACATTCAACAAACTTCCCCTTCCCTTTAGTATCACTCTGTCTCTTTTCTTAATAGCAAGAAATCTGAAATCCAGAGAAGTCATTAGAAAACCCCTGTTGGCTGCAACCTGAAAATGTCTTCTAAGGCAGACGGGGTAGAAATGGTGACTTCAGCTTCAGTGGGCATCTTCTTCAATAGGGGAGCAACCAGAGAAGAAGCTGGTATTGCTGGCCAGAGCTCGCTTCTTTTTCTTCCCTGGAGCCTTATTTTCTCGGGCTTCTGTTGCTGTATGTTTCAGTTCTGGGAGGTCCAAGGAGGGTATAATTGGAGTAACCTTCTTTAGTAGCACCTGCTCCACATCATACATCTCTTTCAAAATCTAGGAAGGACAGACACAAGTTTGAATAGACTTTGGAAAGAGGCAGTACAAATGCTTAACAAATTCCCAGTAATACATGGTATCCCCTAAGATGGCTCTGTTAAATAAACAAACAAACCATTCCAGTCAATGCCCAATTTCCAGTTCCCAGAAAGTGGATAATAATTTTTTTTCAAATCAGACTCTGTCATAGCTAGTGCAGTGATGGATGCTAATATAGTTTTCCAGTGCCTGCCTTATAGCCAACCTACCTTGCTGTTGGGAGTGGCACAGACGGGGTTGAAGAAGCTCAATCCTGGGGTCACCTCTGTGGGATCCTCCAGTTTGAAGGAGCCTTCGGAATCCTGGGTCCGTTCAACAGTGCCCAAGCTATCCTGAGAATCAGCCAGACGGGCATATTCTAAATTTGGCTACCAGGGTTACAAAATCAGTATGCTCCTCTCTAGCCAGGGAGGTCCCAGTTCTAATCAGTCAATCTAAGCTTGACTGGTCAATCTAAGCAAGTCTTAGGGAGACCACGCCTGGGCGGTCATAGAGCTTGACATGCTCTGTCCCTGAAGGAATGAAGGAATGCTTGGGGGTAGCCTCTGTGGCAGAGGTCTCAATAGGATAGCAGCACAGGACACAAGGCTAGATTTCAAACAAGGCCAAGTCTTGGTCTTTCTTTCTTTTTGGTTGTTGCTGGGGATTGAACCCAGGGTCTTGTGCATGTAAGGCAAGCTCTCTACCAACTGAGCTATATCCTCAGCCCTTGGGTCATTTCTTTGATTAAACTTCTCCTCTCTATAATCTATGATAGCACCATTATAGGGTGTTGCCTGTATTAGTATTTCTTTTAGGTAAGGAAACTATGTCCAAGAGAGAAGTCGCTTAGGTAACAAAGTGACTCTGTGTAGAACTTGGAGTAGAATTATATAGCCTGTTGTTATGGAAACAGGCCTGGATTAAGAGTCAGAAAGCCTGGCAAATCAAGTGAGCCACTTAAACTTATCTCTGGGCTTTAGTTTTCTTTTCTGTAACATGGAAGCAATGGACTAGACCAGTAGATTTTATAACTGAAATCCTAAGTCCAATATATGAATAAATAAATTTGGCTGAAATGTGTTTGAGCCCCTTCAGGCCACACCTGTTAGCCCAGAAGCCCTTCCATGTAATGATCAACTACAGGACTCTAAAAACCAAAATGAAAAACCATGGAAATAAGGTCCTTACTACTTCTATGATTCTTATCTTGATCTCTAGCTTGCTGCTTTAGTTCTCTGATGCTTACCTATCTTCTAAGTATTTTAATAGAAGACCCATGGCAAAACTGTTTGTGTGTAGTTGGTCAAGAAATGCATGATGAATGATCATTAGACTACACTTGGTAGACTTATTTTACGTCCTATGGAAAGTTGTAGCAATAAGTTTTGCCATGGACATAGGTAGGTGTAAGGCAAGTACAGGGATCTGATCTGCTTGGTACTATTCTTTTCAGGGCACATTTTGTTGCCCTGATTTTGGTATCCTGGGAGGAAAAAAAAAAGGAAGATAGCTACATTTACATAATACAGTAAGAGTCACAATGACTATTAGAGAGACCTGGTTCCTGTGGGTCTTCTCCTAGAGCCATGGAATAGCTGGTTCCCATGGAGAGGGTCTAATAACTAATGACTCAAGATGTCAGAAGGATTAACTTCTTTCCTGGAAGTTGCCAGCTCAGCACGTGGCTCTTACAGTTCCAGCTAAGCCTTTGGACTAGTTTGATCCTGCATGTATATATGCCTGTAAATGCCTGCTTTTCTGTTCCGTGTTCCTGCCTCTGAAAGTGTACAGAAACTTTACAATTGCATACTTAGAAATCTCATGGGAAGAGCTGAGGTTTCTGAAGGGGGTGTGTGGACAGGTGAGCAGGGAGAAAGAACTGAAGACTATGCCTGTTTTCTAGGTGCAGAGAGTAGGAGAAGGGTAGGAAGAGCTATATAGGAGACTCCAGGTTGCAGGATAGAAGGCAGAAAGAGGTTGGAAACTAGTGGGAATCATGAGGGAATGGTGAAGGGTAATGGTTGAGGGGAAATGGTATTGGTCCTACCTGGCCTTGCTGGCGGTTCCGACACTTTGTGGGGTCACAGCTACAGGCTATGCCACAGTCTGACTTTTGCTTCCTGCACCCACATTGCTTGTTTCCACACCATCCCTTGCAAGAACACTACAAAACAAGTTTGTGGAAAGACACATTACTGAAAGGATTAGAAACCTAGTTTAAAGTGCCTTCCCTTCATTTGCAAGCCTGTATAGAAAAGAAATGGAAAGTACCATCATCTCTATCAAACTTCAATCTCTTCAGTCATCTCTTTTTGTGAAATAATGATCACCAATAACTACCACAGGTTTAACTGAGAACATGTCATGCTTGGCAAATCCATTTTCTGTTTTGAATAGTATACTTGAAAGAGAAACGAGGGATAGCAATAATAATGCAAGGTGATTGATGGACTCCTTTTTTGTTTTGTTTGGTATTGGGGATTGAACTCAGGGGCACTTAACCACTGAGCCACATCCCCAGCCCTATTTTGTTATTTTATTTAGAGACAGGGTCTCACTGAGTTGCTTAGGGCCATGCTTTTGCTGAGGCTGGCTTTGAACTCACTATCCTCCTGCCTCAGCCTCCCAAGGCGCTGGGATTACAGGCATGCACCACCATGCCTGGCTTAGATTCCTTTTTTAAAAAATATTTTTTTCTAGTTGTTGATGGATATTTATTTTATTTATTTACATGTAATGCTGAGAATCAAACTTAGTGCCTCACACATGCTAGGCAAGCGCTCTACCACTGAGCCACAACCCTAGCCCTAATGTTTTATTTTGACAATTTTATGGGTAAAGTGAAGAATTGCAAGCTGAATGGTAGTATACTTAGGTATATTTAAGGCCTGAGCATAGTTGCTTGATATATTTAGATCTATCTAATTGTATTTTCATCCAATTCACGTTTCTACATTTTGTCCAGTGTCAGCCTGGGCTTTTTTTTTTTTTTTTTTTTGCTAGTGGGGATTTATCCTAGGGGTGCCTAACCACTGAGCAGCATCTCCAGATCTTTTTATATTTTAATAGAGACAGGGTCTTACTGAGTTGCTAAGTGCCTCATTAAGTTGCTGCAGCTGGCTTTGCACTTGTGATCCTCCTGCCTTAGCCTTCTAAGCTACTGGGATTACAGGTGTGCACCACCATGCCCAGCTCTTTGTCAGCACTTTAATCATTCAACATTTTAACAAAGAATTGATGGAATGAAATAAAATCATTTACATTTCTTAATGTTTTTAGTTGTAGATGGACATAATACTTTTATTTATTTATTTTTATGTGGTGCTGAGGATCGAACCCAGTGCCTCACATGTGCCAGACAAGTGTTCTACCACTGAGCTACAACCCCAGCCCAAATCATTTACATTTGATAGCACTTTATAGTTTTCAGGGTATTTTCATATATGTAAATATGAACTCTCACAACCAGTTTACAAGGTAGGCTTATTTATCAGCTCTAACAATAGCAAAAAGAATTATTATTATTTTTTATACCTTTATTTTATTTATTTATTTTTATGTGGTACTGAGGATCGATCCTAGCACCTCAGACGTGCTAGACGGGTGCTCTACCGCTGAGCCACAACCCCAATGCTGGAAGGATTATTAATAGGTAAGAGAAAAAAGTTGCAATCCAAAAATATTTTGACAGGCTGGAATTACAAGTTGAAAGTAGAAAGAAAAGAACCAAATAGGAGTAAATTAAATTTGCTATTTGGGTCCCCCGCTTCAAATCATCCATATAAATATAATATGGAGAGAAATCTAACTTAAAAGTAGTTTGTGCAGAAAGTGCCTAGGGATTTGAGAGTGAGCAAACTCTCTGTGTCAACAATGTGAAATAGCTGTCAAAAGGCAAATGTAGTCAGGCAGAAATTTGGAGTTCAGATCATATGGGGAGCAATTATATCATGATACCCTGGGTCAGTTGAAGCCTATTTGAAATAATGAATCCCATTTTAGGGCACCATAATTTTTCACATATACAAAAGCATAGACAACAATAATAAGAAAAACCTCACTCATGTCCCTACTACCCCCTTAATAAGGTTTCCTACCCTGACCCTTTCTTAACCTCATTTGCCTCTCTCTCAGGAGTGAACAGTGTCCTGAATTACTGTAGGTGTTTATCATCCCTATGCATGTCTTTTACTGCACATGAATTTTTAAAAAAGTATTGTCTCAAATTTTAAACTTAATATAAATGGTAACTTATTTTATGTTGATACATTTAGCTTTAGTTGCATTCTAAAAACACAGTTTATCTGTTCTCCTGATAGTGACATTCTTCACCATTACAAACAAGGCTGTCATAGTAATAGTTAACATTAATATGTGCCTGACATTCTTATAAAGGTTTCCCCTATATTAAACCCATTTAATCAATATGCATATTTTCTTTTACACACATTGAGTTTTTTTGTGCAAATATGTTTACTAAAGAGGGAATTAAACAAAAAAAGGTTGGTGACCAGATTATAGGAAGCAACGCTATAAGAAAAATAGTGGAATGGGTGGAACTGGCAGACATTATGTTAAGGAAAATAAGTCAGACACAGAGAGACAAGTACCAAATGGTCTCTCTTATATGTTCAAGGTAAAAAGGAAGTTGACCTGAATGTAGAATAGTGATTAATATCAGTTGGGAAGGGTAAATACATGGGGGAAGAGGGTGGAGGGTGGAAAAAGGGAGGTTGGATTTGATTAGTGCACAATATATGCATGTGTGAAAATTTCAAACTAAACCCCATGGATATGTATAATTAACATATATAAATAAAAATAAGATAATTACCTGAGTTTGATGGAGCATGCCTCTAATCCCAGAGACTTGTGAGGCTGAGACAGAAGGATTGAAAGTTTAAGGCCAGCCTCAGCAACTTAGTGAGATCCTGTCTCAAAATTAAAAATAAAAAGGGCTGGGAATGTGGCTCAGTTGCTTAGCACTCCTGGTTTCAATCCCAGTACCAGAAATAACAATAATAAAATAAAATAATTATATAAAGAAAGAAAACTGTAGAAGAAACTGGGGTAGTTTGGCCTGGAAGAGACATGTAGGAGTCAGAAGGGACATCAATGAACTTCTAAAACCTGGTTTGATGCACAAAGCCCTTTTCTAACATCCCTAGTCTAGTTATCCGAAGCTCTATTTATCCAAAGATGATGACAGTTTCTATAACTTTTAACCCCAGGACCCAATTTTGCCATCTGGAATGACATGGAGTCAGTTTAATCTCATTTTCATGGCATAGTCATTCAAACATAATTATTTTACTCCCCAGATTTCCCTAATTCTGCACAAAGCTAAAGATACTTAGTTTCCTCAATGATTTACCAAATGATATGATTTCCAAGTATCCTCATCACCCTGAGTACACACCAATTTTTCAAAGTTCATTTTTAATTGTGAGATCCAAAAATGAACACAACTTTCTTCACAGTGTGGAGTGTCCACTGTGAAATAGACTATGACAAACACCTTCCTTGCTGTGGATCTGATAATCTAGTTAATGAAGCCTAGGGTCACAGTTGCTTGTTTTTTTCTTCTTATCACATCTTTGGAGCTGATGATGATGGTTCATGCCAGTTATTCCAGCTACCTGGGGGGCTTAGGCAGAAGGATCCTAAGTTCAAGGGCAGTCTCAGCAACTAAGCAAGACCCTGTCTCAAAATAAAATTTAAAAGGGGCTGGCACTGGGGTTGTGGCTCAGTGGTAGAGCACTTGCCTGGCATGTGTGTGAGTACTGGGTTTGATCCTCAGCACCACATAAAGATAAATAAATAAAAATAAAAGTACTGTGTTCATTTACAACTAAAAAAAATTTAAAAAGGCTGGGAGGGGATAGGGTTGTGGCTCAGTGGTAGAATGCTTGCCTAGCATGTGCTAGGCCCTGGGTTCGATCCTCAGCACCAAATAAAGATAAATAATGTTCATTTATGACTAAAAAATATTTAAAAATAAATAAAATAAAATTATTGTGTTCAACTACTTCTAAAAATAAATTAAAAAAAAACTAACTAAAAAGGCTGGGGATATAGTTCAGTGGTAGGAAGTGTGAGCCTTTACATTCAATCCCTAGGACTGCAAAACCAAACCAAACAAGACAAAATAAAATATCTTTGTGGACTCATACTGAATTTGTAATAAAATTCAAGTCATTAATTCTTTATCATATGAGAATCATCACCTTTGCTCTGTAGTTGTAAAGATAAAGAAAACCATGAGAACATCTTATTTTTTACTGATTATGAGGATATTATGATTTAATAAAATTTGAAAATCATGATTTTTAATAGTTGTATTTAATTTTCATTTTCATCATGTGGACAAGCCAGTTTATTTAACTAATCTCCTAATGTTATATTCTGTTTTTCCCCCTGTACTAGGGATTGAACCCAAGAGTACTTTACCACTGCAGTTCCTTTTTTTTTTTTTTTTTGAGATAATGTCTTGCTAAATTGCTGAGTCTGGCCTCCAACTTTGATTCTCCTGCCTCAACCTCTTGAGTAATAGGCATGTGCTACTGTGCCAGCTTAAGACTGTTTTCAAATAAATTGTTCACTAACATAAATCATGTTGCAGTGGATATCCCTGAATGACAAGGCCCTCCAATCTGCCCCTCTGACTTTACCTGTGCTGTTTGCTCTCTTCTACTTCTCAACACACTCTAGCCACTCATGCCTTTTCTACTGTTCCTTGAGATGCCAAGCTCATTCCTGTCATGAGCTCATTGCATTTGCTGTTCTTCCTCTGATTTTTTCCTGACTTTCTCTTTTGTTCAGATCTCAGACATCTATCCACCCTTTTCCTAACCCATCATTCTCAATGGTTTCTCTATATTTTCTTTACTTTTTCTACATCATCATCTAAAATTATTTTGTTTTTCTGTCTCTTTCCACAAGAATGTGTTTCATGAAGGCAAAGTTCTTAAACTCTATTGTATTCTCAGTACCTAAAAACAGTACATGGCATATAGATACTCACAAAAGTTTCGTTGAATGAATACATCTATTTACATACCAATGTCTAGTTCCTTAGTATAAATTCCTACATGTATAGGAAGAAATAGGATAGGATCAAAGGACAGGAAATCTTTTAAAGTATATGTGCTGTCAAAGCAAGAACAACAGGAACATTTTTAAGGCTGATAATATTTTCAGGCGGGTGTATTGGTGCACACCTGTAATCCCAGCTACTAGAGTGGCTGAGGAAGAAGGATTGCAAGTTTGAGGATGGCCTTGACAATTTAGAGAGACCCTGTCTCAAAATAAAATTTAAAAAGGTCTGCTTAGACATAGAGCACCTGTGGGTTCCACCTCCAGCATGAAAAATCATCATCATCACCATAATCTTAGTCATACTTGCCAACTCTAGTCATTATGATAATAAAAAAAATTTAAGGGAGGATGGGAGGGAAAGGGAGATTACTAAGAAGTAAGATTAATCAAATTATGTATGGGCATGGGCATGTATAAATATGTCATAATGAATCCTACTATTATATATAATTTTAACCACCAATAAAAAAATAAATGATATTGGGAATGGTGGTTTACACCTGTAATCCCAGTGACTCGGGAGGCTGAGGCAGGAGGACTGCCAAGTTCAAAGCCAGTCTCAGCGACGTAGTGAGGTTCTAAGCAACTTAGCAAGACCTCTGCCTCAAAATAAAAAAAGTGCTGGGAATATAATTAAGTGGTAAAGTGCCTCTGGGTTCAATCCCTCGTACCAAAATTTGTTTTTAAAAAGTGAAAAATTATTTTTTATTGTTTTCAATAAGACAAACAAAAGATAAAATTCTACGACATGTCCTAAAGATACCTTACCCGGATAACATTGGTCTATTGATGGTTGTAGCCTGGTTACATTCCTTCAGCCATTTACAAATTCATCTAAATGCTTAAAAATGTTCTGTTACCTTGTCCTTGTTTCTATATTTTATCCAAAGAGATAATATAAACGATGCACCTGAAGAACTGTCATAAAGAACAATAATTAGACTTTTACATTGCTGAGACCCATTGGGAAGCCAGGCACAGTGGTGCATGCTTATAATCTCAGCTACTGGAGCAGTTAAATCAAGAGGATCACAAGTTTGAGGCCAGCCTCAGCAACTTAGGGAGACCCTGTCACAAAAACAAAAACACTAGGACAGCTCATTTCAGCTAAACAAGGAACATCTTTCTAACAAGTGGAATACAATGAGCTGCCTGTGAGTTTCCCCTTATGCTATTTTTTTAAATGTTGATGGACCTTTATTTTATTCATTTATTTACCTGTGGTGCTGAGAATTGAACCCAGTGCCTCACACATGCTAGGAAAGCACTCTACCATTGAGCCTCAACCCCAGCACTCCCCATGCTAGTTTTTAAGCAAGCAGAGGTTAAACACTCTGTAGTGGTAGTACAGAACAGCCATGACACACAGGATATATATAGTCACGAGTGTCACGTACATGAGGTGTAGCTTCATCCTTATTGTCTCTCATCCCAGGAATCAGGTCAGAATGTCAGAGAGGTAGTAAGACTTTGACACAGACATAACCGTATATGTATAATATGTACGCGGTGTGTGTGTGTACACCAACTACTGGCAATTTTGCAAACTCCTTTCCTCAGAGGCTTTAGACTGATAGACCCAACCTGATTTTCTCTCAAAATTGGGATTCATCTCACCACAAAGCCATGAAAAGCTAATTTCGACTTTACTATAAATTACTGCAAATTCTGAACCTGCATGGAATGCCTGCCGGTGCCTTGAACCCACCCATGCTTGGCTCTCTGACCAGATAGCAGCCCTCTCTGAAACTTTAGTGATGCCTCACAAATCTTGGCCTTCCCTGGCCAGATAACGACCTTCTCTGAGGCTCTAATGGTCCTCATAAATTCTGACGTTGGGGCCAGCAAAAAATGTAAACTACCATTAGTGTGATGCTTGTCAGAGTTCTGTTATCTGTAACCCCCCTTTGTGTAACTTTCTGGGCTATAAAGCTGAGCTGCAGGAAAGCTGCTGCTGCTGTCTTGTTTCCTGTGGTTTTGGGCAGGAGAGGCAGCCCAGGGGTCGAAATAATAAGCTTGCTTTAATTTGATTTTGATTGGAGTCAGTGATCTTTTCTTGCGTCCTGGTCTAACAAGACCCTCTAACATTTTTTTTTTTCTGTGTGTACATCTCAACTCAGCCTTCAAATCTACATTCAGTTCATGCTTTCCACTTCAACCATAGTAAGGTGTCCATAAATGCTTGTTGAGGAAATGAAAGAAAGACATGCTCTGCCCCATTTTCTTTAATGTCCCAATACCCATTCTTCTAGCATTTTTAAATTTTTGCAATTTGCTATGCAATGTGCCAAAAATGTTCTCCCTGTTTGCTCAAGATGAAAGACTTACCTTTCTATCTTATAATGCAGCAATAGTCACCTTTCAATAGCATCTTCCTAAATTAGGCCTTGTTAATTTGACTTTAAAAACCCAAAAACCCCTTAGTCCAGCTTCCAGAGATAAATATGCTGATAAATATTCCAGAGATAAGTTATGCTTCTACTTCTTTGCCTTGTTTTCCCATTAAATTATGTTTTCTGGGGCCAAGGATGGACTCTTAGTCCCATTTTGAACATGTGGTATGTTGCACTTCTGATGACTCTGGCTGAACAAATACCTTAATACCACACAAGTACCTATTCCTTCCAACTTGCTTCAGCTCTGGTATTGTGGCTTTACAAGGCTCAGTTCCCCATGTGGTGAGCTATCAGCTAATCAGATCAAATAAGCTTCTAGGAAGCCAGCTAAGGTAATGTGTGAATTGTTCTTTGTAAGTGGAATGTGGCTGTAGGGCACAGCTGGGGTAGTGGTGGTGAATTGTAGTGCCTAGGAAGTTAATATTTCAACATAAAACATCTATGTTTGATAATTGTGTAGGTCTATCATTGTTTAAGTAAATAAAGCATGCCTCGATGTCAGATTGTTCCTAACTAGCCTTAACTTGGTGTGTTTAATCTTAATTATTAGCTTTTTCTGTAATTCCTTTAGCCCCTTAGCCTAGTGAGCAAAAATCACTATAATAGGCAAGAAAGATAAATTACCCACTGAGCTTCTGATCTGCAGTTTTTACTGACATGACATCATTGGTAGAAACAAACTGTACTCAGAGAATATTCAGTTTTAAATCCCATTATTTGATTTTATGACCTTGGGAAAGATCATTACCCTTCTGTGGGTCTGAGGTCTAGCTATAAAATGCAAATAATAAATATCTCAGTGGATATTTTGTGATGATTAAAAGATTACATAAATGAGAATGATATGTAAACTATAAAGTGCCCTAAAAATATGAAGGACTGGTATGATCGATTTTTAATCAGCTTCAATGAAATGGTATAGAA
Source organism: Ictidomys tridecemlineatus (assembly GCF_052094955.1). Taxonomy (NCBI): domain Eukaryota; kingdom Metazoa; phylum Chordata; class Mammalia; order Rodentia; family Sciuridae; genus Ictidomys; species Ictidomys tridecemlineatus. The sequence goes on along the minus strand of NC_135493.1, from coordinate 73,693,647 downwards.
CACTACCTACTCAGGCTAGGAAGATCCTGAGAAAACAAAGAGAGCCACCTTGTACACTCATGCTGCCCTCCCTCTCTGTTGGCCCTAGGTTTTACACAGAGCTGGCCCAACAAATCCCCCTTAGGGGAGTCAATGACTCTGAATGGGATCCAAGGGGCTTGGATGCAGGATAGGGGCCAGAACATTCCTAGATTAAGAAAACTATCTCACTGACAGTGAATATAAATGAGTAGAATCCTTAACTGACTTAAAGAGCTGGCTCCTACCCCTTGGGTGTTCTTCTTGGACACCTTAACTAATTTTGCTGGCTTCCATTCTTCATCGTCTTCATCTTCACCATCACCATCACCATCACCATCACCTTCCTCATGTTCACGGATAATATTTAGATCCTTGATGTCCATGCTTTGCTCTATAAATTTTTCTTTAACACGGGAAGGTTTTGGCTAAGAAAAAATATTTGAAGTGATTATTTAATAAAAATTAAATAATACATATGGTATCATATCTTCCCAGTAGCTGCTTCCAGCTATATTCTCAAAGCAGAGATTTCAGACTCCTCAAATATATCCCACTTGTCTTTACCAATCAGAAAAAAAATTGCTTTAGCCTTTGGCCTCACAGAGTCTTTGAAGGGATAGAAACTGGATGCTGATCAATCTGAGGGAGGAAGGGAGGACTCATGATGTGATGAGATAATGATTTTTGGATGGACAGCTGAACATTGCTCTTTTTTTCCTTCTCCTCCTCCTCAGTTGTATTACATAAAGCCAATTCATGGACAAAAGTCAGAATTCTTTTTTTTAATATTTTTCTTTAGTTGTAGATGGACACAATGACTTTATTTTATTTATTTTTATGTGGTATTGAGGATTGAACCCAGTGCCTCATGCATGTTAGGCAAGCACTCTACCACTGAGCCACAACACCAAACAAAAGTCAGACTTCTGAGGAAAAAAACACACCTATTTTTCATAGGACTCTATAATTCTACTTAGGACTCTAAGAAAAACTGAGATTTAGAATTTGGGTATTTTAACTGTTAACCTTTTAAAAAAGGTAATTTTGCATACTCACCCTGAACTTGGGCTATGCAAAGTTATCGTAGGTATTAAGCATTTTACCTTGGGTGGGATATATTCAAAGGAAGAGTCTGGAGATAGAAGGTTATCCTTAGGAAGATGAGGTTTTGTTCTGCTGGCTACTTGGAGGAGGGTCAGTTTCTATTTGAAAAAGAGAGACAGAGAGTAAAATGTAGGCAGCTTTTAGGAGTGCTCATGGCTAAAACACCAAACTTCCAAACATTTTTTTAATGGTGCTGGGGATAGAACCCAGGACTAAGTGCATGCTACACAAGTGCTCTACCACCGAGCTACATTCCAAGTTCAGCCAGCTCAATTTTAAACCAAGTAAAGTGAGGCAGGCTTAGAGTAGGTTCAAGGACTCCTACTTTCTAAGATTGTTATCTGATCAAAAAGAGGCATATTTTAAAACTTGTGTTTTTACCACTTTGAAATGCACATGATTGGGTCACATGGAAACACAATGTAGACCTCAAAAAGTACAGCTAAATCACCAAATTAAGGGTTGTTCCTAAGTGGTGGCCTCAGTGGCAATCAGCTGTCCCAGGGCCTTATCAAGTCGATGGGGAACTCTATTACCTGCTTCATGAGTTCATTCTCTTGGAGAAGCTGCTGATTTTGCTCACATACTTCTTGCATCTTCTTCAGTTCTTCATCCTATTTTCAGATAGTGTAGTGATAGGTGGGGTTATTTGGGGCACTACGTGTAGGTTACTAAAGAACTCACTTAGATCAAAAAAAAAAAAAAAGAAAAGAAAAAACATACTGCTGCCAAGTTCCTGGCAACAGATGGGTTTTGCATAGCAGGCACTGGCACCCAGAAAATTACCTTACTCCCAATTTCTAGGTGTCCTAAATACCTCTTTTTTTAAGGGATTGGGGTGAACCCAGTGGCAGTCTAATACTGAGCTGCATCCCCAGCCCTTCATTTTTTATTTTGAGACAGGGTCTTGCTAAGATGTCTAGGCTGGCCTTGATCTTGTGATCCTCCCACATAGGCTTCCCAAATTGCTGGAATTACAACTGAATACCACTTCTATTCCAATGTTCCTCATCAGCACTAACCACACTAGTAGGAACCGTGGACTCAGTCTGAGAAGTCTTCCTTATTCTTTTCCATTCTTTAGCCTCATATTCTGTATTCACATCAGGATGCAGATTCAGAAATCCACAGAACTCGTTAGCTCTGTTTCCTGAAGCTACAAATGCTTCTATTCATCCTATTGAACATAGACTAGACAGTTTATTTCCAAGTCTCATAAGCCTTATTAAGCTTCCTGGAGCTTAATACAACTGGATCCATACATATAACCTTAACAAGTTCGATTACACCTTATGTGGGAGGTGCCAAGGAAACCCTAGGGATGGTATTGCAGGAGAAAGATTCTAAGATGTACAAAAAGTGCTCCAACTTGTTACTAAAGGGTGTGGTGTTCTTAGTCTCTGCAAGAAAATTCAGACCCCAGGCATTTTACAAACATGTCAGGTCTCAGCTCAGAACAAGCTCAGGAAGATATAATTGTCCCTAGGATTCTAAGTAACTATTAGATAATTTCACTGTCTCAGCTTTTTAGAGTTCAGTGTTGACACAATAGAAACAGGAGGCCTCAAAGTCTGGTATGGAGTATATATTGGTGTTATGGTACCAAAAACAAGGTGATCCTGTATATGGCTACATTCTGATTATCTCTCATCTAATCAAGTAGGGACAAAAAGCAGTAGAGGCTACCATTTTAAGCCTTTCTTCAGTAGTTCTTACTCTCTGCTGCAAGTACAATGGTCTAAATGAGACACGATTCTTGATGAGGCATGTGAAACCCTCCTCTGGAGACCTTTTCTGTCTTCTCATACCTGACACTTCAGTGTGCTCAGCAGCTGCTGCTCCTTTTCACTAATTGACTCCTCCAGCTGCTTCTCTGCCACTTGGCTTTGCTGTAGCTGGCTAAGAAGGTACAGCACCTAGAGAAAGACACAATCCATAGTAGTATCAGAGGAACCAGGGGAAAGAAGGATTTTTACCTAGTTCAAGCAGTGATCCAAGTGACTCCTTCATGATTTACAGGCAAACTGTTCTTTTTGCTCTATGGCTTGAACAGCAACAATGTTTCTCAGCACATTAATCTTGGGATTCAAGCCAGAAGCTAAGAGCTATTACCATGGGTAGGTATGAACTTAGGTATATCACTTTTCTCTGTTTCATGTTTCTCATTTGCAAAATTTAGAAAATAGCACATGCACTTTTGAAGGAAATTCATTACCCTCCACTACTTTTTTAAGCTAACAAAGGGCAATGACAGCTTTGTGTCTGTATCTAGCTTCTTGGCTTGTCAGTGTACCTTCTCTTGGTGCTGTTGCTCCATTCTGACCAGCTCAGCTTGTAACTCTGTCTCTATCTCGGCAAAACGATTTCGTTCCTCATACAGCATCTTCTGCATGTCCACACAGCTGGCCTTGCTCTGTTTCAGGCTGCTTTCAAGCTTGCTGACCTGTATTTTGGAGGAGACCAGCTAGAAGAGATAAAAGAGATCAATTTACTTGGAGAATAACCCACCTTTCCCCATTCATTAGGCAGGAACATATTAGCTTTCTTTAAATGGTCTGAGGAAAGTGTCTTCATGTGTAATTCCATTCTTATTTTTTCATGTCATATGGATTCTAACAGTGAATATTAATAGGACTACTGTTCTGCTCCTAGGCCAAGAGTCCATATTTCTACTGTGACATGTATTTGAGTTCTGAAAGCAATAGCTAAATTCATTTTATATCTTGCTCTCCCTTAAGGTCCAAATAAACCTAACCTGAACAGTATATGATGATTCCAAAATTCTGATATTTAAGTCTGAAGAGAAATTGACATGACACACCCTTATGTCCAATTCTGTCCTGTCTCAGAATGTCTGTGTTCACACGTCAGAACTTGTAGACACTTTAGCTGAAACTGCAGATCTGGCTCTTCAGGCTGGATTCATATCCTGTGCTGGCCTAGTTTTGCATTTACTACTAGCCCAGATGGTGAACATCATAAATACCAGCATTCACAAACCTAATCAAGATTTCTTGGTAGAACAAATCTGCTAACCTAACACCAAAATGTGAAAGGGTTGCATTACTTTAACTTGTGGATTCAGATGGATTTTTTTTTTAAAGAGAGAGTGAGAGAGGAGAGGGGGAGAGAGAGGGAGGGAAGGAGGGAGGGAGGGAGGGAGAGAGGGAGGGAGGGAGGGAGAGAGAGAGAGAGAGAGAGAGAGAGAGAGAGAGAGAGAGAGAGAGAGAGAGAGAATTTTTAATGTTTTATTGTTTAGTTCTCGGCGGACACAACATCTTTGTTGGTATGTGGTGCTGAGGATCGAACCCAGGCCGCACGCATGTCAGGTGAGTACGCTACCGCTTGAGCCACATCCCCAGCCCTCAGATGGATTTTGTGCTTGTCTTGAGTGAAAAATGCCTCAATCACTAGAGGTTATTAGTTTTCACTCCTCTTGTGACAATGGAAGATGATGCATTATTTTAAGGTCACTGAAGATAGCTTTTCCTTAAAATGAATCTTTATATGTCAAAAGATGTTTAGGTTTTCTCTTTTCAAGACTGTATCTTAAAGTTTTTGAATATACATCTCATAGGTCTTTTAACAAATAGTACAATATAATAATAGTTTATGTTTAGCCAGTAGCCCACTGTGGCATTCTGGCCTTTTTCTAAGAGCAACAGTTAACATTTATTGAGCACTTGATTTATGCCAAGCATGATAAGTATCAATTTGAGTCATATGATATTTTTTGTAAATGACTGGCCTCTACTTGTTTATATCAACTTTTTAAAAATTTTTTTCAATTTTATTAATTTATTTAGATGCTGGGTGGGCCTTTATTTTGTTCACTTATTTATATATGGTGCTGAGAATCAAACCCAGTGCCTTGCACATGCCAGGCAAGTGCTCTACCACTGAGCTACAACACCAGCTCCTGCTTATATCAACTTTAAAAAAATTTTTTTAAGTTGTAGATGGACACAATACCTTTATTTTATTTATTTTTGTGTGGTGTTGAGGATCGAACACAGGGCCTCACACATGCTAGGCAAGCACTCTGCCACTGAGCTACAGCCCCAGTCCGCTTATATCAATTTTTATGCAGTAAACTCTCTAATGTTAGTATCACTGGATTTTTCCATGAAAAATGGCAAGAAGCTGGCACAGTGGTGCATACCTGTAATCCCAGTGGCTTGGGAGGCTGAGCAGGAGGATCATAAGTTCAAAGCCAGCCTCATCAACTTAGGGAAGCCCTGTCTCAAAAATAAAAAGGGCTAGGGATGTGGCTCAGTGGTTAAGCACCCCTGGGTTCAATCCCTTGGAGAGAGAGAGAGAGGGAAGGGAAGGGAAGGGGGAAGGGAGAAGGGAGAAGGGAGAAGGGAGAAGGGAGAAGGGAGAAGGGAGAAGGGAGAAGGGAGAAGGGAGAAGGGAGAAGGGAGAAGGGAGAAGAGAGAAGAGAGAAGAGAGAAGAGAGAAGAAAGAAGAGAGAAGAGAGAAGAGAGGAGAGAACAAACTGGCGAGGACATGATGATAGTATTCCAAAGCTATCTTGTTTGTTTCATTTTTGTGGTACTAGGGATTGAACCCAGTGGTGCTCTAACACTGAACTATATTCCTAGCCCCCTTTTATTAGTTTTTTAAAAAATATTTATTTTTTAGTTGTAGGTGGACACACAATATCTTTATTTCATTTTTATATGGTGCTGAGGATTAAACCCAGTGCCTCACATGTGCTAGGCAAGCACTCTACCACTGAGGCACAACCCCAGCCCCCCTTTTCATTAGTTTTGAGACAGGGTCTTTGCTAAGTTGCTGAAGCTGGCTTCCAACTTGTGACCCTCATGCCTTAGCCTCATGAGTCACTGGGATTACAGGCATGTGCCACCACACCTGGCTCCAAGGTATTTTATTTGAACCTACCTAACCAGATCCCTAATTGTTGGTAGTAAGAGTGATAGTTACCTCTCCAGTTAAATATTTCAGGGCACACTTGGCTTCCAGAATTGTAGCAATATTCTCCCAACGTTGTTTTGGCCTGTCTTCACTTTCTGCATCCAGTAGCTTCTGCTGTAGGTCAGCAATCTGAGCGCTCCTTCACAAACAGAAACAGTTTTGTTGTGAATAGCTTCAATACCAGGAAGAATAAGAACTCTGAGTAGAAACTTTAAAGTGGTTTATGAATGGAGATATCAGTTAAATAATGACTGAGTCATCTGGTTAGAATTTTACATAGTACCTAAAAATTGGTTACAAATGGACTCCAGGAGATTATCCAAATGGTTTTTATTTTATTAAATACTGGTTGAAATAAATAGGTCATATATACTGAGACTTGGAAAGATATATTATGGTTAGGCCTGTATTATAGTAGACTGACTGACTCAATACTATGACTTTGTCATGAAGCCCTATAAATTTGGACTATGTAACAATAGTCCACCCATGGAAGGAAGAGATTCAGGTTGGAGACCTGAAGGAAAATCTCACAAGAATAGGTAGGTGTTCTTTGCTGGAATCAAATACCAAATTGATACCCATGGCTGGTATTATAGGAAATTATTGTTTATTTTGGTACTGGGAGCACCAGGGGGCACTTTACCACTGAGCCACATCCTTAGTCCTTTTTATTTTTTATTTTGATACAGCATCTCACTAAGTTGCTGAGGCTGGCCCTGAACTTGCAATTTTCCTGCCTCAGTCTCCAAAGTTGCTAGGATTATAGGCATGCACCATCATTTCCTACAATGAGAGATTATTTTAAAATGCCTTCCACAGGACTGAGAAGTTTCTATGACTAGATACCCTAACCCTGGTTAGAAATTCCAGATACTTTCCAATCAAGTATGGCCTAGAAGAAATTCTATATAATATTTCAGTTTTATTAATAACTTCCTTTTCAAATATGCTGTTTCCAGTGAGAGGGAGAATACCAGCATGTGCTTAACTTGTGATACTATGTTAGATTCCTATAAGGAAGATGGGACAAAAGTAATCTAAGATGGTTTTTCTCATATTTGGTGGTCTCAAGACCCCATTCATTAAAAAAAAAACACATTGAGAACTTCTAGAAATTCTGTTCATATAGGATACACCTATAGTTATTTATGGTATAAATTCAAACTGAGATGAATTTAAATATTAAATTCACTTAAAATTTAAAAAATCATTACATATAAACATTTTAGGAGAAATAGCTGTATTTTTCAAGATTTAGTGAGAAGAGTAAGATTATTTTCCATTTTCACAGATCTCTGTATAATTTAGTAGAAGACAAGTGGATTTTCACATCTCCCTCTACTCAATCTTTTGTGACATGTTGTTCCAGTTGATGTAAATAGAGACACTCTAACCTTACATGGATATGTAGTTTGAAAAGGGAGATGTATTTTGGTAGCCTTTTCAGATAATTGTGGATACAAGTAGTAGTTTCATAAAAGTTAGTTACAAGTGGAATCTAAAACTATTATTATTTTACTTTTATTTTTAAAAATTAAATTCATTTTCAGCTGCTACATAAAACATGAAATCTATACATATTAATGGGGTACCATGTGATGATATGATAATGCATATATTATATAATAATTAATTCAGGTTACACATAACTATTACTTCAAACACCTGTAATTTTTTATAGTGAAATCTTTCAAAATCCTGTCTTCCAGCTTTTTGAAATGTATAGTACATTATTGTTACCTGAAGCCATCCTACTGTGCAATTGTACACCAGAGCTTCTTGCTTCTATCTAACTATAATTTAATATCCATTGATCAAGTGAAACTATTATTAACTAATTTTTTATATTCTTATATATTAAAATCCATATGGTAGCTGGGCATGGTGGCACACACCTGTAATCCCAATGACTTAGGAGGCTGAGGCAGGAGGATCTTAAATTTGAGGCCAGTCTCAGCAATTTAGTGAGATCCCATGTCAAAGTAAAATATAAAAAGGATGGGATGTAGCTCAGTAATAAATCATCAATGTCCAGTATCAAAAGAAATCTATATGATGAGTTATTTTTTTTCTTGTGAATTCCCAGGACATAAAATATTTCCATACATGTATAGGAATGTGTGTTTAAACATATATAAATTTAGATATAGTCAGTCTCAAGAGTCAGGGCAGATATCCTTGGACAAAATTTGCACTTGAAAACAATATACATATTGTTAAAAAATTGAAGATTGGGTTGTCCTTGAACAGTTTTGATTGTCTTCAGGGAAAGCCTGAAGCAGATACTTTATAGCAAGTAATGGTGTGGGAGAGAAGAAAGTGGAGATGGGTTTAAGTTGGCCTGGCCAGAGCACAATCAAGTTGCCAATGCCTGTGTTCTGTTTCCATGTGGTGAGAGCCAAATTAAAGATTCCTATTTGAGACAGTGTGGGACAAAAGTCTAGTTAGAGTCTTTGGAGAAGACTCCAACATTTAAGAGGAAATTTGATTTCATGGCTCAGTGCTGCTGTTGAGGACAAAAATCAGAAACAAATAAGCAGATTATAAGCAATCAATGCAAAAAATATTTATTCATTTTAGGCCAGTATTTACATAGATGTTAATTGGTTTGGAATGGCTTGAAATGTAAATGGATATAGATGAATTATAATAAAGTATCATATTTTGGTAGGCCAAACAAACAAACAAATCCCATTAATCTCTCAGTAGGAATGGATATTTTACCCATTTACTTTAACATGTTATTTTGACAATATTAATCCACTGAGTCATGCAGATCCTCTGAATGTTAATACGTTTCATTATATAATATATTTGTTAGTATCACTACTGGTCTTACCAGAAAAGTTTTGCTTAAAAGCTCAAATTTTATCTTCAGTAACACATACTGTCAGTTGTTTTTCTGATAGGCTCCCTCCATTCATTATTGAGAGCATCTCTGCCAAGTAACCAAGTCTGAATAACCATGGTTTGTCTCTGTCAGTTGTTCTTTCAAGTACACATGATGTGCCATGAAAAATAGGCCTATTGATCTCAAACCTCAAATAGCTCAGTGCTTTTCTTGAGATGACTATCACAATCAGCATGCAGCAGAAGTGCTTCCTGTTTTGTTATATAGATAATTAAAAAGATGCAAACTCAAGGGTCAAGATTTGATAAAATTAACAATTTTACCTGATTTTATCAAAAGTCATGCTTAAAGTAAGAATGACTTTTTAAACAAATTTAAACTGGTAGTGTGTAGAGGTGCTGTGTAGAACGACTACTTGTTCAGATTGGTGCCAATGCTTTCATTAAGTCTAAGGTATCAGTAATTTTTTTGCCATATTGCTTTTCTACTATTAGTGCAAATATCAACATGGTAAAAATAGCAAATAATGCTTTACTATTATTATGAAAATAGTTTTGCCCACTTAGATTCCCTAAAAGGGTATGAGAGATCTTCAGACCACACTTTGAAAACCCTGATTCTCGAAGTCCTTTCCTTCAACAAATTCACAAACTCTCTTTAGATTGAAAAAAAACCTAATAAACATAAGACAAATATTAAACACAAAGATATATCATTTTCACTGCATAACTGAGTATTGTAAGTTCTGAAAGGGTTTAGAGAAAAAGACTAGTGAAGGATGAAGAGTCAGGCTAGGCTTCTGGAATTGGTAGGGGAGAACATTTCAGTCATTATCTACATACACCTTCCTTTCCTTGTCTTCTTTGTCAATTCATGTCCCGTATCTATTTCAAAATTTAGTTTAAGTCTCATCATCTTTAGGAAAATATCCTTGATTAAACTCACCTCTGTCTAATTCCTTTTATGTTATACCTACCCTACATTTATATAATCATTTACTTATGCATATGGAGGAAAATGTTTTATAACCAGCATTTAAAAAGAAACAGTCCTGATTTGTAATTTCTGCCTCTTTCTGTTGTGTAAATAGACTTCAACATAGAAATTATAACCTATCAAGAATTTTCCACATTCCAGAAATCATTTTTTAATATTTTTAGTTGTTGATGTACCTTTATTATTTATTTATTTATATGTGGAGCTGAGGATCAATCAAATCCAGTGCCTCACACATTCCAGGCAAGTGCTCTGCCACAATCCCAGCTCCTCCAGAAATCTTAACAAATGATTCAAGCACATGACTGGGAGTAATTACATGATTTCTACTTTACAACAAAGATAATGTCATCTATTCTGACATCTACATCTATTCATCTACACTGCATCCAGTGTAGCCCAAAGCAGAAACTCAAATTGTTGAATGACTTATAGATGTTTCCAAAGATAAACAACTAGTATATCTAGCTAAAATCAAATAAATGATCTCCAAAGTCTTTTGGACAAGAACATTTCCTGTTTTTTGTACTGGGGATTGAACCTAGGGCACTTAACCCCTGAGCCACATCCCCAGCTATTTTTTTATATTTTGTTTTGAGTTGCTTAGAGCTTCACTAAGTTGCTAAGTTAAGTTGCTTAACTTTGCTAAGTTGCTTTGAACTTGTGATCCTCTTACCTCAGCCTCCTGAGCTGCTGGAATTATAGACATGTGCAACCACACCCAGCTAAATTTTCTTTACTTTGTTTATTTATTTATAATGTGGTACTAGGGATTGAACCCAGTAACTCACACATGCTGAGTAAACACTCTACTACTGAGCCACAACCCAACCCATAAAATTCTAGTATTTTAAGACACTATAAAATCTGTATTCCTTCCAGATTTCATAAACTGCTTAAGAGACAATAAGATTGATTGGAAAGGCTATGTAGCATAATTTCTGGTCTTCGACTCAAGAGGGAATAAAGAGAATATTCATTGAGTACTTTTAAGATGCCACATTCTGTATCATACACTTTATTTACTAATCTCACTTAATGCTCATGCTAACCTTACTTATGCATTATATACAGTATAGCTATTTTGCTGTTTTCCTCCTATGCTATTTCTCTTTTATGATAATTCCTGGGGTTTCTCTAAAATTCTGTTCTTAGTTATACATTTCAGATACTACTACATCAAAAATTGTAGTGTACTGCAAACAGTATGGGCTTTGGAATTAGATAAGAGAGGGTTTTGAATCCTAGCTCTGTTGTATGCTAGTAATATCTTTAGCAAATTTCTTAAGATCTTTGAACTTCATTTTAGATTTCTAGAGTGATAAGAATGATATTTACCTCATAGGATATCCAAGGGACTGAATGAGAAAATTTATCTATCATGTCTAGTACAGCATCTGGTTCAATGTACTGTTACTGTCTCTTGTTTTCCAACCATCACAAAGCTTTTGAATCTCTGGGTTGATAGGTTCTTATTTTTGATTCTAGGGATAAATTTTTATGTCTTGGAGATAGTCTTGTTACCTGAGTTCCATTTCAGTCTCCAGACTTTCAATCTGCTTTGTAATAGAATCCTCTGACTCTGAAACTTGACCACGTGTTTCAGCAAGTGAAAATGTGCGCCTCTGTAAAGAAGAATAGTAGGTATGAGGGAGAAGTTCTAAAAGGAAAAATAATTCTCCAAAGCCATGAGGATTTCTTGGGAATGCATAATCTGATTATTGAGAACATTTTTTTCTTAAGGGCACTTACCCGGAGTTTAAGAGGAGGATTCTCCCCAGATTCCTTTTTTTCTTTGAGTTGAGCCACATCCTGAGCTAGGATCTTTCTATCTTCAAGAAGGTCATTTAGATGGCGTTTGGCTTCCTCAGTACTGACCATAACCTCAATTTCATTTCCAAGCCAATTCTAGAAGAAAAATCAGTGACGTCTTGGTTAGGGATGAGGAATCACTGATCCATGGGCAAGATTCAGTTCCAGATTTAATTTCATTTGGACAGAGCTCAAGTGACAGAGCTCAAAGTAACTAGAAGTGAGATTTCTATTTCTATTACCTACATTTCACCAACAACACTTGTATGTCTCAAAGGGCATTAACAGCAATACCCCAAAAGATCTCAAGAAAGAGGCTTTCTACAGAAAGCATTTTCCCAGATAGCCTAGTATTTCTATTGTCCTGTCTTTACTTTCTAATTTTCTCCTAAACATTTATTCTTTGCCTTTAACTACTCATAATATAGAATTGAAGACAATTTATCTGTCTAATCTATCTTTACTCTTACAGTACTGGGGATTAAACCCAGGGATGCTTTACCACTGAGCACCCCACTTTTTTTGGTACCAGGAATTGAACCCAGGGGTGTTTAACCACCGAGTCACATCCCCAGACATTTTTATTTTATTTTATTTATTTATTTTACTTTGTGACAGGGTCTTGCTAAGTTCCTTAGGGACTTGCTAAGTTGCTGAGGCTGATCTCAAACTTGTGATCCTCCTGCCTCAGTCTCCCACGTCATTGGCATTACAAGTATGCACCACCATGCAAGGCCCTTATAATTTTTTTTTAAATTTTAAGACAGGATCTCACTAAGTTAATAAGGTTTGCCATGAACTTGCAATCCTCCTGTCTCAGTCTTTCACATTGTTGGGATTTCAGGAGTCTGCCACCACACCTGACTCTAGTATCTATTCCATTTAATAATAGATATATAGTCTTACTTTTAAAGTACATTAAGGGGAATTTAAAGAAAGAAAATATAACTTGCTAAAATCACTTTTTTATTACTTATATTTTGAGACAGGGTCTTGCTCTACTGTCCACTCTTAAGTGATAATCTCAGCCAGCTTCGGAAGTAGCTGGGACTACAGGCACATACCACCACACCTGGTTCCTTAGTCACTTTTGTAAAACAGTAACCTTGGGGGTAGGGGTTGTGGTTCCGTGGTAGAGTGCTTGCCTAGCATGTATGAGGCATTGGGTTTGATTCTCAGCACCACATATAAATAAATAAATAAAATAAAGGTCCATCTACAACTAATAAATATTTTAAAAAATAAGTAACCTTAGGGGCTGAAGTGTATATCAGTGAAACAGCATCCTTAGTATGCACAAAGCTATGCATTTAATCTCCAGCATCAAAAAAACCCAAAACAAAACAAACAGTACATATTCCTGAGAACATTTCCATCTTTGATGAAGATATACCATGCTAATCATAATCAAATTAAGCTGGCGTGGCCACATTAATATCAAATAAAGTAGGATTCTTATGAAATAATACTATCAGGGATTAAAATGATCATTTCATCATGACAAAGGAATCAATTTTTCAAAAGAGAACTTAATCCTTAATGTTTATGTATCTAATAACTAAGCACCCAAATCTGTGAAATAAAACCACATATAAATCAACAAAGAAGATAACAGAAGCAACTATATGCTGCCTATAAAAAACATATTTTTAAAGTGAAGATACAAATAAGTTAAAATTAAAGGGGTAAAAAATACAAACCTTAACACTAGTCAAAAGTAGGCTGAAAGGGTTTATTAATATCAGAAAAAATAGATTTAGAATAAAGAATATTATCAGAGATAACAAAGTTCATTTTATAATAGTGAGGGGGTCAAGTAATCCTAAATGTCTATGCCCCTAATAATAGATCTCCAGTTTTGAGTATCTCATATAATTTATTGAATCCTGTATTGGAAACACAAAACAAAATGACTGTATAGATACAGGAGCTAAACATGGGTGTTCTGTAGGCATGATGGAATATGAAAATATAAAACAACATCCAAAAAATGTTGGCAAGAGAGTACATATAGAGGGGTCATTTACATTTGTGATCACACAGCTATCTGAAAGCTGAAGCTTGCTGCTGCTGCCTAGTATCATAAAGAATATCCCACCGGAGCACTGCCTAGCATGCATGAGGCCCTTAGTTCAATCCCCAGTACTACAAAACAGAAAAGTATCCTACTGTGTATCTCTAGCACCCTGAAAGTTAAAATCCAAAATTCAAAGTAGTTTCTACTGAATATATATCATTTTCATACAACCGAAAAATAAAGACTCCTAAGCTGAGTCAGGAACTGGGTTATATTGCTGAATTCAACAAGACATAAAAAGAACAATATATCATGATCAAATGGAGTTTATCCAAGAAATTCAAGGCTGATACACATTTGAACATCATTCAAAATAATTCACCAAATCAAAGAATTAGAGACAAAATGTATTTGGCATGATTTAATGATTCATGGGGGCTGGTGGTATAGTGGTATAGTTTGCCTAGCATGTGTGAGACCCAGGGTTCTATCTCCAGCACAATGAAAAAAAATCCGTTCATGATAAAATTTGCAGCAGACCAATAATAGATAAGAATTTCCTTAAAGGGCATCTGTGAAAAATCTATAGCTAACATCATACATTATGGTAAGAGACTGAATGCTTTCACCCTAAGATTAGGAAGAAGAGAAGCATGTCTACTCTCACTACACCTATTCAACATTATCCTGAAGGTCCTAGCAGGTGCAACCAGGCAAGCAAAATAATTAAAAGGCATACAGATTAGAAAGGAAGAAATAAAACTGCATTTACAAATGACATGATTGTCTACATGGAAAATCTCAAAAAACCTATGAAAATGATAACAGAGTAATAAGTCATAGATAAAAGTTAAAATATAAAAATGAATTGTATTTCTATATACCAGCATTGAGCAGCTTGATAAACAATTGGGCAGTTTCTTATGAAGTGAAGTATACACTTACCATATAACCCAGCATTCATACTCTTAGGTATTTACCCATGTGAAATGACTACCAATATTTACAGAGACCTGTGAGGTTTTTAATAGCAGATTTATTAATGTGATGATCAATTTTAAGTATCAAATTGACTGGATTAAGTTATACCTAGAGAAGAGGTAAAGCATTATTTTGGCGAATGTCTGTGAAGATGTTTCTATAGGAAACTGGTACGTGAGTAGCTGAACTAAGTAAGATCCACACTCAAAATGGGTAAGCACCATCCAATTGGCTAGTGTCTCAGACAGGAAAAAAAAAGGCAGGGAAGAAACATTTCCTCTCTCTCTCTCTCCTGGAGGTGAGATACTCTTTTCCTTACTTTGGACATGAGGACTCCAGGCTCTGTGATCATTAACCATGGATTGAGAAGTTACACTACTGGCTTCCCTAATTCTGAGGCATTCAGACTTGGATGGAATCATGCTACAGGCATTCTTGAGTTTCCAGCTTGCAGATGATGAACTGTTGTGAAACTTCTTAGCCTCCATAATCATGTAAGCCAATTCCCCCAATAAATCCCCTCTCACATGTCTATAGCTAGCCTATTTGTTTTGTGTTTCTGGAAAACCCTAATACAATTTATATTTGTCAAAAAATGGGGGAAAAAATGAACAAACTGTGGTACATCCATACACTGGAATACTACTCAGTAAAGCAAATAAAATGTCACAAAGTACTGATACAAATAACATCACGGATGAATCTCAGATGCATTATACTAAGTGAAAGAAGCCATATTATGTTTCTATTTATGATGCTCATATGAGGGGAAATAATAATTACAGTGTTTGCTAAGGGCCAGGAATATAGAAGTTGACTACAAAGAAGAAGAGAAGTTGTTTGGGGGATGTCTGTTCTATATTTTGGTGGTAGTGGTGGTTACACAATGGCACATGTTGTCAAAACTCACAGATCTGTACAACAAAAATTTTACTGTGTGTCAGTTATGCCTTAATAAAAAATAAGGGAAAAATCAGTGCCACTAACAGACTAAAAACAAATGAACCATAAGATCATTTTAATGATACAGAAAATGTCTCTAAAAATCCAATCACTTATTTATGATTAAAACTTTAGCAAACCAGGAATATTTAGGAACTCCTTTAACCTGACAATGGACATATAAAAACCTATAGCTAATATCTTACTTAATGGTGAAAGATTAAATGCTTTTTCCCTAAGATTGGGAACAAATTAAGGGTGTCCCCTTTCACCTATTCTATCTGATATTGTATTGGAGGTTTTAGCAAGTGCAATAAGCATGAAAAGCACACAGATGGAAAAGAAAAAATAAAATTGCTCCTTTTTGCAGATGAAATGCTTGTTTAAGTAGAAAATCCTAAGAACTCTACAAAAAAGGTCTCAACAGTTGTGTCCAAACAATGGAAAATGAAAATAAAAAATATGATTTACAATATAAATATATGAAAGATTTTGGGATATGTTTGATAAAAGATGTATGACATTTTACACCAAAAACTAAAATACTGCTGAGAAAGTAAAAACCTAAATAATTGAAAGATGTACCACAAAAGACTCAATATTCTCATGATGTCAACTCTCAAATTTTATTTATTACTAATCAAAATCTTAGAAGGTTTTATTTGTAGAAATTGACAAACTGATTCAAAATTTATATGGAAATTCAGAGGACCTAGTTCTCCCCAAAATAATAACTTTGGGGGACTTATACTACCTGAACCCAGGACTTATTGTAAAGGACTGTATTAAAATATTTTGGTATTGGCATAAAAGTAAGCATGTAGATAAACGGAACAGAAATATTTGTATGGACATTTAATTTCAGCAGAGATATTATGTTAAACTGAATCATATATCATGTAAAACTTAAAAATATACAACTTCTAGAAGAAAACTTAGGAGGAAACCTTAGTGACCATGGTTTTGGCTAAGATTTCTTTTTAAATTTTTTTGTAGGTACTGGGGACTGAACCCAGGGGTACTCTATCATTGAACTGCATTCCCAGCCCTTTCAAATTTTTATTTTGAGACAGGGTCTTGCTGTTGCTGAGGCTGGCCTCCAACTTTCAATCCTCATACCTCAGCCTCTGAGGGGGATTATAAGTATGCATGAAAATTCCTTGCTAAAAATTCTTATATAGGGGCTGGGGTTGTGGCTTAGTAGTAGAGTGCTTGCTTAGCATGTGCGAGGCCCTGGGTTCGATCCTCAGCACCACATAAAAATAAATAAAATAAAGGTATTAAAAAACTGAAATACTTAAAAAGCTATGCTATTTGAAAGACACTGTTCCAAAATGAAAAAGTAAGTCACAGCCTGGGAGAAAATAAAAAGCATGGAAGCCTTCTGTTGGATATATCTTAAATATATAAAGAATTCTAGCTTTGTAACAGGAAAAAAAGATAAATAATCCTATTTTTAAAATGGGGAAAATATTTGGACAGATACTTCCCAAATAAAATAGAGGCAATTAAACACATGAAAATATGCTTAGCATCATAAGTTATTATAAAAATGAAAATGAAAACCACAATGAGATACCACCATTCACCTACTAGAACAGCTACAAATTTGAAAGATTGACCACACATGTACATAAATGTTCAGTGGTAGAGCACTTGCTAGCATGTACAAGGCCTAGGTTCAAACCCCAGCATGAGAAAAAATGAGTAAAAAAAAATGATTGACCTTTCACTGTGGGATTGTACATATGTGTGTGGGGGAGGGGGAGGGGGGAGGTGGTTTTAAAAAAGAAAAGATTGACAAGCATGGTGGTGCATGTCTGTAATCCCAGAGAGTGGGAAGGCTGAGGCAGGAAGATTTCAAGCTCAAAGCCAGCTGTAACAACTTAGTGAGGCACTTAGCAACTCAGCAATATTTGCAATATTCCTCAAGAATATTGCAAAAACCCTGTCTCTAAATAAAATACAAAAACAAGCTGGGGAACTGCTGCCTACATGGCTACCGCCTTTGCTGCCTTTGATTCAGCTGCTGCCAGCCTGAGGTCACCTGGAGGTCTTCTTTCTGAGTGCTGTGCTGCCACAGAAGAAACTGCTGCCCTAGATGCAACTGAAGCCGACATTGCTGCTGAACCCTAGAGATCATCTGGTGACGCTGCCCCCACAGCTGCAGTTGCAGCTGCCACTACTACTGACGTGCTGCCTGATAACCACCGCCACTGCCGCTGCCGCTGCCACCACAGCCTACAGGACTTCTTCAGGGGAGACTCCAGGTTTGGTTGCATATGGCTGAACCCATTTTAGGACACCAGCCAGGGCCTGGGGCCTGGGTGCCAGCAAGTTTACCACCACAAGAGCCTCTGTCTGGGGACTCCAGCTGGGACCTGCAGGTCCAGTGTAAAGTGCCTGCAGGTTTGGAGGAGCCTGGGGTCTTCCTGCTGAGAGTGCTGGTGGCCCTTGTCTTGCTGCTGCATCTCGGGGTTGCTCCTTTGCATGAGTATATCCCTGGTGTTCTCTCTGCAAGTAGGAGCAGCATTGAGATCTTGGGACTGCAGCATGGCTGATCCTGAGGTATCTGAAGCCCAAATCGGTGGGATAGAGATTGGGTTTGTGAGGGCTGATCTGGGTTTGGTGATCCAGAGGGACATCAGAGACAGGGCTGAGAAACTGTTGAACACTGACAGAGATAGTTCAATTTTTCAGCAAGATTTATTTTATCTTTTGATTCACTAATCTCTCCACCATATTTGGAACAGGATGTTTTTTATGCATCAGTGTGTGGAGGACAATGATATATGAATGGTGTTTTGCATTTTTATTATATTCTTACATCTTTAATTTTTTTCTCTTTGTTCATATTCTTCCTCTCTTTTGTCTATTTTCTTTCCAATTTTTCTCCAACCAACAGCCATTCTCTTTCGGCTCCTCTTCCATTCTTCCCATGAATTTTTACTTGTAGCTTCTCTCTTCCTCCCTCGAGAATATTGCATACTGCATTACCTCTATTTTCCCATCTACCATTTGAAATTGTAAATCATTTTAACAAATATTCTGTTTGTACTATAGATAGTTATTGAACTCATCATTTTAGTTTAATATGGGAAAGCAGTAGATGCCTTAGTGGGAGCTATTAGGTTTAAAGCTATATATTGTGTATGCTGTAAGGCGAAGCACTGGAACCCTTCAAGGACACTATAGGTCTATAGGGTAGAATTTATCCTGCCTTAGATCCATACTTTTAGATGGGAAAACACACTAACAACATGGAAAAAAAACAAAGGTATAAAGCACCCTAAACAAACCAAGATGTTTCAACAACAGAAGCCACTGATAACACAGTAGAAAAAAGAGTTCAAGAAGGATTTCAGATTGTATATAGTTAAATTGACAGGTGAGGTAAAGGACAGATAAGGAGTAAAATCAAAGAAAAAATACAGGAAGTGAAAGACTACTTCAATAAAGAGTTAGAGATTGTGAAAAAAAAGCAGAAATCCTTGAAATGAAGGAATCAGTAAGCTAAATTATAAATTCAATAGAAAGTATCACTAACAGACTAGACCACTTGGAAGACAGGACTTCAGACAATGAACACAAAATATATAATATATTGAAAGTAGAGTTGAAAATGTGGAGAAGATGGTAAGAAGCCATGAATAGAACATCCAAGAATTATGGGATAACATGAAAAGACTAAATTTAAGAGTTATGGAAATAGATGAAGGAGCAGAGATACAAACCAAAGGAATGCACAATCTTTTCAATAAAATAATAGTAGAAAATTCCCAAAACCTAAAGAATGGGATGGAAAATCAAATACAAGAGGCTTACAAGACCCCAAATATGTAAAATTATAGCAGAACCACACCAAGACACATTATAATGAGAATGGCTAACACAGAGAATAAAGACAAAATCTTAAAGGCAGTGAGAGAAAAAAAAATCAAATTACATAATGGGGGAAATCAATTCTGATCTCAACTGATTTTTCAGCCTAGACCCTCAAAGCTAGGAGGTCATGGAATAAAAATTTCAAGCTCTGAAAGAAAACGGATGCCAACCAAGAATTTTATATCCAGCAAAATTAAGTTTCAGATTTGAAGATGAAATCAAAACATTCCATGATAAACGAAAATTAAAATAAATTACAACTAGAAAGCCTACAGTACAGAGCATTCTCAACAAAATATTTCATGAGGATGAAGTAAAAAAAAAAGTGAAAACCAGCAAAGGAAGGATCTACACTAAAGGGACATTCAACCAAATGAGAAACTAAGACAAATCAAAAACCATAAATAAATCAATCAAATTGACAGGGAATACAAATCATATCTCAAAAATAACCTTGAATATTAATGGCCTAAACTCATCAATCAAAAGACATAGACTGGCAGACTGCATTAAAAGCAAGTCCCAACAATATGCTGTCTTCCAGAGACTCACCTCATGGGCAAAGACATCCACAGGCAGAAGGTGAAAGGATGAGAAAAAAACATATCACTCATATGGATTCTGTAAACAAGCAGGGGTTTCCATTCTCATTTCAGATAAAGTAGACTTCAACCCAAAATTAATCAGAAGAGACAAAGGAGGACATTTCATACATCTTAACGGAAATATATATAAGCAGGACATAACAATTATAAATATTTATGCACCAAATAATGGAGCATCTATATACTTCAAACAAACCCTGCCGAATTTCAAGAGTCAGATAGACCACAATACAATAATACTGGGTGACTTTAACACATCTCTGTCACTACTGAACAGATCTTCCAAACAAAAACTAAATAAGGAAACTATAGAACTAAATAATATAATCAATAATTTAGACTTAACAGACATATATAGAATATTTCATCCATCAATGAGCAAATATACTTTCTTCTTAGCAGCACATGGCTCCTTCTTTAAAGTAGACCATATTTTATGCCACAAATCAACTCTTAGTAAATACAAAAAAACAGAGATAATACCCTGCATTCTATCAGACCACAATGGAATGAAATTCAGAAATCAATGATAAAAATAAAAAATAGAAGCCACTGTAACAAATGGAGACTAAATAATACACAATTGAATGATGAATGGATAGTAAAAGAAATCAAGGATGAAATTATAAATTAAACCAAAATCAGAAGATAGGAAATAATTAAAATTAGAGCTGAAATTAATGAAATCAAAACAAAAGAAACAATTGAAAAAAATTACAAAACATAAAATTTGTTCTTTGAAAAAATAAATAAAATTGACAGAGTCTTAGCCATGCTAACAAAGAGAAAGAGAGAGAAAACTCAAATTACTAAAATACAAGATGAAAAAGGAAATATCACAATGGACCTGTCTGAAATACAGATGATAATTAGAAACTATTTTGAAAATTTATACTCAAATAAATAGAAAATATTGAAGACATCAACAAATTTCTAGAGACATATGACCTACCCAAATTGAAGGAGGAGGTCATACATGCTTTAAACAGATCAATTTCAAATAATGAAATAGAAAATACCATCAAAAGCCTACCAACAAAGAAAAGCCCAGGACCAGATGAATTCTCAGCCAAGTTCTACAAGACTTACAAAGAAGAATTAACCAATACTCCTCAAAGTATTCCATGAAATAGAAAAGGAAGGAACCCTTCCAAACTCATTGTATGAGGTTAATATCACCCTGATACCAAAACCAGACAAAGATACATCAAGAAAAAAAAAACTTCAGACCAATATCCCTGATGAACATAGATGCAAAAATTCTCAATAAAATTCTGGTAAATTGCATACAAAAACATATTAAAAGATAGTGCACCACGATCAAGTGGGATTCATCCCAGGGATGCAGGGTTGGTTCAACATATGGAAATCAATACATGCAATTCATCATATTAATAGACTTAAAAACAAGAATCATATATGATCATCTCAATAGATGGAGAAAAGGCATTTGAAAAAAATAGAGCACACCTTTATGTTCAAAACACTAAAAACCTAAGGATAGTAGGAACATACCTCAACATTGTAAAAGCTATGGGCAGCATCATTCTAAATAGAGAAAAATTGAAAGCATTCCCGTTAAAAACTGGAATAAAACAAGGATGTCCTCTTTCATCACTTCTATTCAATTAGATAAAAGAAAGAAATTAAAGGGATAGGTAAAGAAGAACTCAAACTATTACTATTTGCTGGTAACATGATTGTATATCTAGAAGATCCAAAAAATTCGACCAGAAAACTTCTAGAATTAATAAATGAATTCAGTAAAGTAGCTAGATATAAAATCAACACCCATAAATCAAACACGTTCCTATACATCAGTGATGAATCCACTGAAAGAGAAATTAGGAAAACTACTCCATTCAAAATAACCTCAACCCCCCCCCAAAAAAAAAACATCTGGGAATCAATCTAACAAAAGAGGTAAAAGATCTCTACAATGAAAACTACAGAACACTAAAGAAAGAAATTGAAAAAAACCTCAGAAGATGGAAAGAGTGCCCATGCTCCTAGATAGGTAGAATTAATATTGTCAAAATGGCCATACTACCAAAAGTATTATACTGATTTAATGCAATTCCTATTAAAATACCAATGTCATTCTTCATCGAAATAGAAAAAGCAATGATGAAATTGATCTGGAAAAATAAGAGACCCAGAATAGCTAAAGCAATCCTTAGCAAGAAAAGTGAAGCAGGAGGCATCACAATACCAGACTTTAAACTATACTATAGAGCTATGGTAACAAAAAATGGCATGGTATTGGCACCAAAATAGACTTGTAGACCAATGGTACAGAACAGAGAACACAGAGACAAACCCATAAATATGGTTATCTCATACTAGACAAGGGTGCCAAAAACATTCACTGGAGAAAAGATAGCCTATTTAGCAAATGGTGCTGGCAAAACTGGAAATCCATATGTAGCACAATGAAATTAAACCTCTCTCTCTCACTCTGCACAAAAATCAACTCAAAGTGGATCAAAGACTTAGGCACTGGAACAGACACCCTGTGCCTATAGAAGAAAAAAACAGGACCAAATCTTCACCACCTCAGCCTAGGATCTGACTTCCTTAGCAAGACTTCTAAAGCGCAAGAAGTAAAATCAAGAATGAATAATTGGGATGGATTCAAATTAAAGTTTCTTCTCAGCAAAGGAAACAACTAATAATGTGAGGAGAGAGCCTACAGATTGGGAGAAAATCTTTACTACATGCACCTCCAATAAAGCATTAATCTTTAGGATATTTAAATAACTCAAAAAACTTAACACCAAAGAAACAAATAACCCAATCAATAAATGGGCTAAGGAACTGAACAGACACTTCACAGAAGAAGAAATACAATTGATCAACAAATATATGAAAAAGTGTTCAACATCTCTAGCAATTAGAGAAACGCAAATCAAAACTACTTTCATCTCACGCCTATCAGAATGGCAATCATCAAGAATACAGGCCACAATAAATGTTGGCAAGGATGTGGTGAAAAAAGTACACTCATACTGCAAATTGTTGGAAAGCAGTATGGAGATTCCTCAGAAAATTGGGAATGGAGCCACCATTTGACCCAGCTATCTCACTCCTTGGTTTATACCCAAAGGACGTAAAATCAGCATACTATAGTGACACAGCCACATCAATGTTTATAGCAGTTCAATTCACAATAGCTACACTATGGAATCAACCTAGGTGTCCTTCAATAGATGAATGGATAAAGAAAATGTGGTATATATACTCAATGGAATATTACTCAGCTTTAAAAAAAGAGTAAAATTATGGCATTTGCCAGTAAATGGTTGGAGTTGGAGAATATCATGCTAAGTGAAATAAGCCAATACCACAAAACCAAAGGCTGAATATTTTCTCTAATATGTGGATACTAATTCACAATAAAGCAGAGGGCACTAGGGAAGAATAGTGTTACCTTAGATTAGGTAGAGGCAAGTGATGGGAGGGGTGGGGAGGGGACGTGGAGATAGGAAAGATAGTAGAATGAAACAGACATTATTACTGTATGTATATATGTGACTACATGACCAATATGATTCTGAAACACGTACACTCAGAAAAATGAGAAATTATCATCTGTCCTCCCAGCCTCACAGAATTGGGAGAAGGAAGGTTGGGGGGTGTGGAAAAAAATAAAAGGAAAAGTCCTTGCACCATGTAGAGCAGCGCCCCCCTCCCCCCTGCCCTGGCACTGCAGCCAGCCGGGGACCTCCCAGTCTGCGGCCATGAATGTGAGCGGTGAGGGCGAGAGCTTTCTGGGCTCCATGCAAATTCCAGGCAGCACAACCGTGCTGGTTGAACTGACTCCAGACATCCACATCCGTGGCATCTGCAAGCAGCAGTTTAACAACCTAGATGCCTTTGTAGCTCACAAGCAGAGCAGCTGCCAGCTGACCAGCGTGGTGGGAATGGCCCCTGGCACAGTCCAGTTTGTATCCGAGGAAACAGTGCCTGCCACCCAGACTCAGACCACCACCAGAACAATCACTTCAGAGACCCAGAAGATCACAGACTAAGAAAACAGAAAAGTCCATCCCTGCCCTCCATTGCATCCACTCTGCCAAAACAAACTACAGACAGGTAAAAAATTTAAATGTACAAAGTGAAGCTGGGCACAGTGGCACATGCCTGTAATCCCAGCGGCCCAGGAGCCTGAGGCAGGAAGATCCCAAGTTCAAAGCCAACCTCAGCAACTTAGCAAGGCCCTAAGCAACTCAGCAAGACCTTATCTCAAAATAAAATTAAAAAAGGCAAACAAATGAGAGATTATATATCTCATCTATGTATGATATATCAACGTGCATAAATGCATTCTACTGTCATGTATAACTAATTAAAACAAATAAAAAAATTTTAAAAAGGGCTGGAGACTTGGCTCAGTGGATCAATCCCTGGTACCAAAAATAAATAAATAAATGATTGACCATACTAAGTATTGGTGAGAATGCGAGCAATTAGAACCCTCATACATTGGTAGAAGGAATGTAAAATGATACAACAATTTGGTGGTTGCTTAAAAACTAAAACAATTTGGCAGTTACTTAAAAACTAAAACAGGGGCTGGGGTTATGGCTCAGCGGTAGGGTGCTCATCTCACATGTGCAAGGCCTTGGGTTTGATCCTCAGCACCACATAAAAATAAATAAATAAAATAAAGTTAAAAAAAAAACTAGAACATACACTTACCATATCAGAAAGCAATACTAGTCATAAATATTTACCCCAATGAAATAAAAGCACACATGTCCACATGAAGACTTGTACATAAATGCTAATATTTCTAATAGCCCCAAACTGAAAACAAATATCCATCAACAGGTGAATAGATGAACAAATTATGGTGTATCCATAAAATGAACAGGATACCACTCAATAATAAAAGTAACAATGATACATGTAATTTCATAGGTGACTCTGAATAATGCTGAATAAAAGCCAGAAAAAAATGCATAATGTATTGTCTCATTTTTACAAAATTGTAAAAAATAAAAACAAATCTATAATGACAGAATCAGATTAATTGGGGATTCCAGGCAATCATTGCCTGGACTGGGGAGTGGGGTGTGCCAGGGATGGAAAGAAAAAAAATTGGGGGCGATAGTGGACATTGTCACTAACTTGATT
Organism: Ictidomys tridecemlineatus; assembly: GCF_052094955.1. Lineage (NCBI taxonomy): Eukaryota > Metazoa > Chordata > Mammalia > Rodentia > Sciuridae > Ictidomys > Ictidomys tridecemlineatus. The sequence goes on along the minus strand of NC_135493.1, from coordinate 73,668,353 downwards.
ATGGTAATGATTTCCCAGGTGCAGACATGCATCAAAACTCACCAATTTGTACATTTTAAATATGTACAATTTATTGAATGTCAAGCATGCCTCAATAAATTTGTTAAAAAAATAACTGAACCTCAATATGGTCCTTAACAACAGTTCGAAGATATTAATGTTTTAGGCAATAAGGCATTCAGGTAGAACTTCAAATTTGATACTATTTATTTCTAAATCCAAAGAAAACCAGTTCCCACTTTTTCTTATCCCCAGTATACATGAGAAATGGTAGTTCAAACTGTCCATACCTTCACTCGAGCTGCAACACCTTCCATTCCACGGCTCTGAGTCTCTTTCCGCTTATCTGCAACCTCTCGCTGCTTTTGGAGAGCATCCTTAAGACGCTTGTTGGCAGCTGCTGCCTAAATAAAAATGGCACATAATTATGTTGAATGAAGGGTAATAAGAAGAACATTTTCCAGCATATATTCAGTATATTGGTAAAGAAAAAAGTTCTAGGTTTGAATTCCTATAGGTACCAGGTTTATAAATCTCCATGGATATAAAATTGATAAATAGCTACTCTGTTAGTGCACAGGGGAGGAATATATTTCAAGGCAGTTATACAGACTGGAAATGTCATATATCAATATTACTGTGTTTTTTGGAAAGAGGACCAATTAGGAAAAAAATCCTTATTTGCATAATAGCATTTTCCATCAGAGTTTAATCTGCTCAGTTTATAACATAAAAAAGAGATCAAGATTTAGGAATTACTGGTCAAGATTAATGACCCTGGTTTCTTAGGACATTGGCTCTTTTTAAGGATACTATTTTGCCAGCATCTAAGCTTGAGGACTACAGTACATTTTACCCAGCAGACTTGATTTTCTTACTTACCTCCTCAGTTTTACGTCTGAGCACATTGGACTGTTTCTGGAAGTTTCTTTCAAGTTTGAGCAGTTCATATTGCCTCTTACGGTCCTGGTAAGAAAAATGTCAGATCTTAATTCCTGTTCAGGTAGGTAAAAGAATATCTTGTAATGTAACTAAGATGTTATTCAAGACATCCTTGATATGTAGGCTAAATTCAATAATACAGTGAACTACTTTTATTTTCTCTTATCAGAGTTAAGAACCAGTAGTTCTAGCTGGGCATGGTGGTACACGCCTGTAATACAAGCTATTTAGGAGGCTGAGGAAGGAGGATCACAAGCTTGAGGCCAGCCTCAGCAACTTAGCAAGATCCTATCTCAAAATTAAAATTTTAGAAAGGCTGGGGTACTTGTAGCTCAATGGTAGAGCGCCTTTGGGTCCTATCCTGAATACTGAAACAAACAAACAAAACCCTGTTAGTTCTATAAATCATATTTGTATATACAGCAGAGGTGTTTTCCCCCCACTTTATTGCTCTATATTCAAATTCTTGAAGTCTCTGTCTTAAGTCAATTATTGGAAATAATATCATAGAATGTGAGACCTGGAAAGAATCTTAAAGATCATCTATCTAATAAACTTTCTCTTCCACGTAGGTAGTTATTGATTGACAGAGCTGGGACTCACTATTAGTTCATCCATCATAAAACCCAGTGGAAGAAAGCCCATCATATAGCTAATCACCTATAAAATTAAGGTAACCTGAAGTTAAAGAAGAGGTTTTCATTCCAGAACAAAACCAGCTTATTACTTAATATGTCATCTCTACTCAGAGATTAAAGATCAAAAAGAACAAGAAATATTATTGGATATTGCCTGCTTCAATTGACCACACAATATTTAACTGCTTTGATTTATTGACCCCTTCCCTATTTTATTAATCCACTAAGCTCATTCTGGCTTCCTTTGTTTCTTATCCAATCTGCATGGTGTAGTGAGTCATTCTAGTCATGTCTTTGCCAGCCTACTAGAACAATTCATTTCATTCAATCCAAATACTATTTATACATTAGGCATGGGGATATGGAGATTAACCTTGCATGGTTACTATTCTTATAAAGACTATTAGATAATATAAACAACTTATAATTATAATAAAATATAACGTGTGTTGATATAAGACAAGGGAAACAGCCAGAAGACCAAAGTAATCCAGTGAAAAGAGAAAACCCAACACTCTTCTTACCACCAAACTTGTTGAAAGAGAGATCTATGTTTAATGCTTCCACTTGTCATTATTATTTGTTCCATATCCCCTTAGAGATAGTTCCTACCATTATCCTGAACTCTACTTATTACAGCTAGTGGTCTATTTAGAGTGCCTATCTTCTTTGACTTCTCTCAGAATCATTAGCACTCCCTATAACTGTCACACAGCATCCTAATTCTATTCAACCTTACAAATTTTAGCACCTTCGTTTATACATGAAATAAAAAGAGTCTCAGCATTCTTTTTCTATATTTTCTCCATCTCCCTGGTCTCATTACTCATGTGATTTCAATTTTCTTATCTATGTAAGACAACTCCTTTACCACTAAAACCAGCCCAATTTGTCCCTTGAACTCGGCTAACATTATTCTTTTAGGTCTCTCCATCCCACAGATTAGTCTCCGAAAACCAGCTCCATCACTTCAAACTAGCTGTTTCCTCTGATTTTTTAGTCACTCAAAAGCATGGAGTAATTTTTGGTGTTCTTCTTACTGTTTAGTTTCTTTGAAAGTCAGGTTTTGTATTTATTAACATCAAAATCATTCAACAAACATTAATTGAGTGCTTAATCTATGCCAATCACTGAACAATAATTGGGAACAAGCCACTGGGAATACACTGGGAATACAAAATAAAGATCCTTGCCAACGTGGAGTAAACATTCCTGTACAATGTAAACTGGTAGATGCTTTATAGACATGCCTGCAAAAAAGTTTTATTAAAATATAATTCACGTGTCATACAATTCACTCATTTAAAACATAAGATTCAATGTTCTTTGGCATATTTACAGAGTTGATATAACAAACATCACAGTCAATTTTAGAACATTTTTCATTTTGTGACTTGCTTCTTCTGCTTAGCATATTTTTAAGGTTCACCCATGTTGTAGCATTTATCAGTGCTTTCTTTTTATGATTGAATAATATTCTACTGTATAGACATACAACATTTCATTTATCCATCTATCAGGTGATAGTAGGTTTCCTTCATTTTTGGCTATTATGAATACTCTTTTCTGAACATCTGTGTATAAGATTTTTAATGGACATATGATTCCATATCTCTTGGGCAGACAGAATTAAGAGTGGGAGGGCCTAAACAACTTAGTGAGACCCTGTCTCAAAATAAAAATAGTTAAGCACCCCTGAGTTTAATCCCTGGTTGTCCCCCCCACAAAAAAAAAGAAAAGAAAAAGAAAACAATTCCATTTATAATAGCATCAATATGAATAAAATACTTGGAAATAACTTAGCAAAAAAAAAGTGTAAAATTTGTACACCGAGAACTACAGAACATTGAATTAATTAAAGAAAACCTAGGGGTTACAGCTGTAGGTCAGTGGTCAAGCGCTTGCCTCACAAGTGTGAGGCACTGAGTTCGAACCTCAGCACCACATAAAAATAAAGATACTGTGTGTTCATCTACAGCTAAATAAATATTTAAAAAAGAAAACCTAAATAAATAAAAAAATAGTTCATGTTCATGGATGGAAAGACTTAATATTCTAAAGATGGAATATCCTTCAGATGGACTTGCAGATTTAATACATTCCCAATCAAAAGCGCATCTGGATTCTTCAAAGAAATCCATAAGCTGATCCTGAAATTCAAATGGAAATGCAAGGGACCCAGAATAATCAAAGCAATTAAAGGGAAGAATAAATTTTGAGATGTTACATTCCTTGAATTTAAAACTTTCTGCAGAGCTACAGTAATTAAGACTGTGTGGTACAGTGTAAGGATAGGTATAGAACAGTGGAATAGAAATGAGAATCTAGAAATAAATTCATACACTGATGGCCAACTGGATTTTCAACACTGTTGGGAAGAACAATTCAGTAAGGAAAGAATAGCCTTTTCAACAAATGGTGCTGAAATAACTGGATATTCATGTGCAAAATAATAAAGTTCTAACTTGCCTCACATTATATACAAAATTAAAATATACCAAAATCTAAGTGTAAGAGCTACAACTACAAATCTCTCAGAAAAAAGAATTTGTGATTTTGAATTAGACATTTTTTTCAGATATGATTCCTAAAGCACAAACAGCCAGAGAAAAAATTACATTCGGCAAAATTAAAATCTTGTGCACTGTAGACATCGTGAAAGTGAACAGTCAATCCACAGCATGGTAGAAAATATTTACAAATCATTTTGCTCTCAGGGTCTGGTATCCAGAACATATAAAGAACTCTTACAACTCAGTAATAAAGATAACCCACGTTTAAAATGAGTGAAGCAATAAGCACACAAAAAGGTGCTCAATGTCATTTGCCATCAGGGAAATGCAAATCAAAACCACAACAAGATTCCATTTCACACCCACAATAATAACTATTGGCAAGAATGTCAAGAGGTTGAAAATTTTATGCATTGCTGGTGGGTTGAGAAAATGGTACAGCTGCTTTGCCAAACAGTTTGGCAGTACTAAATAAATATAGAGGTACCATGTGATCCAATAATTCTTGGCAACAGTGTTAAAAATCAATTGGCCATCAACGTGTGAGTTTATTTCTAGATTCTCATTTCTATTCTACTGAGGCTGGCTTTGAAACTGCAATCCTTCTGCCTCAGCCTCCCAAGATGCTGGGATTATAGTCATATACCACTGGGCCTAGCATGGAATTGTTTTTTTTTTTTAAATTTTAACTTCAAATAGATTTTCTTACATTGATTTTGTATCATGCAAATTTGCAGAACCTTAGTTCTAATGGACATTTAGTGAATTCTCTGGATTGTCTACGAACATGAATGTGTCATCTGCAAACAGAGATAGTTTTGCTGGCTCCAGGGAAATATTGAATAGAACCTCCAGGGAAATGTTAAACAGAAGTGGCAAGAGCAGATATCCTTGTCTTGCTCCAGATATCAGGGGGAAATTTTTCTGTCTTTCATCATTAAGTATAATGCTAGCAGTGGTTTTTTTCAAATATAACCTTTATCAGGTTTATGAAGGAATATATCCTTCTATTCCTAGTTTCTTGAGTAAAAGTTTTTATAATGAAAGTGTGTTGGATTTTTCCATATGCTCCTTCTTCTGAGAGGATCATGTGGTTCTTGTCTTTTGTTCTACTGATATTATTTCCAGATGTTATATAAGACTTCTTGCATTTATCACATAAACTTCACCTGGTCACAGTGTATCATCTTGTACCCGTGTTGCTGCAATCAATTTGCTAGTGTGTGTGTGTGTATACACAAACATACATATACACACACCTATATTTATAAGAAATACTTACTGGTCTGTAGTTTTCTCGTGAAGTCTTTTTTCTGACACCAGGGTAACACTAGCCTCACAGAATGAGTGGGAAGATTTCCTTTTGCTTCTATTTTTTTGGAGGACTGTCTTAAAAATCAGTATTATTCCTTATTTAAATGTTTGATAGTACTTACCTGTGAAGGCGTCTGGGCCTCAGGTTTTCTTTGCAGAATTTATTTTTGTATTTATTTAATTTGTTCTTTGTAGTTATACATGACATTAGAATGTATTTTGACATATCACACATACATGGAGTATAACTTCCCATACATGATGGGGAGTTACACTGATTGTGTATTCATACATGAACATAGGAAAGTTATGTCAGATTCATTCCACTGTCTTTTCCATTCCTATCCCCCTCCCCCAATTCCTCCTATCCAATCAGGTGAACTTCTATTCCCACCCTCACCTCTGCCTATTGTGAGTCAGCATTCACCTATCAAAGACAACATTCCTACTTTGTTTTTTTTTGGGGGGGGATTGGCTTATTTCACTTAGCATGATAGATAGCCTCCAGTTCCATCCATTTACCAGCAAATACCATAATTTCATTCTTCATTATGGCTGAATAATATTCCATTGTGTAAATATACCACATTTTCTGCTGAAGGGCATCCAGGTTAGTCCCATAGCTTAGCTGTTGTGAATTGAGCTGCTATATACATTCATGTGGCCATATCATATAGAATGCTGATTTTAAGTCCTTTGGGTATATGCTGAGAAGTGGAAAAACTGGGTCAAATGGAGGCTCCATTCCAAGTTTTCTGAGGAATCTCCATACTGCTTTCTATAGTAGTTGTACCAATTAGTAGTCCCACCAGCAATGTATGAGTGTACCTTTTTCCCCACATCCTTGCACATTTATTGATTATTCTCGATGATTGCCATTCTCAATGGAGTGAGATGAAATCTCAGTAGTTTTAATTTGCATTTCTTGAAATGCTAGTGATGTTGAACATTTTTTCATATATTTGTTGACCATTCATATTTCTTCTTCTGTGAGGTGTCTGTTTAGTTCCTTTGCCCGTTTATTGATTGGATTCTTTGTTTTTTGGGTGTCAAGTTTTTATATACCCTGGACATTAATGCTTGGTCTGAGGTGGAGATGGAAAATATTTTATCCCAGTCTGTAGGTTCTCTCTTTATGTTCTTGTTTCCTTTGCTGTGAAGAAGCTTTCTAGTTTGATTCCATCCCATGATTGATTATTTTCTTTTTTTGGTACTAGGGATTAAACCCAGGGGCATTTAACCACTGAGACCCATCCCCAGCCCTTTATTTAGAAACAAGATCTTGCTGACTTGCTTAGGGCTTCGCTAAATTGCTGAGGCTGGCTTTAAATTTGTGATTCTCCTGTCTCAGCCTCTCAAGCCACTAAGATTACACGAGTGAGCCACTGTATCTGGCTCCATTTATTGATTCATGATTTTACTCCTTGTACTTTAGGAGTCTTGTTGAGGAATTTGGTTTTCTAAACTGACATGATAGAGGTTTGGCCTACTTTTTCCTTCTACAGGTGCAGGGTCTCTGGCCTAATGCCTAGGTCCTTAATCCACTTTTTTTTTTTTGAGTTTTGTGCAGGGTGAGAGATAGGGATTAAATTTCATTCTACTATGTATGGATTTACAGTTTTCCCAGCACCATTTGTTGAAGAGGCTATCTTTTCTCCAATGTATGTTTACGGTACCTTTGTCTAGAATGAGTTTTGATAGGTTGCCTTTGTTTTTATTAATCTCAAAGCATTTTCTAATTTCCCTGTGATATCTTTTTATTTATTTATCACTGTGTTATAATTCCTCAAATTTGTGAATTTCCCAAATTTCTTTCACTATTGACTCCTAATTTCATTCCCATGTGATTGGAGAATAAACGTTGTATTGTTTTAATTCTTTTAAATGTATTCAAGGTATGTTTTATGGCTTAGCATATGGTCTGTCCTGGAGAACATTCTATGTGCACTTCAGATGAACATAAGTCCTATTGTTAAATGGAATATTCTACAGATGTCTGTTAGGTCTAGTTTATAGTCTAGTCTAGTATCCAAACTACAGATTGAACTTTTTACAAATATAGATGTGAAATCCTAGGTTATAGCATTACTGAAGACACTGATACCCTTGACCATCATATGCCTAGTTGAACCATACATTATTGAAGGTGGGGCATTAGAGACTCCAGATACTAGTGTTGGTTTCTGCTCAATTATGTCAGTATTTGCTTCATACATTTTGAGGCTCTATTGTTAGGTGTCTATGTATATTCACACAGAAATGTACCACATAATGACATTTTGGCCAATGATAGATTATACATATGGTGGTAGTTCTACAGATTATAAAGGAGCTGAAAAATTACTATCAAGTGACATCATAATGCAGCACATTACTCACATGTGTACAGTGTAAACTTACTACACTGCCAATCATATAAAAATATAACAAAACTATGTAAAGTATATTAGTCTTGATAATGATAATAAATGAATATATTATTGGTTTATATATATACCATACCATGCTTTTTAAAGTATATTAGTCTTGATAATGATAATAAATGAATATATTATTGGTTTTTATATATACCATACCATGCTTTTTATCATTATGTTAGAGTACACTTCTATTCATAAAAAAAGTATGGAGCCTCACACACTTTGTCTTTATTGTTTTTTGATTGACCTATGCCATCAAGGTTTGTGTAAGTATATGTATAGTCTGATGTTTGAAGAATGATGAAATCACCCAATGATGCATTGTTCAGAATGTATCCCCATTGTTGAGTTACACACAATAAAAACCGTTATATATTCCTAATGGATTGACCCTTTATATCTCTCTTTATCTCTAGTAACATTCTGTTTTAAAATATTTTATCTAGTATCACTATAGCCACTTTAGATTTTATGGTTGATGTTTGAATGATAGATTTTTAGGGGGGGTACCAGGGATTGAACTCAGGGGCACTTGACCACTGAGCCACATCCCCAACCCTATTTTGTACTTTATTTAGAGACAGGGTCTCATTGAGTTGCTTAGCACCTCTTTTGCTGAGGCTGGCTTTGAACTCATGATCCTCTTGCCTTAGCCTCCCAAGCTGCTGTGATTACAGGCATGAGCCACCATGCCTGGCTTGAATGGTAGATCTCTTTCTATATTTCTTTTTTTTTAAGAGAGAGTGAGAGAGGAGAGAGAGAGAGAGAATTTTTAATATTTATTTTTTAGTTCTCGGCGGACACAATATCTTTGTTTGTATGTGGTGCTGAGGATCGAACCTGGGTCGCACGCATGCCAGGCGAGCGCGCTACCGCTTGAGCCACATCCCCAGCCCCTCTTTCTATATTTCTAGTTTCAATGTATTTATATCTTTGATTCTAATAGGTGCCTTCTTTTGATAGAATATCATGTTATAGATTGTTTTTATCCTACCCTAATAATTTCTGCCTTTTGATTATTTAATCCAGTCACATTTAATGTTATAATTTTTCATCCATAAAACTTAAAATGGATTAATTTAAGGGAAAATGGTCTTGTCCTTTAATATTAACTCAAAAAACATGAATATATTGGATTAAGGTCACGAGACATAAAAGTAAGACAAAGCACACCACTTTTATTATAGAAATAAAAGCAGTAGGGCTAGGGATGTGGCTCAAGCGGTAGCGCGCTCGCCTGGCATGCTTGCGGCCCCGGTTCGATCCTCAGCACCACATACCAACAAAGATGTTGTGTCCACCGAGAACTAAAAAATAAATATTAAAAAAAAATTCTCTCTCTCTCTCTCTCTCTCTCTCTCTCTCTCTCTCTCTCTCTCTCTCTCCCCCCACCCTCTCTCACTCTCTCTTTAAAAAAAAAAAGAAATAAAAGCAGTAAAAAGTGATTTATCTTTTCTAATAAACAAAAGTAGTAAATATAATTTAATCCTAATAAAATTTCTCAGATGCCAGACCCAAGAAAGAAAATAGTCTGACAATTTGTAGTTTGAGAGAGTTATGATTTTGGTTTTTTGTTTTCTCTGTAGAAACAATTTCATTTTTTTAAAAAGCATTTATTTTTTAGTTGTAGGTGGACACAATACCTTTATTTTACTTTTATGTGGTGCTGAGGATCAAACCCAGTGCCTCACACATGCTAGGCAAGCACTCTACTTCTGAGCCACAACCCCAGCCCGAAACATAATTTCATTTTTTCAAGGTATATATGGGCTGTTTCCTTTTGTTTTTACTAGTACTTTTCTTACTTATTTCATAAAATACAGAGATAGTATGGATCTGTACATCTCATAAGAGCATATGCTGGTAGGACTATAACAAGACAAGTATCAGGGAATATTTTCTGCTTTCCTTAATTATTAGAAAAGTCATTTGTCTCTTTGTAGGAACATCCACAGCAATATTTGTATCACAAATTTAAAATTTCCTGCCAGGCATGGTGGAACATGACTGTAATTGCAGCATCTCAGGAGGCTGAGGCAGAAGGATTGCAAGTTCAAAGCCAGCCTCAGCAACTTAGTGAGGGCCTGAGCAACTTGGCAACCCTGTCTCAAAATAAAATATAAAAAAGACTGGGGATTTGGCTCAGTGGTCAAGTGCCCTTGGGTTCAATCCCTGGTATCAAATAATAATAATTATAATAATGGTAAAAGTAAAATAAAAGAAAATTTCCAAGTTGATGGTGCAATATAAAATAGGGGAATGACAAAGGGGGAAATCAATAGATTATAATAATAAATCACCTAAACCACTTCTCTTATGCTACAAAGCTTTTGTATTTAATTGTCTTAATATAAAAGGATTTATTATAGTTCATATAAATAAACTGAACATTAAAACATCTCAAAGGTAAACTCTAGGAACAATAGTTTAACATTCAAACAGGGGTATAATTAGGTAGGAACACCCCTAAAGGTAATCTTTTTTTGTCTAAATCAGATTATTGATAAAGATTACTTCATGACAAATAAAATGTGTTTCACCAGTAGTTCTATTCTGGCCAACATCCTAATGATTGTGGTTCCAAACTTGGGAAGAAACTGCTAAATAAATCTTCTCTTAAGCTAAATAAGACTTGGCCAAAGAGGATAATCAAGGCATCTAAGTTAAAAAAAAAAAAAACTAAACTACTCTTTAGAGACAATGAAAAAGCATATCTATTATCTCTGGAGGATTAAAAAAATGGTGTTTTACTCACTTTAAAAAAAAGCAAAATAAACCTCAGCTTAGGTGTTCTTGGAGTCTGATCCTTACATCTTACAAATTCAAATTATAAATGCTCTTTAAAAATCTTCCAAGTCCACTACTACTAGCAAGAGTATCATCAAAAGTCACACACTTCTATACCTTATAAAAGGATTTTTTTTGTTTCAAGGATTTAGATTTCCTAGAAACAGCTCATATTTGAGAATGTCTGTCAACCACGCCACACAAAGAAAATAAATATTTCAAAAGGGTACTCTGTTCAGAAACTATTCACAAGTGCCTCTTTTTGTCAGACAGTTTTACAATAGGTTCATTAATGTACATCTATCTAAAAGCCTTGAGAATTCGCTCACACAAGCATTTTGAATGAGTAGATTTCTCCTGTGGAAGGGTATTCAGTATTATTTTGTCTTGTGTTCTTGGAGGCAATGGGAATTGGTGATGAACCCTGGCAATCCACAATCAGCATCATATATCACCATCAGTTTATGTCTCTCCTCTTTCACATAGTCCAGTATAAGATATCCTTTAACATTCTATAAAATTCTATTTTTCAGGTGCTGGTCAGATTCTTGGATTAGCTTCTTGAGCTCTGTTCCTTTGATGAACAGAGTACTTCAGTTTGCAGGACTGCCAATCCCAGGATCTTCCACAAGCTTGCAGTTTCACATATGTCACTAAATCAAATGAGTATTATAAATCTGGTATCTTTCTAAAGTGTCCTGAAGTCAACTTTGATTGTGATGTACTTGTCTCTGTTATCTTCTTCAAATTCATCAAATATTTCTTTTACCTTTCACTGAGGAGAAATTTAAACACCAAAGATCTCCCTTAATAATTTGTTTTTTATTTCTTCCCATATGGATGTTAAGGTAATCACAGAAATCACATCCAGAAATTGCCAAAAAGTTCGTTTCTTTGGCAAGTGCTTTACCATGTTCAGTAAGCTTCTCTTTCTCTTCTTTCACAAAGATCTAGATTCCTATATTCCCAGAGGCAATCTTTTTACAGAGTCCTTTGACTATTAAACCATAACACATAGGAATAATGTAACACTGAGAATTAATGCAGAAGGATTTTTCAAAAAAAATTTCAGAGTATCTACTGGGTTAGTACCTCCAGTTCTACACTGCATAGATTGTGTAGGGGTGGGGGTACGGGGTGGGGGAGTGGGTGTGTATGTGTGCGTGTGCACACAGGTACTGGGATTTAAACCCAGGGCTTCTCTACCCTTAAGCTACACCTCCAGTCATTTTTATTTTGAGACAGTGTCTGGCTATGTTGGCAAGGCTGACCTTGAATGTGCTTCAGCCCTTCTAGCAGCTGGCATTCTAGGTATGTACTACCACACCTGGCTATCATATTTTTAAAAACATCTTTATTGAGATATAATGAATATGCCAGATGTTAAAATCTACAATTCAGCTGGGCATGGTGAATATAATCCGAGTGACTCAGGAAGGCAGGGGCAGAGGATCACAAGGTCAAAGCCAGCTTCAGCAACTTAGCAAGACCCTTTCTCAAAATAAATAATAAAATGGGCTGGGACTGTAGCTCAGTGGTAGTTCTTGCCTCACATGTAGAAGGCACTGGGTTCGATCCTCAGCACCACATAGAAATAAAATAAAGGTATTGTGTCCATCTACAACTAAAAAATATTAAAAATAAAATAAAGTAAAATGGGGAGCTGGGGTTGTAGCTCAGTAGTAGAATGCTTGCCTTTCACGTGTGAGGCACTGGGTTCGATCCTCAGTACTACATAAAAATAAATAAATAAAATAAAGATACTGTGTCCATCTACAACTAAATAAATATTTTAAAAAATGAATAAATAAAATGGGGTGGTAATGTGGTGAGTAGTTAAGCACACCTGGGTTCAATCCCCAGTATCAAAAATAAAATAAAAATCCAATAGATTTGAGTATATTCAGAGTTGTACAATGAATACTACAATCTAACTATATGATATTTCTATCACTCTGAAAAGAAACTCCATATCCATTAGCAGTTTCTCTCTGTTCCACTCAAGCCCTAGGGAAGCAACCATCTTTCTGCCTATTCTGGACATTTCATAGAAACATACAATATGTGATCTTTTGTGACTGGCTTCTTTCACCTGACAATGTTTTCAAAGTTCATCCATGTGTAGCATATATCAGTCTCTTATTTATTTTTTATTACCAAATAATATTTAAATGTATGAATATAACACATTTACTTATCCATTTATCAGTTGATGAATATTTGGATTATTTCTACTTTTGGGTGTTATGAATAACGGTACTATGAACATTCATATGTAAGTTTTTTAATAGAAATATTTTCAGTTCTCTTGGCTATAAGCCTAGTAGTAGAGTTTCTAAATCATACAGCATCTCTATGTTTAACATTTTGAGCAACTGATAGTCTGTTTTCCAAAGTGGCTGCTCCATTTTACATTCCAACTAGAAGTTCCAGTTTCTTTGCATTTTCACCAACACATGTTACTATTTTCCATTTTAATTATACCCATTATAGTGGATGTAAAGTGACTATTTCACTGTGGTTGTGACTTGTATCTCCCTGAAGATGAATTGTGTAGCATATCTTTTTCAAGTTTGACATACATATATGGAGTATAACTTCTTATTCTTCTGGTGGCCATTTGTTATAGTGGTTTCTTTCTTATGAAAACTAGTGATATAGAAACATTTACAAAACTCAGGGTGTTTTCCAGTGCTAAGGCAATGGTTGTGATGTGCTTTTCTTTGCATACTGATGTATCATAATCTATCTTCTAAATCTTCTGATATTTTGCCCAGGTTCCAAGTGGCTTTGGGCTGCGCATTGTCCATGCCTAAACTCAACAAAACATGCATAAGCTTTGAAAATCATTTAGAATAATGCTATAGTTAAAGACTTTGTGGCAGTTGGGATGTGGCTCAGTGGCAGAGTGCTTGCCTATCATTCAAGAGGCCCTGGGATCCATCCCCAGCACCTCAAACCAAAAGCAAACAAACAAAAAATAATTTGTTAGATCAAGTGTTTTCTCTAACTCCTTGAGCTGCATATTGCCTGGAGCAATTATCATCTGAATTATATCCTCTTTGGTGGCATTTCCATTTCTTTCAAATTCTTCCCTTCAAGTATTTGAGATTAGAATCATTTTAAAGGTGCAAAATTGTTTGGGAATTCTTTCTTCTTTACCATAGTGTCAATGGGGGTAAGAAGGAAGTGGCCACATGGACCATATAGAGTATGCCACCAGAATACCTAGTGTTACTGATATCATTGATTTTGTTTTAATGTTTGCTTTTTGTTTTCTATATGCCTCATACTTTTTGTTCTTCTGTTCTTCCTTTACAGCTTTCTTTTGCAATAATGAATATTTTCTAGTTTAATACTAATTCCTTAATGATTATTTCACTATATCTTGAGTTCTTATTGACTGATCTAGTACTTACAGAAAACATCTTTTTTATTCTTCTTATTTGATATAATTAGTTATACATGAGAGTAGAATGTATTTTTAAAAATATTTATTTCTTAGTTTTAGGTGGACACAAATATGCTTATTTTACATTTATGTGGTGCTGAGGATTGAACCCAGTGCCCTGTGCATGCTGGGTGAGCACTCTATCACTGAGCCATAACCCCAGTCTGAGAGTGGAATGTATTTTGACATACATATATGGAGTATAACTTTTTATTCTTCTGGTGGTACCTGATGTAGAATTACATTGGTTGTATAATCACATATACACAGGATAGTAATGTCCAATTCATTCTACTATTGTTCCAATTCCCATTCCCCCTCCCTTCCCTTCATTCCTCTTTTTCTAATTAGAAGTACTTCTGTTCTTTCCTAGGTTTCACCCCCACTCATTGTGAAATTAGCATTTGCATATCAAAGAAAACATTTAGCATGTGGTTTAGGGAATGGCTTATTTCACCTAGGATGATATTCTCCAGTTCCATCCATTTACCAGCAAATGCCATAATATCATTCTTTTAATGGCTGAGTAATATTCCATCATGTGTGTGTGTGTGTGTGTGTGTGTGTATCACATTTTCTTTATCCATTCATCTGCTGACGGGTACCTAGGTTGATTACATAATTTAGCTATTGTGAATTGAGTTGCTATAAACATTGATGTTGTTGTGTCACTGTAATGCTGATTTTCAATCCTTTGGGTATAAACCAAGGGGTGGGATAACTGGGTCAAATAGTAGATGCATTCCAAGTTTTCTGAGCAATCTCTATACTGCTTTCTATAGTGGTTGCACCAATTTGCAGTCTACCAGCAATGTAGGATTGTACGTTTCCCCCCCCACATCAACATTTACTGTTGCTTGTATTTTTGATAATTGCCATTCTGATTACATTGAGATGAAATCTCAGTGTAGTTTCAACTTGCATTTCTCTAATTGTTAGAGATGGGTTGAACATTTTTTCATATATTTGTTGACCAATGGTTTTTCTTCTGTGAAAAAGAGTTCAGTCCCTCAGTCCATTTATTGATTGAATTATTTGTTTTTTTGGTGTTACATTTTTGAATTCTTTATGTATCCTGGAGATTAAATGCTCCAGCTGAAGTGCAGGTGGCAAAGATTTTCTCCTATTCTGTGGGCTGTCTCTTCATGTTCTTGATTGTTTTCTTGCCGTGAAGAAGCTTTTTAGTTTGATACAATCCCATTTATTGATTCTTCATTTTACTTCTTATGCCTCTTACAATCTATATCAGGTTTATATTAACTTAAATCCAATAAGATACAGAAACTTTTTTCCTAGGTAACTCTATTCCCCTTCCTTTTTGTGCTATTATTGTTATGCATATTATATCTATGTGTAACTCCACATACATTATTACAATTGTTAATTTATAATAATTTATCTTTTAAATAAGCTGAGAGAAGAAAGGAGAGTATATATATGTATTTAGAGCTTGTTATATCTACTTTCTTATTCACCTTTCTTTTAAAAAATTTATTTATTCTAATTTGTTATATTTGACAGCAGAATGCATTTACTTTATTTACCTTTCTTTTTTCACCTTTCTTGATTCTCCTCATTTCTTCCTATGGATTCACATCAGTATTTGATGATATTATTTCCTTAAATACAACTTTGGTCTCATATACCTCCTTTGAGCTCTTATTGCCAAATATATTACATTTCTTTATATTATAGGCTTATCAATATAACTGTTTGTGTGTAGCTTTACACAACTGCTCTTTAGTTCAGTTAGGAAAAGAAAGGAGAAAAAATATGTAATTATATTCTCTTTTAGAATTACCTACATAATTATTTTTATTGGCACTCTTTGCCTCCTCCCCCATTTCTTTTCAGATCCAAATTACTATCTGGCATCTGGCATCACTTGCTTTCAGCCTGAAGAAGTTATTTTAGTTTTTCCTGTAAAGCAGTTCTGCTACGAATAATTTCTCTTTGCTTCTGTTTATAGGGTAATGGTTTTATTTTGCCATAATTATATATATTTTCTAGCACTAGGGATTGAAACCAGGGGCTTGTGAATACTAGCCAAGTATTATACCACTGAGCTATATACATCCCTTGTCCCTCTTTTGAGATAGGGTCTTGCTAAGTTACCCAGGCTGGCCTAGAACTCGAGATTCTCCTGCATCTGCCTTCCAAGTTGCTGGGATAAGAGTCATGTCCCATTGTTCCCATCTTTTGCCTTCATTTTTGAAAAATAACTCTCCTGTATATGAGATTCTAGGTGACAGAGTTTTACCTCAGCACTTTGAGTATGTTGCACACTGTCTTCTTGCCTCTATTATCTCTGATGTGATTTCAGCTGTTAATTTTATTGGGGATTCTTTATATGTGATGAATTGTTTTCTTTTGCTGTTTTAAAGGTTTTTTTTTTTTTTTGCTTTTGTCTTTAAACAGTTTGCTGTGATATGTCTGGGAAAGGATCTCTTTTGGTTTACCCTACTTGGAGCTCATTAAGCTTTTAAAAAAAACATATTTTTTAGTTGTAGATGGACACGATACCTTTATTTTTATGTGGTTCTGAGAATTGAACCCAGTGCTTCACACATGCTAGGCAAGCACTCTATCACTGAGCCACAACCCCAGCCCTCATTAAGTTTTTTTTTTTTTTATGTATAGGTTCATGTTTGTTTGTTTGTTTGTTTGTTTTAATCAAGTTTGGGGAAGTTTTCAACCTATAAATAAAATAATAAAAAAACCCTAAAGAATCAGAGGAACCTGTACTTTGGGATATTAACCAGGTAATCCAAATTCCTAGATTGTGGATGAAGTAAGTAAAAGAGGGAGAGAAAGTGGAGAAGAGGCAGAAAAGAAGAATCAAGAAGCACAGAGGGAAAACATTGTGTCTAGAGGAAATGAAGTCATAAACTCTTTGAATATTTTTACCATTGTTTTACTTATTGTTCTCATGGAGCTACAAGCTTCCTTAGTTGCTCACCACCAAAATTTCTATTGTTTTTGATAGCACCTTTGACTTGAACTTCCCTAAATTCTGTGCCCAATAAAGTCAGTCCCCTTAGGGAGGGCTACATTTCTATGGCCTGCCTCTCCCCTAGGTATAATTTCTATACTGTTGTTTGGAACTTAGGGATAGGAATAGTAGCTCATTTCTGAGGGATTCTACAAGTAGGGTTCTAAGCAGAGGCAGTATTGAATTCAATATCCTATGAGTAGATGGGTTAGGGTAGCCAGGCCTTGTTATGCCTGCCCTGCAGTAGGCGTAAAGCTTCTATCCTACATATAGGTACTTTGTGAAAAAAGGGATCCCCAGACCTCTTTGCTGTTGTTGCCTGAAATAGAACTTTAGTAACATGGAGCTATGGAGGATGAAATATCCTGAAGACTTGCTTTTACTTGGAGGAGACTATAGCTGTAAGTTGAGAGCTGGGTGGTTAAGGAAAGGGAAATGGTCATAGCATAAATGCCATGAATTTTTGTTGTTCTCACTGGGATTTAGTAGATTTTCCTGAATAAATGTTTCCTCATTTGCTGTATGCCCTAAGGATAGTTTCCAGAGAATTTTTATGCTTGTTTATAAATTTCACCAGTTGTGGTTGTTTTGCTGGAAGAGTCCATGAGGTTACTTAAGCTGCCATTCTGAAAGTGATTCTCCACTTCTCTCTTGACCTAACACATTACATTATGGCCAATTCTAAAATTTTCCCTAAATCAATGTTTTTCCCCCCAATGAGCTGTCCACTGTTAGTACTCTAATTCAAGCCCTTGCAATATTTCTGGATCATAAAAGATTTTCTTAACTTGTGTTCTAGACTTCCAGTTTCTCAATACTTCACTTTGTTCTATATTACTCCCAGGCACATCTTTTTTTATATATATATTTTGCTGAGTTCACCTTGTTCCTCAGAAACCTTACCCATCTTTACCTTACTAACAAAATAAAGTTCAAACTTCTTGGACCTTTAGCAATCCAACTTTGGCTTACCCTTCCAACTGAATCCTCTACTACTATCCTAGTCCAAATTATGTTTATCTATAAAATTGTCATCTCTGCCTTTGTTCCTGCTGTTCCATCTATCTGAAATCCTCCTACTTATCTCTATCAAAATCCTCCCTGTTGTTCAGGACCTATTCAGACATAATTTTTTTTTTTTTACCCCAGTCGGAAGAGTGTTTTACTTTCTCTTAATTACTGTGGTTCTTAAAGCCCAGGTTTCTTTATTCATTGTATGAAAAACCCTCACTTATGTTTTATCTTCCCCTTTAGACAAGACATTCTTCAAAGGCAAAGCTCATATATTACCCATGATTTCGAGTGGATAGGTTTCACACAGTAGACATTTAATACAAAGCTGATAATTTCAGGGGTTTATTAGTTGGGCCTCTGAGGAGTTTTAGTTACTTACTCGTTCTTTTAACTGGATTACTTCTTTGTCTTTTTGTTGTTTCCACTGTCTAAACTTCTCAGCATCCTCTTTCATCTGACGCATTAACTGTACTCGCTGGTTTTTCATCATCTGTAAAAACAAAAACCAGTACAAGTATTAGTCATATGTACTTTATTCTAGGCTGATATGCAGATGGATATAATTATCATTAATAAGAAAGAAAGCCCAGAGCTAAGCTAAGAAGGCCACCAACAGATTTTCTTTTAGGCTTGCAATACCCCTCTTGCTATGTTTGCACAGGGTTTCCAAGTATAGACTATACAAATGAATACTCTGAAGAAATAAAAGAAAAATATACCTATAAGCTAAAACTAGCCCTGAATTCACTGTAGAAATGAAAAGTTCAAGGAAATGTTTATTAAGCTTCAAGGACAAAACTACCTAGCAACCACTATATTCCAAAGATATCTGTGCAAGAGACCTCTAACCACCACTTTCCATATGCTACAAGTTAAACATTCAACAGCTGAAAATATTCTTCAGGTATCTATCATCTTGCCACTACTTACAAAATTATGACACATGATCATGGAAGATGATCAGGATATTATCACTAAATATTGAGATATGTTTTTCTTTTGGTTTCAGAGAATCTAACATTAAACTTTGAATGTAAAAAAGAAAAGAAATTAAATGTCAAAGCAAGGTTTTATTCAGATTCTAGATGACAACCAGCACAATGGCCTATAAAAGGGACATTTATGGAGATTTTCACACTTGAAGTAAAAACACTCCGTAGTATAATTTGAAATGGAACATCTATGTATGTTCCAATGCAGTAAATTTAAGGATAAGAGTTTATTACCCGTATCTCTTGGTTCAGTTTGGAGACAGTATGCTCTGTGGATTCCTTCAGTTTCAGAAGTTTGGATTGTTCATTTAGTTTCTTCTTCAAATCAGCTATTTGATTCTCCAGCTCCTGGAGACGTTTGCGGCGACGCTCACTCAACCTAAACACAGATACAGTAGGAATGAAAGCTACCAACAGCAAAGCCAGACTCCAAAAGATATGAGACTTCTAGGTGTACAACCCTGATATATGTAAATAGTCATCTTTAAAATAACAAATACCAAGCTGGGCATGGTGGCACACACCTATAATCCCAGTGGCTCAGGAGGCTGAGGCAGGGGGATTGAGAGTTCAAAGTCAGCCTCAGCAATGCCAAGGCACTAAGCAACTCGGTGAGACCCTGTCTCTAAATAAAATAGGGCTATGGATGTGGCTCAGTGGTTGAGTGCTGCTGAGTGAAATCCCTGGTACCAAAAAATAAATAAATAAAAATATACCACCCAAACAACCCAAACTGTCTCAATAATAAGAGTTTAATACCATAGTAAAACAACATAATTTTTGAGTATGCAAAAATGAACTGCTTCAATATATCCCATCCTACAACTTTCTGCCAAAAGGATGTTCTGTGAAGGTATTTCGCTTCATGTTGGCCGAAAGGAATTATTCTGACAATTATTACACAAGTCTGAGACAGAAAGTAAATATTCAGCATAACTTTTAAGAACATGAGCTTTAGATTCATACAGAGATAAAACAGTCACTGGGTAAAATGAAGGTAGAGTAGCCAATAAGCAAGAGTTGAAAGGAGAGTAGGAGGTTATGGTTATCTTAGTTTTATTCTTAACTGATTAAGAGATGGTTCGATTGATTTTTTCCAATCACTAGCCTGGTTATTAATTCTATTTACAAGCTAAATTACCATCAGTGCAGGGGGAAAGAAATTGCTACTATCCACTAGGTCTGATAATCTTTTAAAAGCCAGCTCACACATTAACATTTTATGCATCCTTCCTTGATCATGCCAGCTTAAATTCTCATCCTGCTTCTGAACTCTTAACACAATTACTGCCTAAGAAATTAATCTGGCTAATTATATGCTATGTTATGGCATTCTTTCATTGTCATCATGAGATGTTATGTAAAATCTCAATTACTTTTCTTGTGTTTATATCCCTTTCCCACACTAGGTTTAAATACTTTGGTGGCAATAAATGTCTCCTACTTCTCTATTCCCTCTAAAGCTTCTCATACATAGTAGGGACTTAACATTTATTGATTTTATTCTTACTTAGCTTGGTTGACATCCTTCTTTGCTGTCTGAAGTTCAAGAACCAATTCTTCCTTTTCCTTTTGCAGACTGATGACTTCCAATTCCAGATTTTTTATGTTATCCTAGAAAGGTCATAAGTCAGAGGGAAAGAAAGGCATTATATAGCAGAGGAAGAATATCATTTCAACATTCCATCTTTCCAGGAACTATGAATTAAATTTTAGCACTTCACTTATACACTAAAAACATTTGTTCTTAATTCAATGGAGATTAAAATTGTATAGTAGGCAAAGTATGGGCTTGGAATCCAGCAACACTTATTATCTAAAGTATCTTATGGAAAGTCACTACTTTTAGCCTTAGTTTCTGTGCAGAAAAGAGTTAAGAGAGCAGGCCTGAGACTGCTATCCTTAAAAAAAGATAGCTTGGGGCTGGAGATGTGGCTCAAGAGGTAATGCGCTCGCCTGGCATGCGTGGGGCACTGGGTTCGATCCTCAGTACCACATAAAATAAAATAAAGATGTTGTGTCCGCCAAAAACTGAAAAATATTAAAAAATTCTCTCTCTGGGTATATGTTTGGGAACTAACATTCTAGTAGGGTTCCTGCCATTTCCTAGCTGATAACAGAGGCTCATCCATGCCTAAACTATGCAAACCATGTGATTTACCCTGAACACCTGCCTTCTTTTTCCAAGTGTAGAATTTTGGCACACACAAAGCAGAGGTAAAAGTCTTAGACTCTGAGGTTCAGGGCTTCCCTGGTAGAGACCATTTCACACATGATTACAACCCATTAGTGGAGGAATGCAGGGCTTCCTGTGTGACTCCACTGGGAGGGGACTTTTGGTAGCTTGTGCCTAGTTTCCCTCAGACTGTGCCCAGGGGCCATTGTCTTTGCTCATTTTTCTTTGTATCCTTTCACTGTAATACATCTTAACTGTGAATATGACTACTTGCTGAGTCTTAGGAGTCCACCCCCAGTGAATCACTGAACCTAGAGGAGGTCTTAGGTATTCCAAAGAATTTCTCTATCTATGTAAATAATTAACAATAACATGAGCCAGGCACGGGGATGAGAACCCGTAGTCCCAGCTACTTAAGAGACTAAGGCAGGAGATTGCTTGAGCCCAGGAGCTTGAGACTAGCTTGGACAATATACTGAGACGTCTCACAAAATAAAGAAATAAACAAACTCCAATAACACCTACTTCATAAGATTGATAGAAGATTAAATAAGATAAAAAGGTAGTGACATTTTATAAACTATAAAGAGCTGTATAAATATATCATAAGTTTTGCAAACTTATATATTCAATAGCAACTGCAGTTCTACATGTATTTAGGCAGCAAATTCTAGAAATTGAAGTTTGGCAATTTTCCAAGAATGGAAAAACTCAATGACCAGATTCCCTCCTGTTCTCAAAACTAAAAGTGAAAGGCAACTGGCTGAATAAATGGTTGGCAGCTGAGAAGATTATATAAAGTCCTCAGACCACTATTGCATTGACACAAAGAAGCAGAAGCAGGTTAGACAGGGCTGTATCAGAGAAAACTTTGTACATAGGCTAGGGCTATTTTCCACACAATGTCCTGAGCCACTTCAGGATAACTAATGAAAATTAATCTTATTGCTTTATAGTTACCCTGAATATTTAAACTGGTCAATAACAATAAAATAAATAAATAAAAATAATAAATAGATTTATATATTTATTTTTACTTATAGAAGTACCTTGTGAAAACTAATCCAGATAATACGTGTAAAGGTCAAGTCCCCTTGACTGTCTCACTCTCTGCCAAAATTCCATCCCCTCTCCAGAAGTAACCACTGTTATTAGCTTGGTGTATATCTTCAAGAAATTCTTCTTAATATATGTGTATATTATATCTCTAAACCTTCACATATATAAAATAAATGCATTATATATATTTTATAAAATATTATAGATTACATATTATATATCATGGTATGTATATGTCTTATATATGTAAATGTCTAGAATATAAAATTTAAAAAATATATAGTATGTACACATACATATGCATATGTGTATCTGTGCACATCAAATTCAAATATGTGTTAAGCATAAATAGAATTACACTTTAGGGGCTGTGAGTGTTACTCAGAGACAGAGTGCTTGCCTAGCATGTATAGGGCCCTAGGTTCAATCCCCAGTACTGCAAAAAAAAAAAAAAAAAAAAAAAAAAGTCACACTATACGTGTAACGTATATTATTCTGTAACTTGCATTTTTTACTTTATTATTTTGAGATTTATGTATACCCATACAGATTTGCTCTGCTTTTTTTCTGATGTGATGAAAGCATTCTTATATGTGTCTTTTGGGTACATGTGCTAGATTTTACTAGCATAGAGAGAAGTTGAATTATAGGGTAAGTGTACACATTTATAATTTTAACAGTTACTACTAACCTGTCACACAAAATGGCTATTTTTATAAAATATTTTTCTTAGTTGTAGTTGGAAATTTATTTATTTATTTTTATGTGGTGCTGAAGATCGAACCCAGTGCCTCACATGTGTGAGTTGAGCGTTCTACCGCTCAGCCACAGTGCCAGCCAACAAAGTAGCTATTTTGATTTCTACTCTTGCCATATCACACCCTTGTCAACATGTGATATTATAACACTTCAAAATTATTACCAATATGGTAGGTAAAAAGCAGCACCTTGTCCATATTTAGTGAGTAACTATCTCACCAACTCCAAGTGGGGGATTATTCAAATATTTGAGTCTTGATTTACAACAACTCATGGCAATAAACTTTAATGATTAGAACCGAATCCTCCCCCTATTTTTCTATAGCAATTCCTTGCTGTGATAAGAAAAATACTGTTTGGAAAGAAAACCTGTCTTTATATTTCTTAGAAAAAGAGAGGTGATGATTTGTATGTGAGTAAAAGGTACTAGTTACCTAAGAGTGTGTATCTTCTTAGTTTTTAGATTTGGAAGCTTAAGCATATTTAATTTCAAGCAAAAAAGGGCCTAGATATTTACTATAGCTACTATATAGCACATTATCAATACCTCCTTATCTAATTATAAATACACTGGAACTCATATCCCATGTTTCTAAGCAAGAGTATAAGAAGGAAGGAATAATTTCTCAGTTTTACTACTAATCTTTTGTTTATTCTGGAAATGCCAAAATACATTTGACCTAAAAAGTCTACACTGCATGTCTTGTTAACACAGATGCCTAAGCTACATATTTAACTTACTCCTTCTTATAATCCCACTAAAAAATGACCCCCCCAAAGCTGCTTAAATCAACAAGAATAAAAAGAAAAGAGGAAGGCAGTTGAGAGATACCAAAAAGACTTTAAGGAAAACAGCTGGGTAAGTAGTAACTGACTTCCAAAATGGAAAATGCTGAAATATAATTCTTAGAGAATAAATGCCAAGAAGCAACAAGCCAATTTGTATCACAGAACAAGAAAGAGGAGTAGAGGCTCCCTTTCCGGAGTACCTGAACCTCATAGGATAGATTCACAGACACTGGACAGAGCTAAAAGCAGACATGAAGTACTATACTGCTGATAGTGATTCAATACAAATATGCATATGCCTGGAATAACTCCAAATCCTTATTTCCTCCGGGTTACCAGAATGGTGGCACACTACCATTCTGCCTACACAACTTCAGGCAGGAGAATGAAAGATTTCTTTATGGAAACTAACTAGCCCCAGAGAAACTCATGCATATAGAACTTCCTATTGGTTTTTAGTGCCCCACTCCTAAATCTGAATATACAACTAAAGATTACTAGAAATTGGAGGAAACCTTCTTTTTTAAAAATTACTTTTTTAGTTGTAGATGGACACAATACCTTTATTCTATTTTTTGAAAAATTTTTATATGGTGCCGAGGATTGAATCCAGTGCCTCATATGTGCGAGGCAAGCGCTGTGCCACTGAACCACAATCCCAGCCCTAGAAAAGTTTCTTAAACGTAAGTGAGACTAAAAGAAGCACATTTAAAGGAAATATGGAGAAACCAGGTAAGGCAGGGAGAAGAAAATCTTGATAAACTTTAATTGCTTTCCTTAGAAATGGGAAGTGCATTCATGAAAAAGAATAAAAAACTACAAAATGAACAAATAGATGATCAAAAAATCTTGGAAATTACTAGGCAAATAAAAGAACTTACCAGAAGGAGTAGAAAGAAATCTCCCAGAGAGGGAAATAACAAGACAAAGAAATGGAAAATAGAAGGGCGGAGGTAAGAAAAGCAGAAATAAAATCTAAGACATCAAATACTAGATTAAGAGGAATGTAAGAAAGAGAAAATGTAGAGAAATGATACAAGAAAACTTCCCAGAATAGAGAAACACATTTTTAGATTGAAAGGATCCATTAAGCACCAAGCACAATCAATGAGAACAGACTCATATCAAGGTACATCCTTGTGAAATTAAGTAACACTAGAGGATAAAGAAAAGATCCAGAAAATTTCCAGAAGGAAAGAAATATAGGTCAAATACAAAGAATCAAGAATCATAATGGATTTCTCAACAGCAACAATGGAAATACATAATGAACTTCTCAACAGCAACAATGGAAATAGAAGACAAAGCAAGGCCTTAAAATCTAGCCAAATTAACAAGTGTAAGAATTTTAAAAATAACTATTTTAGATGTGCAAAATTTTAAAACCATTTCATTTCAGAAACCTATTGGGGTTTTATAAAGAGGTATCCTAAGATGGAGAAAGACATGGAATTTGTTTCAATAAAAATGAGGTGTGAAGAAAATACCCAGGATGATAGTCCAAGGTTGATGGCTAGGAAGTAGGCACAGGGAAAGCGAACAAGACAGATAAAGACCTGATTATTATTAGCAAGGGTCATCATGAACCACCACTAGGAAAAAGTTTAGCCATTTTCCAAATAATATGATATCTACTACTAGTCTTTTTGTAATTCATATTATAACCCAGACCGTCTACTGAGATGAGCCTTTCTCAGAAATCAAGCAAAATTATTAGAATCTAATTTCTCCATGAATAGGAACCACATCTACTAGAATATTATCAAATAATTTATTAAATTCCTGTGATGTAAGGTAAGGTATTAGAAAAAAATGGAAAGAAATTATAGGTCCCATATCCTGAATATATCCCTTTTATAAACATACAATTCCAGCTGTATCATGTATGTCCTGTTGTTTGTTTACCACCAAAAATGGTATGCTTGTTTTTCCCCCATTCAATTAAAGATAGCAGACATGAACAAACTCTGCTCTAGAAAATAGTTTACCTGGTACTGGAACTGAATGGGCTGTAATTGGCTGTCATTCTGAGTCATCTTCTTAGCTAGGGCCTCTTTCAGTGCAAGGGCTTTATTCAACTCAATCAGCTCCTTCGACATCTGAGCTTGACGTAGAGCATGTTGAGTGGTGAAAGCATCTGAAGACCTGCTGGTTTCTGGACTGGTTTCAACTTGCTGGAAAAGATAATAATCAGGATGGTGTAGACAATGGTTTGTAAGAGAAACCAGAAATTGGAGTTCCTTAGGTACTATTTCATCAAGTCTCATAGCCCTTTCACTATTAGCATTATCTCTATTCCTTCACTGCTATGGTATTTCACGTAAGATTTGCTTTAAATATCTGAAATAAATTAAGCTAGTCTATTTCCCTGCTCACTTAAATACCCTTTTATATATTTTAGCTTTTTAAAGGCCAGCCGTTTTCTTGCTCTTTCCTTTATTGATCTGGCCAGCATTCCCCACTTTTAATCTCATTCAAAGGGGTCCTTTAGAAGAGAAAAGGCACTGTGGGAATGGTGGAAATTGAGAAGAGGATTCATTTATTCTCACACAGCTGACTATTAGTACCCCATTTATTCCTTATCTTCATTGTTTCAGAATATGAAAACTACCAATATGTATATATTCATTTGAGGCATAAAAGCCTGTCTCAACCAAACCTTTGCCTGGCCTTTCATTTTTACTTTATTCTGGAACATATAATACATTTTATCTATCCTTGAGATCTAAACACTCAAAATATTTTCCTTGTTTCTTTTAGCCCCTAACCATTCCATCCTTTGAAAAGTATGCTGAAAAAAATTCTCTCCTATTTCTCCTCTAATGTTTTTTTTGACTTTGCCATAATTTCCCAATATGTTCCTCTCCTCATTTTAATTTGCTGAACAGTTGAAACAGAATACTAGCATCCAACAAGAAATAAGTAAGCCACATTGCAAATTTGGAATGTGATATCACTGAGAAGACTTGCTACCCATTACCAGGTATATTATTAGAGATAGAGCCTATCTATATTAGGGATTTTATGAAACTGAGATTTACACTGAAGATTTCTGATTTTCCAGGGCATTCTAAGGCAAATGGTAGTAATCATGGATTCTCTTCTTCAGTCAAGTGATAAATTATAGGAAATGGCACAGTGAGAGCTCCTGGTTCCACACAAAGGGGCCAATTACTTACAGTTTCTGGTTCCACAGCAGTATCAATGGCTGCAGTCATGCAAGCAACAGTTTCATCCTACAGTGACAAATGTTTCGATTTAGAAAAAGATTCTGAAATGAAGTTCACTAGTGGATTTTATATTGGTTATTTAATTTTTTCAAGTACACACAGAGACCATTTAAGGTGCTGGACCCATTTTGGAGTCACAGAAATCCTAACAGCCACACGTTTCCATTTCCCACTTCTCAAGAGTTTTTCTTCTTCATAAAGGGCAATTGTGTAAGTTTTTGTAAGAAAAAAAATAAGGTCATGTGGCAACTGACATATTTATTGCACTTCTCCTGCTCTGCCAGAGATCACTGAGTGAGAATTAAACACACAGCCATTTCAGCCAAAATTTAACCCATTTAATAGACTCTCCCCTTTCTTTTTGTGTTTCTACCACTAAGTCTACCTCTATTAATGTACAAGTCTAGCTACTTCTCATGGGCATATCAACTTAAGACATGTAAAATAAGGGCAATGCATGAGACATGTGGACAGAATGGTTATTTTGATTTTTATTTTATAGTTACTCAAGATAGCAAGATCTTACTCTGTAAGAAAATATGTAATCTGCATGGGTACCCCAGAAAAATGTGTCCATGAAGTCAGACAAATGTAATATAGTTCTGTCACTCATATATGTAAAAACTAGTCATATGCTAGGTGAGGTGATACATGCCTGTAATTCCAGCAATTCAGGAGGCCGAGGCAGGAAGATTGAAAGTTCAAGGCCAGCCTCAATAACTTAGTGAAGCCCTAAGTAACTTAGTGAGAACTTGTGTCAAAATAAAAAGGGCTTGGGATGTAGCTTAGTGGTAACACACCCCTGGGTTCAATACCCAGTACCAAAACAAACAAAAAACTGATCATATGAAGCTACTCTAGGTAGTTACTTGGATAGTTAGGAGGAGGTAAGGGAAAACACTAGTTCTCTCCTAGGAGAATGAAAAATTCTTTTGGGGGGCATTAGAAAAATAAATACCCAGTAGAGAAACCTAAAACCATTTATTAGGAGTAATTTGTTTATAAACTATCATATGAGCAAGCTCTGTTCTCACCACTGGAATTTAGGCCTTATTTGTAATATATGAATTACTGTTTGTTTAAGTGATTTTAGAAAGCTGTGCAAGGAAAGTATTATTGCCAGGAAGTCACATGATTAAGGAGGTCATAGGTGAAAGAGCTATTGGTTTAAGAGCAAAGAATTTAGGGTTAGCACATGAAGTCACTATACCAGCCCTGTGAAATATTACATAGTATTAAAACTTGAATCTCAGTCCCTTTCAGGCAAGGAATGAAGAGGCCCTAAATAAGTGCTGTTTTTAACACTTTCTTTATTCTGCTCTGAAATCCCCCAATGAGGCTCGAAGAGAATTCAGAAGAATTTTCAGTGTTTCACATTGTTTCTCATAATGATTTATCTTACCTGAAGTTCTCTAAGTATAAGGCACACCGAATCCTTCTTATAAAAGCAGCACATGGATTTGTTAGTTAATGGTTACCCCTTTCCTCCCTTGCATGTTTCAATTTTCAGTATAAGGACTAGTTAGTTATAAGCCTATTCTAGATTAGGAAAACTTACAATTGTGGCTTTTGGAAACTTCTTCTAGTACCTTCTAGAGGGTTAGGATTAAAGTAGATGGATTAATATTTAAAAACGATGTGTTGCTACAGTGGGTATACCTTTGGCTTTTGGCCCACTGAAATTTCACAGTATTAAGGTTTCAGCCCAGGGCTAGGACTGGGGGTGTAGCTCATTAGCAGAGCACTTGCCTAGCATGTACAAAATCCTGAGTTCAAACACACACACACACACACACACACACACACACACACACACATATATATACAAACACACACACACACACACACAAAAAAAAAAACCCACCCCTTAGGGCTATGGTAACATGTTTTGCATGAACATGGAAAGATTCTACTTTTACAATCCTAAAAGTAAATATATAACAATCAGATTTATTTCAATCTAAGGGCTCTTTTCTCTCCCACTCTCCTCATTGTAAGGTTTCAACTTAAAAAATCTCTTGTAAATAAAAGGTATAATTTTCTAAAGGAGATGATCAGGGGATTGAGGTTAGGGTATATCTCGCTACATTAATCAGCAAAACTTTCAAAAATGAAGCTCATGCTTATAGGCTGTGAGTAATACCATTGCTGCGCATGCAAAATGCTATTTATGGAACCGATCTTGGAGGAGGGGTATAAACAAAATATAAAAAAAATTTGATTCTTTAGGAACTGAAAGGATTGTATGAATTTCTTACAGGTAACTGCAACAAGGAGGTTTGCTTGAATTATATCTTAAGGAAAGAAATGGTACAGTTTTGTGCTTCAAGCCCCAGGAGGAATATGCAGGAACAATGGCTGCCTTCATAACTTGAAAAGGGGGTGTTCACCCACCACTTAAAATAAAAATAGTTTTAATCCAGAATGAAGGGCACAAGCACTTACATTTGAAACATTTTGCTTTCACTGTAGTGAGTCTTAATAAAAGCCACAGGATACACTGTTGTGTATTTCCAAAAAAATATGTAGCTGGGAGGGTCTCTCAACAATAGACTTGGAGAACTCTTATTCAAGAGTCCAGCAGGAGCCTAGGATAAAAGGGTTTACTCTGCCTAACTGTGACAGGGGATAGAAGCCAGGAACTTTATCAGCTTGTGGCAATCTTTAGGACCCTCCTACTGCATGTGCCAAGTGCATTTTAGTGGCAGACAGCAATTCTATAAAGTTCCTCTGAGCCAGCCACCACTAACAACTTCCCCTAGAGACACACCAGGCATCAGTTATATTGCCAGATCCTCAGTGAGGATGCTTTGTCTTCTTTTATTAATTTGATTCCACAGGTTTCCTTCATCTTTTCCATGCAATTCATAACCTTGGAAATGAGGTAGTGTGAAATCCTGAGACTGGTATGGTGGCTGTGAACAATAATACGCTAGGTCATTGTTTTCTGAGCTTCTAAATTTAGGCTACAGTAGGCTTCTATACCCTAGATTATCTGAATTCTAAGGTAGCTCACACAAGGTTTTCATATATCAGAAGTTTCTGCAATACTTAGGAAGAATTATATGTTTGGGGGTATAGCTCAGAAGTAGAACACTTGCCTAGCATGTACAAGGCCCTGAGTTTAATCCAAGCACTGCAAAATAAAAAGGAATTGTAGTTGGTGACATTTATCTTTATGATAGCCATTTTCTAGCATGCAATCTATCCTTCAGTTACATTGAAGTTGTTAACATTTTCTAAACTTTCACACTTCTTTGCTTTTGCATATACCTTTTCCTCTGTATAGATTATCCTTTCTTCTTTGATTGCATGGCAAGCTCCTATTCATTTTTTGGAACCATTTCTTCTGTGATATCTTTCTGAATTTTCTAGACTAAGTTAATCACTCCTTCCTTGGTGCTCTCACTACATTTTGCTCATACTGCTAATGTAAAGGGATTAAAACAGATAGGAG
The DNA here is from genome assembly GCF_052094955.1 of Ictidomys tridecemlineatus. Lineage (NCBI taxonomy): Eukaryota > Metazoa > Chordata > Mammalia > Rodentia > Sciuridae > Ictidomys > Ictidomys tridecemlineatus. The sequence goes on along the minus strand of NC_135493.1, from coordinate 73,637,820 downwards.
AGAGGGTTCCCAGTTTTCCTTGTCTTCAACCATCACCACCTCACCCCTTTTTTCTGTCATTATTCCCATCTGTAAACTTTAACCAACTTACAAACTACAAGGCTTGCAAAAACAACTCTTAAAAATAACATGATAGCTATCAGAATGGGATTGCACCAATATGTTCTGGAAGAAGAAGAATGAAAACTGGAACAACCTCTAACCAAAAGTTTCACAGCAATTAACAACAAAAACTGCCACATGAGCCAAACCACAAGAACACACCCCTCCTTTCTTCTTTTCACCCTATAAAACTCTAATCTGCCTTAACATGGAGAGTTATTTGGAATCCAGGTGCTCCCTGAGTTTATCAGCTGAATAATGACTTTAACTCCAATTTGAGTCACTTAAAATTATTTCCTTTTGACAGTAAACATCATTTAGCAAGGTTACATAGCTAGTAAGTGGCAGAATTGGCTTCAAACCAGAGTGTTTCTGGCTCGGGAGTCCAAGTACTCAATTACCCTTCTCTGTTTGTTGGATAAATGAACTGTCATTTTGGATTGATCGTGACAGTTTTACACAGCACTACTTATTCTAAAACACTGCCAAATAGTTTTGGGGGAGTTTAATTTTAAGTTTTCAATTTCTTAGAATTTGTCAACATAATCTTTTCCCTTGACCATATTATATGATATTTAAAAAAAAATATTTGCCATTTGGGAGTGTGTGTGCTGGAAATTGTACCTAGGGGTTCTCTACCACTGAGATACATCCCCAGGCCTCTTTATTTTTACTTTGAGGCAGGGTCTCACTAAGTTGCTGAGGCTGGCCTTGAACTTGTGATCCTCCTGCCTCAGCCTCCCAAGTTGCTGGAATTATAGGAGTGCATCACCATTCCTTGCTTCATTTATTCTTTAAGTCTATGTGTGGGTGATTTTGTGATACTCCATTGACAATTCTGAGACAATGCTGGGCAAGACTAAGATTGAAAGACAACTATTCAGTAAAATACAAACCTATTCCCAAGAAGACCTGGAATTACTAACAAGCATTTACATATACTTGAGAATAACAAATAGGAGAAGGTAGATGGAATAAATCTAATCATAACCTGTAAACATAGTATAATATGGTATGATTTTAATTTAAAAATAAATATACCGATCTGGGTGTAGTGGTGTATTCCCATCATCACAGTGACATGGAAGGCTGAGACAGGAAGATCTCAAATTAGAGGTCAGCCTCAGCAACTTAGTAATGCCCTAAGCAACTTAGTGTGACCCTACCTCCAAACAAAAAATAAAAATAAAAAGGACTGGGAATGTAGCTCCATGGTAAAGTACCCCTGGGTTCAATCCTAAGTACAAAAAAAAAATTAAGGTGGTGGGATTGTAAAAAATTTTCTTTTGGAGAAAACAAGAAATAATTACCCCACACACAACTATTATAGCAGCTCTAAAATTGAATAAAAAGGGAATTTATGGCAGAATGATCATTTAAATTTATTATTGGTTATAAGAGAGAGCTATGACTGCTATTCTTGCTACCTAGGCAATTTTGCACACACTGTTGTTGCTTGTAGAATTTGATTAGATTATGAAAATATTAATGTGCCATTACTAAGTGACCTATGAGTGTTATACTTTAACCAACTCAACATTCAGATCATATTACATGATCTATGATCTCTGTCCTCCAGCTGCTCATAAGCTAGTTGTTTCAGCAAAAGGCCAGAGAATTAGAAATACTCATATGCCTCAAGAGAAACAAAAGAAAGTGATATGCTTATTTACTGTTACTTGGCTTACCGATAGCTGGGTAATCACTTGTTGGAGATTACGAATTATCTCTACATTTTCTTTTAATTCCTGGTCTTCCAAAGTCTCCACTAGCTTTTGAAGATCCAGTTTGCAGCTGAAAATTTAAGCAAGAGAACCCAAGGGTTAATTATACTGTGAAGGCCAGAAGATTCATGATTAGACAGGAAGTTGGGATAGGCCACTAACAAATATCTGGTAGGAAACTTACGCTGCATGTTGCCTGAGCTCCTCTAGTTTGGCATTCATTTTTTCATTCGCTTGCTCTGTCTGCAACAAAGACCCAAGAGATGATCAGTGGCAGTGTCTGACAGCTTCACCTAATTATGCTCTTTCTCCTATTCCTGTGGATGAAAACCTAGGTAGAAAGGCTGTCTCCTTTCTGTCTAGAGGATTTAGTGGCCTTTGGTTATTTATTGAGAAGTGAATTTTTTAACGGAGTCCTGGGAAATTAGCCCTAAAGTCAAAATAAGCTACTAAAAATACCATTCAAGCAGCTGGGTTTTATGCTTGCCATGAGGCTCAGACTATGGGGTGGAGTGTGAAGCCTTAATTCCATAGAGAACTTTGCAACTGGAGGAAAAAGCAACACTTCCTGGCATCTTAATCCCTACTGTTTGTAAAAAAAAAAAAAATCACTTTAAACTGCCTCCTACACTGCACCTCCTCAGCACCAGGGCATTTAAAACATAAAAGGGCCTCACACTAAATCTGAGCTTGTATTTTTTAAAAGTTACACTATCTGATATGGTACGTTAGTTTTAGCAGAGAAAGCAAGAGAAAGGGTAAGGCACAAGAATGCTGTTAGTGAAAAAAGAAAGAGCAGAAGGCAGCTATGTTTGGGGTAGGATGATTGATGTTTTCAGTTTTATTTCAATCACAGAATCTGTCACATGCTAGAAGCTGCAACAGATTTGGGAAGGACAGTTTATATAGGACAAAAATGTTGTGCTTGTTGTGAATATTAAACAATAAGCCTACCAGGCAGCCATTGTAACAACCTTATAAAGGTCAGATGGTTATGTGGCTAGAATCAAGTTCTGTCTGTTTCGTCAGCCACACTCACACACATGTAAAACACGGCTTCTAGAGTTTCTGCAAAAGCATAAAATGTGGCACTGGAGAAATAATATTATATATTAAAAAATCTCTTAGATTCCACTTTCACCTTTCTGTTAGTAATGGACAGTACAACTAAACATAGGATTTCGCCTCTTTTAAAGAAAACTTTAGGTAGCTTACTTTTCCTTGACACAATGGATGCATGAAGGCATATGGGCCAGGTTCGATTACATTTTGATGAAAATTCAATTTCACTTCTGACAATAGTTGTGCAATCAAAGTCTGAGTTTTACTTGAACTAGTAGAAAAATGTTAGTGACACAGCCACTAACTGATCTAGAAGGTTACCATCACCAGTAGTAGGATCACAATTGGTGTAATCATTCACATAGTGATCGACTACTATATTTTACCATGACAGCTATTTAGGATGGAATTTGAAATGTGACAATATTAGGGGAACAGAAATAGAGAAGAATGAAAGTCTTAGGGAAGGAAAAGTAACTTGGTACATGTTGAATATCCCTTATCCAAAATATTTGGGACCAGGAGTATTTCAGATTTCAATTTTTTTTTGTTGGATTTGGGAATATTTGCATACATGATAAGATATCTTGGGAATGGAAACCAAAGTTAAACAAAATTCATTTATCTTTCATATACATCTTATACACATGGCCTGGAGGTAACAGGCCATGTGTATAAGATGTACAATATTAGTACACATATATTCTGACTGTGACTAGTCACATGAGGTCAGCTGTGGAATTTTCCACTGTGGTGTAATGCCAATGCTCAAAGAGTTTTGGATTTGGGAGCATTTTGGATTTCAAATTGTCAGATTAGGTATGCTCAACCTGTATTATGAATAAAGATTAGGTAAAATTTAAGGTAACTAAGGGACATAGTTCTTTCTGGTATTTTCAAAATGGGATTCATGTAGATTCGTTGTGGTGGATACATAAGTATTTACTGTTCAAGTCTAACTATTCTATATGTTTAATTAAAAGCTCATGGCACAGGGGATCCTGGCAGAATATGGAAATATACATACATTTCCTCCCACATAACTTTTCTCTCATAATGAGAAGCATGTTAAATATTTTTTGAAACAGTGAATGTCCAGAGTACTGTTATTTTAGTCTTTGGGGCTCACCAAAATGATCCTCTCCAACATTTGGGCTGTCTGACCAGCTGCCTCACTCAAACCACGACTTAATTTTTCATTCTCATCAGTCAGGGACTGATTCTTCTCCATCAGGGATTGTAGATTCTCTGATGGTTCCACACTAAAACAAAGAAAGTAACATTGTAGACAATAACTGAATGATAGCACCACTATCTAAGGTGGATAAAAATATAACTCACAGCCTTCTGGCTGGGGGTTAGGTTAAAATCACCTTTAAAAAGTCTAAGAAAAGTGTATCCAAACACCATTCTATCCTTCCAGTCAGGTAGTATAAGAAACATACCCTTGAAGTACTTTAATGATTTGGAGAAAGGTAATAATTCAGAGCCAGATATGGTTATAACCTTTACCTTGGTTCTTGATTTGGGATCTTTCCACTTGTATTGTGTACTGAAGTGAAAGCTAATTGTAGCAAACATGTTTTCTCCCTCCTCTTCCCAACCTTAATCTCTCACTAAGGGTGAAAGAAGGTAGGGGCTGGGGATGTAGCTCAGTGGTGGAGCACTTGCCTAGCATGCAGGAAACCCTGGGTTCCATCCACAGCAAGGGTGGTGGTGGTGGTGGTGGGGATTAAGGAAGTAGAGAAGGAAGAAGGTATAGAGGAGATAGAAGTGACATTGCTCAGGGGTCAAAATTAAATCTGACCCGGCTGGGGATGTGGCTCAAGCGGTAGCGCGCTCGCCTGGCATGCGTGCGGCCCGGGTTCGATTCTCAGCACCACATACAAACAAAGATTTTGTGTCTGCCGAAAACTAAAAAATAAATAAGTTGATTATTTACTTACTGTAAAATTTAGAAGAGTAGAATTTATGGAGTCAGAAATATAAAATGATTACCACTGGCCACTAGAACCACATTTCACAATTCTTTATAAGTGTTCTCTTCTAAATGCTTGCTTTCCTTGAAATTGAGTGTCCTGTTTATTTGCTTATCAATTTCAACTTGCTTAGAGTGAGTGGTGGGAATAATGGTATCCATTTCAAATATGAGCAGAAGGAACAGAAATAGCTTATAGGAATATATACATTCATATAAGAACTTTTAGAACTTATTTTCTATCAGTTCTAGACTAATGAAGTAGACCAAAAAGAAGCATAGTCTTTTTTAAAAATCCATTTGGATGAAGTATTCAAAAGACTGGAAAACTGAACTGGTAAAAAGAAGATCAGAAGAAATATGAAGATTTGATCTGAAGACTAAAGGAGAAAATGAATAGTTGTCAAGGCTATGATAAAAAGAAAAAGGGACAGGGAGCAGCTGGTCTCAATCTCAATAAAGGACAGAAAAAGATTTCAGGAATAGAGTAGATGCCCTCTCACCCAACTCAAGACCTCCGTTAATTCTTATAGAAGATCTCAGCCTGCCATGTATCAAAAAGTTAACAGCAAGGCTACCCAATAAGGTCTCATATCACACTGTTAAGAATTCACAAACACTCTTATGAAGGAATGTTCAATTAAATTGTGTATTATAAAAATAAATTATTAGTAAATTTAATGTTGTTTTAGATTGTCATTTCCTTATTCTTATTAAACTGAAAACTTTCATGACATTCATGTAAGTTGATGAGCTTCAAAGTAATGATACTTTTTCTTTCTTTTTTTTTTTTTTAGTACTGGAGATTGAACTCAGGGGCACTCAACCAGTGAGTCACATCCCCAGCCTTATTTTGTATTTTATTTAGAGACAGGGTCTCACTGAGTTGCATAGTGCTTTGCTTTTGCTGAGGCTGGCTTTGAACTTGCAATCCTCCTGCTCAGCCTCCTGAGCTGCTAAGATTACAGGTGTGTGCCACTGCATCCAGCTTCAAAGTAATGATACTTTTAACTCAATAGGTTTTCCCCCTAAAACATTTCTCTAAATGGGGAAATCATATTTAAGTCAACTATTGATTTTTTTAAAAATTTTTTTAGTTCCTTTGAACACACTAGGTGACTCAGGCTTATTCTCAAGTTTTAAATTTTTCAACAAGGTGATTTTGTTTATAATTTCTTGTTGATCTTTCTGTGGGGAAAGTGAAATCTAAAATCTTCTGTGATTCTGCTGAGGTCATTAATCAGATTTTATTTATTAATTCAGTCACTAATCACATTTTATTTATTTATTAATTTGTTGATGAACATTGGGATATCGGGATGATACTGCTTTCTTTTTTACTATTGTGAATAATAGTGCTGCTACGAACATGGTTGTGAAAATATTTCTTTGATATCTAGCTTTCAGTATATTGAGAGAGAGAGAGAGAGAGAGAGAGAGAGAGAGAGAGAGAAAGAGAGAGAGAGAGAGAGAGAGAGAGAGAGAGAGAGAGAATTTTTTAAATTATTTTTTATAACATCTTTATTTTATTTTTTATGTGGTGCTTAGGATCGAACCCAGTGCCCGCATATGCCAGGGGAGCTCGCTACCGCTTGAGCTACATCCCCAACCCCTTTCAATACTTTTGAATATATAGAAGTAGGATTGCTTGGTCATATGATAGGTCTATTTTTAATTTTTTGGAAATTTCTATCCTGTTTTCCATAGTGGAGATGTCATTTTACAATCCCACAACAGCATACAAGGGTTCAAACTTTTCCATGTTCTAGCATCCTTGCCAACATTGATCATTTTCTATTAAAACACACACACACACACACAATTTATTTATTCAGGATTTTAATTTCCATTTTCTTTTCTAAGTGTATCTTTTTGTATAACTCTAAACACTTAGATCCATTTTAATGATTTTCATATCCAAAATATAAATAACTAAAACTAATTAAGATGTAGGGCCAAAAATAAAGATGTAGGGCCAACCCAAAATGGAATATAAATATTAACTATGGAAAATAGCACCCTGCTAAGGGCTGGGATTGTGGCTCAGTGGTAGAGTGCTTGCCTAGCAATGTGTGAGGCCCTGGGTTCGATCCCCAGCACCACTAAATAAATAAATAAATAAATAAATAAATAAATTAAAAAAACGAAATAAAGATATTGTGGGGAAAAAAGAAAAAAGTACCCTGCTAAATGCAAAAAAAAAGTGCATAAATGTTGACTTCTAGTTCATAAAAGTGTATCTCACAAGGATATGGGCTAGCATTGTGAAACACCATTATATATACACTAGAATTGAACATAAATAAATTGCAGATAATAAGACTGTATTTCTCATTGTTAGAGAATTTATAAATGAGGAGAAGACCAAAATGAATCCTGTAGTGTTGGAAAGGAACCAGAACTATATTATCATTGTTTTTAATACATATACAGATCGATAGATGTCTGTATAGATATCTGTATAGATACAAAAATATAGATGAGTATATATGTGTGGGTTATTACATGTGCAGATATTTCTGAGTTCTACCTGCTAAGAAAGCCTAGAAGTGAAGACACCCCAGTAATAATGAATATAACCAGTGCTACCACCCATATCTTAGTTTCTAAGTTTCTTAGTTTCTAATCACCATTTTCCAATAAAAGAAACCAGGCTTCTTGGAAATTCAGAAGATTCCAGAACTGGGGTAAGAAAAATGCAGTTTGGAACATCTTGAGGAAATGTTCAAAAAGTTGAGGACTTGCAAAAGAACACAAAAAGCTAACTGAAGTTGCTCTGAATGAATAAAGCAGGAATGATTTGACTAAAACAAATGCTAGTATTGGAGGTTAACCTATAGAACAAAATAAATATTCATGTATCTGTGGATATAACTAAGTAGACAAAAAATACATTGGGGAGGAGACAGCTCTTCCTAGAGTAGCATTCAAGTTCATAAATTTCTGAGACCAAAACCCATACTTTTTCTATTACACCAGGCTGCTTCAAAGATAACTAGCTAAGCCCAAAGTAGTCAGCAGGGTTGGTAAATTCCCTTCAGTGACACCAAATGAAAGCTACTAGAAACTTTAAAAGGATAACAGAGGAAAACAACTATCAGGAGAAAGAGCCTCTGCTATAACTCACATTTAAAATTAATCTATACCTAGAGTTCAACCCTAAACATCTCAATCAATCAATCAAACAATCAATCAGGTAATCTTAGGAAACTTACTTTATAGATCTAGGCAGGGTGCCCCCATGGGCTTGTAGCAACAAGACCTGTAGTTGTTGTACCTGAGAGAAGCAAAGAAAAATAATCAATCACAAATCCAAAACTACTAATTCTTTAGCAATGATATTACTACAAATAGCCAGACATGGTGGAACATGCCTGTACTGTAATCCCAGCAGCTCAGGAGGCAGAGGTAGGAGAATTGTGAGTTCAAAGCCAGACTCAGCAAAATTGAAGCACTAAGCAACCCAGTGAGACCCTGTCTTTAAATAAAATAAAAAATAGGGCTGGGAATGTGGCTTGGTGATCGAGTGTCCCTAAGTTCAATCCCTGGTACAAAAAAAAAAAAAAAAAAAAAAGAAAAGAAAAGAAAAGAAATTACTATAATTAGCATTTAGATAATTTTAATCAATGCCAAGCAATCTAAAGTAGAGCTTAGGTATTTATTCCAATCAGATTTTTGCCCACATTAGTTCATTAAAGTAACTTGCTAAGGTCACCAATGACCTGAATATCATTAGAGCCAATGGAACATTTTTCAGCCTTCATTTTACTCAATTGACTGTTTGGTAGCATTTGGCTTACCAGAATCATACTTTCCTGATTTCCACATAGTAGCCAGACCATCTTTTAAAAATGCAAATTACCAATGTTACCCACCCAGCTTAAAATAATTTTTGCACATGGTCCATGAGTTCTTGGTTATGTTTCTGCTTTCCCTTTAGGTTCATACTAGAATATTTTCCTTGCTTTCTATGTGGCCAGTCACACTAGTATCCTTTCAGTTTCCCAAATGCACTATACTTCATCCTAACTCAGACTCTTTCAGTACTTGCTATGTGCCAGGTGTTGTTCAAAGTACTTTATATAGATTACTCACTTAACCCTCACAAATACCCTATAAAGTAGGTATTGTTATTATTTCCAGTGCAGACAGGGAATCTGAGGGACAGACAACTTGTCTAAAGTATATAGCTAGTAAGCTATAAAGCCAGGATTTGAACCTGGGCTGTCTGGTGGGCAATATTCATGCTCTTTGCCATACTTTGCTCTCATACTGGTTTTTCTCCTTCCATCTCTCTTCCTTCTTCTCTGCATACATAATCCCTCTGATCTCAGCTCAAATGTTGCTACCTTAGGGAAGGCTCCTCAGACTGAATATTTAACAGAAGGCCCCATTCAACACTCACATAGCATAGAATCCTAGTTTCTAATCACAAAATAGTATATGATTATGTGTTTAGTGTTTGTCTCTCATGTTAAGCAATAAGAAGGTAGAAACTGTTGATTTGCTCAATAATGTATCCCAGAATAGTGCCCAGCACATAATATTGTTCCATAAATACTTATTGTTGAAATGAATGAGCAAATAAGTGAATAAAAGGAAGAAGGGCCTTCTGGGCAATGGAATAAACATAAAAGAAAATAGGGGGACAGAGTGGTATTGTATAATTCAGATGATACTGTGGACAGATAAATTAATTATATTCTCTATTGTGACCCCTAGGGAGGAAGTTATGAGATAAAGGAGAAGGAAAGGGAAGAAAAGAGATTGATTAAATAGTAATCACTAAGGGGGGAGGCTAGAGAGGGAGTGAATATTGGGCTAGCAAATGCTTGATTTCAAGTGAAAGCAGTACTATAATCTGGAAAGTGAGAAAATGTCACTCCCTTATACCTGCATCAATCTAATTCCTGCCTTCTTGTCTTCTCTAACAGGGCTACTGAGCTGTTGTACAACCAGTCATATATCACAAATTCATCTCATAGTTAACTCTCCCATTTCTGCTGAGAGTGACTTTAAGCCCTATTCTTTTTGTTTTAAATATTTTTTAGTTGTAAATGGACACAATACCTTTATTTTATTTACTTATTTTTATGTGGTGCTGAGGATTGAACCCAGTGCCTCACACATGCCAGGCAAGTGCTTTACCACTGACCCACAACCCCAGTCCTCAAGCCCCCTATTCTTATTTGACTGCTCAGTCTTAGAAGATGACCTTGTCTGTTCTCTGTTCTCAGTTTCTCCTATCTAGTTCTTTTACTTTTTTTTCAGTACTGAAGATTTAACATCCAGGGATTGTAAATGCTAGGCAAGTGCTCTACCACTGAGTTATACCAACAGGCCCTCCCACTTTCAAAAAAGTTTGAGACAGGGTCTCACTATGTAGACCACGCTGGCCTCAAACTTGCAATCCTCTTGCCTCCCAAATTGCTGGGATTAAAGGCATAAGCCACTGCACCCAGTTCTTTCTTTTACTTGTGCAATTTTCTCCCATAGTTTAAAAACAGACCTATATTCCTTGACCCTTGATTTCTAGCTAATGCCTTTTCTTACCATGTCTCTTTGAAATAAGAACCATCAGCTTCCTCCAGTACTTTTTAATATTTTTTTTAGTTGTTGATGGACCTTTATTTTATTTGTTTATATGCAGTACTGAGAATTAAACCCAGAGCCTCACACATGCTAGGCAAGCGCTCTACCACTGAGCCACAATCCCAGCCCTTTCCTTTACTTTTTACCTACCATTCTGTACACTTATCCTGAATCAACCTACTCTTATTCCCCTGACCTTCCTCTAATAAAGGTCACCAATAGCTTCCTTATTAACAAGAATTAATGGACATTTAAAAATCCTTATCTTACACTTTATAAGTTTATACTTCTCATAATCCTCCTTGAAATGCTTGTCCCTTGGCTGTCATGACCCCACTGGTTTTCTTCCTGTCTACTGCTTTTTAATCTCTCTTGTTGTCTCCTCTTCTTCCTGTATTGTCTTCTTCCTGTGTTTCTTAAGTGCTAATGTTCCCAAGATTTCTGGTTTGGGCCTTCTCTTCTTCATTTGCTCATTCAGCAATTATTTAGTGAGTGACTTTAATATGTCAAGTACTCTTTGATTTTATCCTCTCCATTACTTCATACCATCTAATGCTATTGACTCTTGAACCTGTTTCTTCAGCTAAGACATCTCTACATCAAACCCATACAGCCAGCTATATTTAAACATTTCTATTACAAGTCCTATAGCCATTCAACTTCAAAATTAACCAAACTGAACTCATCATTTCCAGTTTTCCTACCTGACCTTGTTTTTCCTCCTGTATTCCCTGACTCAATGATCAGCACTACCATTTATTTAGTTGTCCAAGAAAGAAACTTGGGAACCAATTTCAACTCTCCCCACTCACCCTAATTTTCCCACATCAAATGTTACCACTTAAGTTCTATATATTTTAGTTCCTTCTTGTTTTTCTTCTCCTAACTATCTCCTTCTCTTTATCTCTATTGCTACTGCCTTTAATTCAGGCCATAGGTCTTACCTGGTTATTATAACAGCCAAATTTCTTTTCTTACTTCTAGCCATATCCACCTCTAATCTACTTTCTCTATACTTGCTGAGATTATCTCCCTAAAACACACACATTTTATCATATCACCCTCTTATTTAAAACCCTTAAATGGCTCTAATACTTTCCAGCTGATTTCCAAATTCTTGAACAGGTTATATAAGGAACTTCAGAATCTGGGCCTTGCCTACATCTCTTGCTTCAATTCTCACCGCTCACTTCTTTTTCAGTGAACTCTCCAATGCTACCTCCAATCTTAGAAGTGCAGCAAACATATTAATAGGATTTACTTGAAGAGGTCACTAAACTAACAATGCTTTACAAACGTATCTAAAATTCTGACAGAGGAAAATATGACAAACAGAAGCTGTACCATTCCACTCACATAATTTTTCCCATAAAATTTTAATTCCCTTATACCTGTTGCTTAAGATGATTAAGTTCAGCTGTCTGGGGATCAATATTAATTATAGGTTTGTTCTTGATTTTTCTTGCTCTGTCAGCGTAGCGAAGGGTATTTAATGTTTCCTCTAGATTGGAGTCAGCAGGACTCACACAGGCTATCATAAGAGTGTGGCTATTACCTCCTAGAGAATCTGAAAAAAACACAATAAAGAATCATGGAAGGAAATGAAATCAAATAGGTAGGATGTAATCACAAGCTGTCCATTTGGGTTGGTGACAAAATTTTTAAGATATTTACAAATTTCTTATTTGTATTAATATAAAAACTCTTAATATTTCTAGTATGTAAAATAATACATATTTTAGAACACTATTGTATGTATCTCTATTCTCAAGAGAAACTATTATTTCAGCAGTGAATCAGGTTAAAACAACTGTGGCCTGACCCATAGGAGCCTCACTATTGTGATTAAACATTCTTAGGATGCCCCCTCTAGGTAGATTTTAACTCTCCAGAGAATTCTGCTTAGCAGCACTATTATATAAAGAAACATTAACCATGTTCATTTTCAGATGTAAAGTACTAAGTACAGTTGGCACTCTACAGACTTCTTGGCTCTCAAAGCCATATATGAAGACATTTTCCCATTATCTTGGAAACCTGACTGCCAACAGCTCTCTCTTCTATTTATCAATTAGACAGCTATGTATGTGTTAGCCCCAGTAGCTAGCTTTTTACCTGTCTCATCTTTGCTTGCTCAGCACTATCATTCTCAGTTACTCTCTCTTATTTTTAGAGGTACTTTGGACTTACCTTGAAGAAGTCGAGTCAACTTGGAATCTCTGTAGGGCACAAAACCACCCTTTTTGTCATCACCGAGAGCACTGATTACATTTCCCAAGCACAAGAGGCCTCGATTAATATTTATACCTAATAATAGGAAACAAAATTTAAATTGCCTGGTAAAGTATCTCACATATACTTGCATTTCTTCTGAGAAATAAAAAAGAAATAAAGACCCCATAGAAATACTATAATCAATCCTAAGGAATTTTCTTAATCCTATTAACTTTTCTGAGTGTGCCTCTATGTAAAGTTCAAAGAACAAATGTCCAAATGTTGGATTTGCACAATTGAGTCTTTTGGCACTTCTTGCCCTTTCACCATGGAAACAAAGTAGACAGATAACTATCTCTATGACAATAATCATCCGTATAGTTATTTACTTCTTACATCCATTATCAAAATCCTTAAACTAATGCTGTGAAATTGGATGCACAGCTATTTTTTTTTTACAATTTTATTGTCATTGTTTTTTACTATCTTTCTCCTTTTACAGATAAGGAAACTAGCTCAAAATTATTTGACTTGCCTAAGGTTAAACAGTTTTGGGCCTGAGATTTCCTTTTCGTTTTTTGGTACTCAAGATTTAACCCAGGGGTGCTTTACCACTGAGCTACAGCCCCAGCCCTTTTTGGTTTTTATTTGGAGACAGAATATCACTAAGTTGCTTAGGGCCTTGCTAAGTTGCTGAGACTGGCCTTGAACTTGTAAACCACCTGTCTCGGCCTCCTGAGCTGCTAGGAATACAAGTGTGTGCCACCATGCCCAGCCTAAGATCACCATTCCTAGGACTTCAGTCAAGTCCTATGCTCTTTCTTTATATAACACTGGAATACCTTTCCTCTTGCTGTTTTAAAAAGGATAAACATTCTTTTCTATTTTATTTTATTCTCAGGTTTGCTTTTCCAAACAGTGTAATAATCTCTGAGGTCCCTTTAAAACACATGACTTCTCATTATTACTGGGAAGGGCTATACAGGATAATTGTTAAGTACATGGGCTTTGGTATCAGATAGACCTAGGCTACAATCTTGGCTCTGTCCCTGACTAACTATATGATCTTGGATAACATCCTCAATAAAATAAGACAAATGTATCCCCCTTATTTGGTGGTAGTGGGAATCAAATAAGATACTATTTATAAACCAAAGTCAAACGATACATAAATGGTGCTATAGTTTGAATGTCCAAATTCATGTTGAAATTTGATCCCCAATATATCTGTATTGGGAGGAAGGACTTTTAGGAGGTGATTAGGTCATGAGGTCTCTGCCCTTGTGGATGGGATTAATGCCTTATAAAAAGGGACAGAGGCAACTAGCGAGAGACTTTTGCTCTTCTGTCCCTTCTGCCACATAAGAACACTTTTATTTTTCTTTTTCCCTTCCACTTTTTTTTGCCATAGAAGAATGCAGTGAGGAGATACCCTCACCAGAATATAATGTTGCTGGTCCCATGATCTTGGACTTAGCTTCCAGAATTATGAGAAATAAAATTCTATTTATATAAATTACTCAGTCTAAGGTTTCCTGTTAAAGCAGCGCAAATAGACTAAGACAAATAGTATCATTTTTGTTAGCCCTACTCTACCTTCTACTTTTGCAGCCATATTTTGGACTCCCTTTTTAACCTGAGACAAATACATTTATAAGATCCCAAACCCCACATTTCTCTCTGACTGCATCTTTCATAGATTCTGTTCTTCACTTTTATAGCTACCAATTTACTGACACTTCTATTGTCAGTAGATTAGACTCTTCTGGGCCTTAAAATACCTATTCTGAACCCTCTAGATAAATATTTCAGTTTTCCATTCCTAAGCACTCACTGGATCAAAGACCTTCCACCATTCCCAACATAGGTTAAACTGATCTGTGTAGGTGTCTATCTGGAGGATACAGTGCTGAAGAAATAACATAACCAAATGGACTGGATCCATTGCAAGCATTCTATTGACCTTAGCTGAAATCTTGATCAGTTACAAATCTTTTCTTCCTCATTCGTACTTGACTAATCTAACTCACTATGGTAGCTATCCTAAATACTTGTTATTTTCAAGACTGTAAATCTACCTTTACTTTCTACTAATTTTTACCTAATACATTATGGAGCCTAGTTATCCACAAGGGTTCCCTAACCTTCCTTCTCCCCACCTCACATTCTTTCCTTTGCTATTATTCATTCCTTCATCCTTTCCTTTGTTTCAGAGGAAATGACTGCTTTTATTCTCAAGGCTCTTCCTTTTGTCTCTGTCTATATTTCTATTCCCATGATCTCTCTGGGACCTGGGATCCTTCAATCTTTCCCCTTTCTCTTAGACTTTCAAATCATTTTCCTTTCACTAATTCCTTCTTTTCAGTCTATACACATGCTTATATCTCCCCAATCTAAAACAAAAACAATTTCCTTAAGCAACCCTCTCTTTCTTTTCCTTTTATTGCCAGTTGGAAGAAATATCATTTTGCAGAGCCATTTATTCCACTCAGGAAAAAGAGCCTGCTGAGATTTATCAAATCTGCTTGCCAATACTTTACTAACCCCTGTATTAGGACTTTCCTTTTATAGCCTAACAGAACATGGTGCCATCTTATTGGCCCAGATCCCATCTGGATGTAAAGGTGACTGCTCAGGTTTTTCTGTAGACCAAAACTTTTATTTTTAGTTTCATGATGGAACAAATATAATTCCAGATGGACCCTGAGAAAAACCTATAGCTACTGTAATCTACACAAAAACAAAAGACTTAAGGACAGGGGCTGGGATTGTGGCTTAGCGGTAGAGTGCTCGCTCACCTAGGAAGGACAAGGCCCTGAGTTCAATCCTCAGCACCACATAAAAAATAAATAAATAAATAAATAAATAAATAAAAGATATTTTTAAAAAAAGACTTAAGGACAAGTTAGGTGTCATTATTTTTTTTCTTCTTTAAAAGAGAGTTGGAGGGGCTGGGGATGTGGCTCAAGTGGTAGCACGCTTGCCTGGCATGCATGCGGCCCGGATTCGATCCTCAGCACCACATACAAACAAAAATGTTATGTCCGCCGAAAACTAAAAAAATAAATATTAAAATTCTCTCTCTCTCTCTTTAAGAGTTCTTTTTTTTAAATAGATGGACACAATACCTTTATTTTATTTATTTATTATCTTTATTTGGTGCTGAGGATTGAACCCAGTGCCTCACATGTGCTAGGCAAACCCTCTACCACTGAGCTACAATCTCAGGCCAGAGACTAAGAATTCTGATCAAGGATGGCTATGGAGAAAAATGCCCAGGTAAAAGTATATGATCAGAAATTCTTTTCTAAGACTGAAAATACATAAAGCAAGGAGACTTAAGACTACTTCTCAGTACTGTTGGGTGCTTGTTCACTATAGCAGTAAATAAATAATAAAGGAGAGATTTTTACATTAAAAGAGAAATATAACTTCAAAGCTACCATGGAGGGACATTACAATAGGTTTAACAAATGGAATAGAAAATTTTGTTTGCATTTTAAATAAGGGAGAAAAATTAGGTAGGAGGGGAATGAAGTAGTCCTATATGCTTAGGGCAATTTTGCTTCCTAGGGGATTTTGCCAATACATGGAGACATTTGTTTGTTACAACTTAATGGAGAAGTGTGTGTGCTACTGGCACCTAGTGGGTAAAGGCCAATGATGCTCCGAACTGTCCTACATTGCACAGGGTAGTTCCCACCTTGATTATTTGACCCAAACTGTCAATAGTTCCTTATCTGAGAAACTTGCTCTATATGTGATGAAAATACATATGAGCCTAAGGCAAGTAAAATGGTTGAGTAAACTATGGTGAAAAATTGAAGTAATATTATAGTGTAGATATGGTCTTCCTGGTCAAAGAGAAAGGGAATGATCTGGGACTCAAATGGGTCATAAAACTTGAGGCAACCAATGAGAGGGGATAGAGTGAGAATGGTACTTGAATGGAAGACAGAGAACCTTAGTTCAAACTCTTGCCTCTATCACTTAGCAATGTGTGTGACATTAGACAAGATACTGCAACTTTTTTAAAAATATTTTTTAGTTGTTGATGGACTTTTATTTTCACCTATTTGTATGTGGTGCTGAGAATCAAACCCAGTGCCTCACGCATGCTAGGCAAGCGCGCTACCGCTGAGCCACAACTTCAACCCCAAGATACTGCAACTTTACTTTATTCATAAAACAGGGCAATACTTACCTTACACCTCATGGGATAGCGATAAAAATCAAATGTGATCTATAAAGAGATATCTGCATGTAAGTTATCAAATGAGTAGAGAAACATGGATAATCTGGATATTTGCTGTCAGGTGAGCCGAATGCAGAGTATCTGATAAATCCCTTATCTACTTTCATGGGAATTTCTTTACCCAAAAGGTACTGTGCCTAATAAAAGAAATGGGCTTTCAAATGGACATAGAAAAAATAAATGACTATATAAGTAAAATGGTGGAAATCTGGTTGTAAGGGGACCAAGGGACATGGACAAACATCAGCACTCCAGTCTTTAAGAAAATAATCTCCAAAATTCAGGAAAAAGACAGCTGTGATCCTAAGGCAAGAAAGTTTACAAGGGAAAATAACAAAAGGATAGAAGACTTTCAAAAAATAAGATCGTAATTATCTAGACACAAATAATTCCAATAAAAAAATCAGTGTCACTATACAGAAATGGGTTTTCAAGTAAACTCATATATAAAAATAATAGTGTCATGGGAAATTCTGCTCAAACACAGGAGACTGGCCCTCAGCATTTCTTTCCTCTTCCTTCTAAGACATCACTAAAAGGAGTAAAATAATTTCTAACCCACAAGATCACAGAGCCTAGGAGAAGATAAATCAGTAGGCAGGAGGTTTCAACATATTTCTAGAGTACAGGTGGAGAAGTGACAAATAACATAACAAGATGGAGGAAACTTCAACCTAAAGTGCCTGCAGAGGAACAATAATGATGGCAGTAATAAAAACACATATTAACTCATCCAATCCTCACAACAGTCCTATAAAGTAGATATCATTATTTCCCCTGTTTGACAGATATGAAAGTTGGGACACAAAGAGATTAAGAAACTTGCTCAAGGTCACACAGCAGCAGAGTCAGGATTCAAATGTAGGTATTATGGCTACAAAGTTGAGGTCATAATCTCTACCTATATGAAGGAGTTAATTTGTTTACTTAGAGGCACCAAGTACCACAGAGAGAAGAGGCACTTAGCCCTAAGAGGGGTTTGTTACAAAATCTAAATTTACTATTCTTGAACTCACATTCTCCTCTCCAGAGCCATGCAAATACTGTGTCCCCCATATTCTCATTTTTTCTCTCTCTCTCTCCTTTTCTTTTCTTTTTCTTAATTTCTTTTGGATATTGAACTCAAGGGTACTTTACTACTGAGCCACATCTCCAACCCTTTATATTTTGAGACAGGGTCTCACTAAATTGCTTGGGGTCACTAAGTTGCCCAGGCTGGCCTCAAACTTGTGATCTTCTTGCCTCAGCTTTCCAAGTTGCTGGGATTACAGGCATATGCCACTGCACCTGACCCATGTCTGCCATTCTCAATCATTCACCATCTATTTTACAGGATACTCTTTCTATATGCACCCACTAAATGTTGGTATTCTCTTGGGACTGTCTTACGTCTTTTCTTAGTATATACACTCTACCTGGGTGATCTCATCCATAACTAGAGTCCCAATAGATACCTTTACGCTAATGACTCCCTAAATCTGCATTTCCAAACCAAACCTCTTTCCTGATGTCTAAACCTGTACTTTGACTGCCTACTGAATACCTCCACTGAGCATAAAATCACTAAACAAAACAGTATTTGTCTTTCAATACAAACTTGTTTCACTTCCAGCCCTATTCCTTTGCATTGCCTCACCCTCTAAACCTGCCACCCAACCAATAGCAAACCTGATTCATTCTGGACTCTGCCACTTTTCTCACCCCACACCTCAAGATTTTTATTCATTGAATAGTTAGTGAATACGTAAAATTCTCTAGGAACTGTGCTAGCTAGTGTTACAGATAAAAAGATGAATAAATAATAAGCCTACTTTCAAGGAAGACACAGAAGAAAAGATGGGCATACAAATGATCACAGATATAGTGTTAGAGGAAAAAAATGTAGAGTTAAAACATGCTATCATAGAAAAGAGTGGAAAACATTACCTGGGAAGGTACACTCCAGAGAAGAAGTGAAGTTTGAGCTGAATCATGAAGGGTGACTAAGACAATGCTGATGGAGAAGGGAAAGGTAGGAAAGAAGAGTGTAAAGGTATTGTAGATAACATACGTCAAGACACATGTTTATGAAAGAAACAATATTTTAAGAATTTAGGTAGTTCAATAGAGAGTATAATGCAAGTTATGACATGGAATATCACAAACAATGAGGTCAGAGGACAGCTAGAGACAAATCATAAAGGGCCTTATATGTAATGCTCAGGTATTTGTGTCTATCTTAAAGGACAGTGATTGTCAAATTGTATTTCTCAGAATCATAGGGATACTTTAGGGAAACAGAGATACTTCAAAGTTTCTGAAAATGTAATTTGGATTTTGCTTTAAATGTAATTCTTTTAAAATTTTATTTATTTATTGGTATGTGGTGCTGAGGATCAAACCCAGTGCCTCACATATGCCAGGTGAGTGCTCTATCACTGAGCCACAACCCCAGCCCTTAAATATAATTAAAAATATATTTTTTTAGTTGTTGATAGACATTTATTTAATTTGTTTTTTATATATTTTATTTATTTATTCATATGTGGTGCTGAGAATCAAACCCAGTGCCTCACACATGCTAGGCAAGCACTCTACCACTGAGCCACAGGCCTAGCCCTAAATATCATTTTTGTTATGGTAAAATGTACATGACAGTACAAATGTTTCTCAACTCCTGACAGGGTTATGTCATGTTAAACTCATCATGAGTTGAAAATATCACAAGCCGAAATTCATTTAATACATCTAAGCTACCAAATATCAAAGCTTAGCAACTCAGCACACTATAGCATCAGTTTGTCCTCATGAATGTATGGCCGACTGGAAGCTACAGCTCGTCACCCATATCCAGCATCATGAGAGTTATCTATTGTTACCTAGAGAAGACCAAATTCAAAATTTGAAGTATGGTTTTTGTTGTATACATTATTACTTTGTACCAGTGTAAAGTTGGAAATTCATAAGTGGAATCATCATAAGTAGGGATGGTCTACATACAGTTCAGTGGTTAAATACAAATTGTTGTGCACTATTTTAAATGTATTTCAAAAACTGCACTTAAATAACTCACTACAATGTGCTATATATCAAATATTAACACACTAACACATTACCTTGTACATCAAGGTTAATTATTTTTTCTTCAGTCTTTGAAGCAATTCCTCAATGCACACATTCATCATTGCATCAGTCAGTTGTGTAGCAACAAATGAATGTGAAACTCCATATATTAAGATGGTATGGTATTAAAGATGGTTTTGAAATTGACCAAATTATGCTGTCATATTGTCCCAATGAAATCCACTATTATGTATAATTATAATGCACCAATAAAAAGAAGAGAAAAAAAGAAAATTCTAAAAAGATTAAAAATAAAGATGATTTCAGTGCATTTTTGAAGCATTGGGTATGTCTTGTTAGACATTTATAGTGATCCAACCTAGGATTTGAATTTCCTACTATTCCTAATTCAAGCTCCTAGACCAGTTTAATAATTGAAGATAATCCTGATTTTGTAAAGTAGACCATTAAAAATGTGTATTTCCAGAGCTGGGGTTGTGGCTCAGCAGTAAAGTGCTCCTCTAGCATGTATGGGGCACTGGCTTTGATCCTCAGCACCACATAAAAATAAATAAATAAATGTCCAACTACAACTAAAAAATATTTTTTAAAAAACATTTAAAAAATATTTTCTTAGTTGTTGATAGACATTTATCTATCTATCATTTATTTTTTTATTTATATGTGGTGCTGAGAACTGAACCCAGTGCCTCACACATGCCAGGCAAGTGCACTACTGCTGACCTTGCCCAGCCCCAGCCCAAAAACATTTGTTTTTTTAAAAAATGTTTATTTCCTGAAAAACAACAATGAAAACCAACAGCGGGAGGTAGTACAGTAAAGGAAAAACTAAGCATAGAGGAAAAACATATCATGTTAAGTAACATACATAACCAAATATGGCTGGTAATAGAAACCATATCTCAATAGTAATCCTAAATGTTAATAGCTTAAATGCACCAATCAAAAGACATAGGCTAGTAGAATGGATTAAAAAAAAGATCCAACAATATGCTGCCTACAGGAGACTCATCTGATAGGAAAAGACATACTCAGACTGAGGGTGAAAGGTTGGGAAAAATCGTATCACTCATATGGACCCCTGAAGCAAGCAGGGGTGTCCATACTTGTATCAAATAAAATAGACTTCAAGCCAAAGTTAATCAAAAGGGATAAACAAAGACACTACATACTCCTCAAGGGAACCATACACCAACAAGACTTGACGATCATTAATATATATGTCCCAAACAATGGTGCAGCTACATTCATCAAACAAATTCTTCTCAAGTTCAAGAGTCTAAAAGACCACAACACAATAATCATGGGAGATTTTAACACACCTCTCTCACCACTGGACAGATCTTCTAAACAAAAGTTGAATAAAGAAACCATAGAGCTCAATAATACAATTAACAATTTAGACTTAATTGATATATACAGAATATACCACCCAATATCAAGTGGATACACTTTCTTCTCAGCAGCACATGGATACTTCTCAAAAATAGACCATATATTATGTCACAGGGCAAATCTTAGCAATTACAAAGGAGTTGAGATACTACCATGCATTTTATCTGATCATAATGGAATGAAATTGGAAATCAATAATAAAATGAGAAAGGAAAAATCCTACATCACATGGAGATTAAACAATATGCTACTGAATGAACAAAGGGTTACAGAAGACATCAAAGAGGAAATTAAAAAATTCTTAGAGGTAAACGAAAACTCAGACACGACATATCGAAATCTCTGGGAAACTATGAAAGCAGTACTAAGAGGAAAATTCATTTCATGGAGTTCATTCCTTAAAAGAAGGAAAAGCCAACAAATAAATGATCTCACACTACACCTCGAAGCCTTAGAAAAAGAAGAACAAATCAGCAGCAAATACAGTAGAAGGCAAGAAATAATTAAAATTAGAGCTGAAATCAATGAAATTGAAACAAAAGAAACAATCGAAAAAATTGACAAAACTAAAAGTTGGTTCTTTGAAAAAATAAATAAGATTGCTAGACCACTAGCCACGCTAACAAAGAGAAGAAGAGAGAGAACCCAAATTACTAGTTTACGGGATGAAAAAGGCAACATCACAACAGACAATTCAGAAATACAGAAGATAATTAGAAATTATTTTGAAACCCTATACTTTAATAAAATAGAAGATAGTGAAGGCATCGATAAATTCCTTAAGACATATGAACTACCCAGATTGAGTCAGGAAGATATAAACAACCTAAACAGACCAATATCAAGTGAGAAAATAGAAGAAGCCATCAAAAGACTAAAAACCAAGAAAAGCCCAGGACCGGATGGATATACAGCAGAGTTTTACAAGAACTTTAAAGAAGAACTAATACCAATACTCCACAATCTAATTCAGGAGATAGAAAAAGAGGGAGAACTTCCAAATTCATTCTATGAGGCCAATATCACCCTGATTCCCAAACCAGATAAAGACACCTCAAAGAAAGAAAACTACAGACCAATATCCCTAATGAATTTAGATGCAAAAATCCTCAATAAAATTCTGGCAAATCGTATACAACAACATATCAAAAAGATCGTGCACCATGATCAAGCAGGATTCATCCCTGGGATGCAAGGCTGGTTCAATATACGGAAATCAATAAACGTTATTCACCACATCAATAGGCTTAAAGATAAGGACCATATGATCATCTCGATAGATGCAGAAAAAGCATTCGACAAAGTACAGCATCCCTTTATGTTCAAAACATTAGGAAAACTAGGGATAACAGGAACTTACCTCAACATTGTAAAAGCTATATATGCTAAGCCTCAGGCTAGCATCATTCTAAATGGAAAAAAACTGAAGGCATTCCCTCTAAAATCTGGAACAAGACAGGGATGCCCTCTCTCACCACTTCTATTCAATATACTTCTCGAAATACTGGACAGAGCAATTAGACAGACAAAAGAAATTAAAGGCATTAAAATAGGAAAAGAAGAACTTAAATTATCACTATTTGCGAATGATATGATCCTATACCTAGAAGACACAAAAGGGTCTACAAAGAAACTACTAGAGCTAATAAATAAATTCAGCAAAGTGGCAGGATATAAAATAAAAACACATAAATCAAAGGCATTCCTGTATATCAGTGACAAATCTTCTGAACTGGAAATGAAGAAAACCATCCCATTCACAATATCCTCAAAAAAAAAATAAAATACTTGGGAATCAACCTAACAAAAGAAGTGAAAGATTTATACAATGAAAACTACAGAACCCTAAAGAGAGAAATAGAAGAAGATTTTAGAAGATGGAAAAATATACCCTGTTCATGGATAGGCAGAACTAATATCATCAAAATGGCGATATTACCAAAAGTTCTCTATAGGTTCAATGCAATGCCAATCAAAATCCCAACGGCATTTCTTATAGAAATAGATAAAGCAATCATGAAATTCATATGGAAAAATAAAAGACCCAGAATAGCAAAAGCAATTCTAAGCAGGAAGTGTGAATCAGGAGATGTAGCGACACCAGATTTCAAAATGTACTACAGAGCAATAGTAACAAAAATAGCATGGTACTGGTACCAAAACAGGCGGGTGGACCAATGGTATAGAATAGAGGACACAGAAACCAATCCACAAAATTACAACTATCTTATATTCGATAAAGGGGCTAAAAGCATGCAAAGGAGGAAGGATAGCATCTTCAACAAATGGTACTGGGAAAACTGGAAATCCACATGCAACAAAATGAAACTGAGTCCCCTTCTCTCGCCATGCACAAAAGTTAACTCAAAATGGATCAAGGACCTTGATATCAAATCAGAGACTATGCGTCTGATAGAAGAAAAGGTTGGCTCTGATCTACATATTGTGGGGTTGGGCTCCAAATTCCTTAATAGGACACCCATAGCACAAGAGTTAATAACAAGACTCAACAAATGGGACTTACTCAAACTAAAAAGTTTTTTCTCAGCAAGAGAAACAATAAGCGAGGTAAACAGGGAGCCTACATCATGGGAACAAATTTTTACTCCTCACACTTCAGATAGAGCCCTAATATCCAGAGTATACAAAGAACTCAAAAAATTAAACAATAAGAAAACAAATAACCCAATCAACAAATGGGCCAAAGACCTGAACAGACACTTCTCAGAGGAGGACATATAATCAATCAACAAGTACATGAAAAAATGCTCACCATCTCTAGCAGTCAGAGAAATGCAAATCAAAACCACCCCAAGATACCATCTCATTCCAGTAAGATTGGCAGCCATTATGAAGTCAAACAACAACAAGTGCTGGCGAGGATGTGGAAAAAAGGGTACTCTTGGACATTGCTGGTGGGACTGCAAATTGGTGCGGCCATGGAAAGCAGTATGGAGATTCCTGGGAAAGCTGGGAATGGAACCACCATTTGACCCAGCTATTGCCCTTCTCGGACTATTCCCTGAAGACCTTAAAATAGCGTACTACAGGGATACTGCCACATTGATGTTCATAGCATCACAATTCACAATAGCTAGACTGTGGAACCAACCCAGATACCCTTCAATAGATGAATGGATAAAAAAAAATGTGGCATTTATATACAATAGAGTACTACGCATCACTAAAAATGACAAAAGCATGGAATTTGCACGGAAATGGATGGCATTAGAGCAGATTATGCTAAGTGAAGCTAGCCAATCCCTAAAAAACAAATGCCAAATGTCTTCTTTGATATAATG
Organism: Ictidomys tridecemlineatus; assembly: GCF_052094955.1. Taxonomy (NCBI): domain Eukaryota; kingdom Metazoa; phylum Chordata; class Mammalia; order Rodentia; family Sciuridae; genus Ictidomys; species Ictidomys tridecemlineatus. Next base: position 73,613,133 of record NC_135493.1, on the reverse strand, counting down.
AGAGCAACTAAGAACAGAGCAGGGAGGAAGAGCAGGAGGAAAATATTAACATTAAACAGAGACATGAGGTGGGAGGGAAAGGGAGAGAAAAGGGAAATTGCATGGAAATGGAAGGAGACCCTCATTGTTATACAAAATTACATATAAGAGGTTGTGAGGGGAATGGGGAAAAAAAACAAGGAGAGAAATGAATTACAGTAGATTGGGTAGAGAGAGAAGATGGGAGGGGAGGGGAGGGGGGATAGTAGAGGATAGGAAAGGTAGCAGAATACAACAGTTACTAATATGGCATTATGTAAAAATGTGGATGTGTAACCGATGTGATTCTGCAATCTTCATAATGCTTTGAACAACCAATAAAAAAAAGAAAAAAATATTCATTTCCAACTGTATATCAGTATGAGCCAGGATTTTATTGTTAAATGTGTCACCAGAGAAAAATTATTGAAATAAATTAGATGTAAAACGTTAAACATGATTGAAAGTGTCATCCATAATTCCTATAATGTCATGTACTAAAAATTAAGAATGTTCACTTCAACTTTATTTCTAATAGCAGAAGTCATCAATAGAGGAATAATATAATACATATGATGATACACTCACACAATATGCAGACATGGAAAACAATAGGGTAGACCTGTACATGCTGATGTGGAACAATCTAAAAAAATATATCAAGTACAAAAAGTATGGCGAAAAGTGGAACAGTGTACATAATACTTGTATAAAAAGAGAAACTATCTAGGGATGTGAAACTAGGGATTTGTGGAAAGAGAAAAAAATACTATTGTCATATGGTATTTTTAAACACTTTTATATATGTATAGTTCTATGTAATTATGTAATAGGCATAACTATCTAACCACCACCAAAATCAAGATACAGAACTATCCTTCCTATCACAAGAAGGCTGTCTCGTGCTACCCTTTATAGGTATCCCTTCCCTGTCCACTCTCAGTCCCTAACTCCTGGTAAGAAAGTTATAATTAGTTACAGAGAATCAACTAGTGATTGCCAGAGGTTAGGATTAGTGATAAGGTCTGATTTCAAAGGGCTGTTTGCAATTAAAAATTATTAAATATCCTTGATGTGCTGCTAATTATATGACTCTATACATGTATTAAAACTCATAGAACATCAAAATAAGTAAATTTTTATTTTATGTCGAATTTCAAAAAGTGAAAAAAAATGTTAGAGAAGCATCACGGTATGTAAACTTTTGTGATTAGCTTTTTCTTACTTATAATAATTCATCCAAGTTGTTGTATTCATCAAAAATACTGCATTCCTTTTTACTGTCAAATATTATTCCATGGCATGGATGTACCAGTATACTTAACCATTCACCTGCTAAAGGACATTTTGGTTCTTTCCAGTCTTGGGCTATTATAAATAGAGTAACTGTGAACATTCCTGTACCGGTTTTTGTGTGAACATACATTTTTTTAAATTTGTCTGATATACATGCCCAATAGTGCAATTACTGTGTCTTATGGAAAGCATATGTTTAGTTTTACAGGTATCTGTTGGACTATTTTCCAGAGTGGGTGAAACATTTTTACATTCCTATTCCCAATGTATGAGAGAGATAATTTCTCCATATTCTTACAGGCATTTGGCACTGTCACTAGTTTTCTTTTAGCTATTCTGAGAGGTGTGCAGTAATATCTTATTGTGATTTTAATTCTTATTTCCTTAATGATTGAGGATGTTGAATATCTTTTCGTGTGCTTATTGTCATCTATTTATGCTCTTTAGTTAGATATCTGTTCATATCTTGGCCCATTTTCCAGTGGGATGTGTTCCACTTGAGATTTAAGAGTTCCTCATATATTCTAGATACAAGTCCTTTGTTGGATATATTGCATTTTTTATCATGGAAACTTCTGATATGCAAGTTAATGTAAAGAAAGAGATTGTGATAATAAAAAGTTATAATATTGTATGGCTTGAAGATTGATTTACTTAATGCTATAAATTTAAACATAAATTTACATATATCTAAAATAAGGCTTTAATGTACTCAGATATAGAGTTTGCTAGAAGGTTTTATTTAAAAACAGTTCCTCTATTTAAAAAGGAAGGCAAATAAATATGTTAAAGATGATGACAAAGAAATGAAAGTTTCTAAAGAGAGTTAAATATGATCTAAGAGGTTAGAAAGGGGGATGGGGAAAGAGTGAATGAAAGGAAGTTAGAATTGATCATGCAAGCTGTATGCATGTATGGAAATATCACACTGAACCCCATTAATATGCACAATTAATTCACATTAAAAGTAAAAATAAAAATATAAAAAGAATCCATGTTACTTATGTGGGTTTGTTCAGTTTGTGAAAATTCAGCATATATACTTACAATGGTTATACTTTAACATTTGTATATTTTAACTCGATAACACAATTTTTATATATCTTTATTTTTATTTATTTATTTTTATGTGGTGCTGAAGATCAAATCCAGGGCCTTACACGTACAAGGCATTTTTACCACTGAGGTACAACCCCATCCCAGATAACACAATTTTTAAACATGACCTACAATACTGTCAAGATAAGAAATACCTAAGAATAGGAAAAAATGAGACTTTAACAAGTAAAATTATTGAGAGATAATAAAGAAGTTCTAAGTAAATGGAGACAGAGTGCTGGCGATACAGCTCAAATGGTAGAGAGCTTGTCTAGCATGGGCAAGGCCCTGGGTTTGATCCCCAACACGACAAAAAAAAAATGGAGAAAGACTAAATCTATATGTATAGATTTAGAAGCCTCCCTATTACTAGGACTATAGGCATATGCTACTGCACTGGCTCAACTTTGATTTAATGGAATAAAGTATCAAGAAGCCAAAAAAGGCATATAATATGATATATATGATGATACACTCACACAATATGCAGACATGGAAAAGGAGGGACACTGCTTATTAGGAAGAAAAGGATGGATTTTTAAATAAACAGTGCTAGGGGAAATGGATATTTATGTGGAAAAAGAAAATGGGATCGCTACATCATACCATGTACAAAAAATAGTTTTTGGTAGATTAAAGACATAGATGTAAAAGGCAAAACTGTAATATAGGAAGAACTCTGTGAAGACCTTGGTACCAACACACACACACTGAATTTCTTAAATATGACACAAAACAAAGTATTAATAAATGTGAGAGGGCAAAAAGATAAGCCAGAGATTAGAGGGTAAATATTTGCAACAGGGATGAGGAGATTTGCAATAAATATAAATACCAATGAGTTCAATATATATTTAAAAAACCTACTTTTTAAACCAAGTAAGAAAACACAGCACTCAGTGGAAAAACAAGTAAGACAAACAGGTATTTTACTGAAAAGAAAATATACATGAGAAATAAATATGAAAAGGTGATAGACCCTTTAGCCCTCAAGGGGATGAACATTAAAAAATACACCTACTTAAGTGGCAAAACTTAAAATTCAGAAAAAAAACAATGTTGGGGGATGTGAAGTGACAAGGATGCTCATACATTTGAATACACACTTTGGAAGAAACAGTTTGGAGTATAGGTACCCAATGACTTAACAATTCTACTGGGTATAATATAGAAAATTCTTATACAAATACATCAGGATACATGAGCAAGAACATTCATATGAGCATTGCTGATAATGGTCAGAATCTAGAAACAACTGAAATATATATCAACAGTAGAAACAAAAAATAGTATAGTCATATGGTCAAATACAATATAGAAATGAAATGAAACACAGCTATAGGCAACAGAGGAATCTCTCAAATAGTGTTGAGTGGAGGATACAAGACACTATAGATTACATATACTATGATTCCATTCTCATAAAGGTTAATCTTTGACAAAACTAAATGAGACACGTCACGTGGAACACACTTGTAATCCCAGCAACTTTGAAGGCTAAGGCAGAAGGATCATAAATTCCAGGCCAGCCTCAGCAACTTAGTGAGACTCTGTATCAAAATAAAAACTTAAAAAGACTTGGGATGTAACAGTAGTAAAACACTCCTGGTTCAAGTCCCAGTACCAACACACACACACCTAAATGATGCCATTGATTGTGTGTGTGTGTGTGTGTGAAAGAGAGAAAGAGAGATACATATATACACATAAATACATACATATACACATACATACTGCTACCAAAAAAAGTAAGAGAATCACTATTGCAAATATCAGTGGCTACCTGGAGAGGGAAGGGAAGGGTCATAACCCGAGAGTGGTATGCATGGTTGCTGGAAGGATTTTGTTTTTCAACCTAAGTTGTAGTTACATGGGTTTTCACTTTATTTTTAAACTATATACATGACTTACACAATTATATGTATATATGCTATATTTTACCAAAGAAATGAAACTAAGAGTGAATCACAAGTGTTGCTAAGCAGTGTGAAGTTTTTTGAAGTGCTTGACTCTAAAGGTAGCAGTTACAGAGGGAGTTGGGATTGAAGGAATTTGGGCACATATGTTTAACAAAAATACCTGTAGAAAAATATTTATAGCAGAACTATTCATAAGCACTATTCATAACAGGCCCCAAATGGAAATTACCCAAATGCCCATCTAACAGTAGAAAGAATAAACCGAGTTGTATTCATCGGTAATATACTATATAAAATGAATGAATTACAACTACATGCAATACTATGGATGAATCTCACAAATATGCTGTATTTAGAAAAAAACCCAGGATATACAGTTAAACTTGAATTTCAGATAAATGAAGAATAATTTTTTAAAATATGTTTTAGTTGTAGTTGGACACAATAGCTTTATATTATTTATGTGGTGCAAAGGATTGAACCCAGGGTCTCGAACGTGCTAGGCGAGTACCCTACTGCTAAGCCACAATCCCAGTCTGAAGAACACACACTCAATTTGTCACTTATCTGAAATTCAAAATAGACTGGGCATGCTATATGCTGTCAAGCAACTTTACACTGAGTGAAAGAAGTCAGACACAAGGAAGTCCATACCACAAAACTAATCTAGGACTAGAAGTCTGGATAGTGGTTACCCTTTGTGGAGATTAGATGGGGGCACAAGTAGCACTTCCGGAATGCTTGAAATATTGTTTCTTCATCTGGGTGCTATTTACATAGGTGTATTTCACTTTGTGATCATTCATTAAACTGTTCAATTATGCTTTGGTCACTTTTCTTGATGTATGTTACACTTCAACTGAATAACCTACCTGCTATCTATCTGTAATCTATAATCTACCTGGCAGTGGCTTAAATATTTTATATTCAAAATCACAGTAAAGCTTAGCATGATAGTATACACCTGCTATCCCAGCAACTTGGGAGGCTGAGGCAGGAGGATCACAAGGACAAGGTCACCCTCATCAACTTAGTGAAACTGTCTCAAAATAAAGAATAAAAAGAATGGTTATACTGCTCAGTGGTAAAAATATCCCTGAGATATCCCCATTTAAAATAAATCACAATAAAAATAGGGATAAACTTAACAGGAAATGCACAGCACCTATATTGACTAAAAGGGAGAAAAATACCACAAGTTGATAATTTAATCAGGAATACAAATGGTCTATGAATATAAAAGTATATACAACTTCTGCTAAGTGAAGTAAGCCAATCCCAAAAAACCTAAGTCCAAATGTTCCCTCTGATACGTGGATGCTGATCCATAATAGCAGTGGAGGGGAACTCTGGGCAAAGGGGAGGGAGGAATGAGGAGGGGGCATGTGGGCATGAAAGGTGGTGGAATGAGATGGGCATCATTATCCTAGGTACATGTACAACTACACATATGGTGTGACACTACATCATATACAACCAAAGAAATGAAAAGTTATGCTGCAGGGTTGGGGCTGTAGCTCAGCAGCAGAGCACTTGCCTAGCATGTATGACACACTGGGTTCGATCCTCAGCACCACATAAAAATCAACAAATAAAATAAAGGCATTCTATCCATCTACAACTACAAAAATAATTTTTAAAAAGTTGTGCTGCAACTGTGTACAATGAATCAAAATGCATTCTGCTGTCATATACCTCATTAAAATAAACAAATTAATTAATAAAAAAGTATATATAACTTCACTGATAACTGTAGAAATGAAAATAAGATACTATTTTCTTTCCATTTATTAAACTGGTAATAGTACTTCAAAAAGTTATGTTTCATATCATGCCTTCTTGGGAGTTTGGTAGCATCTATTTTAAAATGTAAAAGATTTTGGGAAAACGGTCCATTAAAGATAAATTCCAGATTGCTTCTATTCCCAAATGTAATTCATGTGCTGGTCTTAAGCCAAGAAGGTGCTGGAATCAGCCAAGAAAGTGAGGTTGGAGGATGGACCCACGACCTGAGAGTAAGTGATATAGGATTTTTCATCTCTGATGCCTCCTCAAGGGGATGACAAGCTGACTAACAACATGACTGCTGCTATAGTGCTGGTTCACAGGCAGAAACCATTGCATCTTTCTTGCTTAGGTGGCTGCTATGACTTCAGAAGCACTAGCAGCAGACTTGAGCCTCAGTGAACAAAGGAAAATAACAATATACTTATGGGGACCTAAAAACAAGCAGGATGCTTAGAACCCAACTTTGATGAAATAGAGCTGCCAAAGAAAACAGACAACTTGACTTAACAAAGGCTTTCTGGAACTAAAAGAATGAGATACCATTTACCAAAACCAACAGCAATTATCATTCCAAATAAAAAACACCAAAGCCATTCCAATTTAATTCCAAAACTAGATTCCCTGAGGAAAATAACTTTATAAGCCCAGGATGTGAAAGGGGAAGTTCTGGGGAATGAAAATGACCAAATTATGTTGTGTGCATGGACAAATATGTAACAATGAGTCTCACTCTTATGTATAATTAAATGCACTAATAAATTTTTTTAAAAAATAAGGCCACAGTATATACTTCAACATCCTTCTTCTTGCTAATAAATAAAACAATGAAACAATAGAAATAAATATTATCAGAGATAATTTTTGTTTTACTGATATGATTTTTATACCAAGTAACTCAAGACTCTAGTTAAAAGCTATTAGAACAGACAAAAATGGCCAAACAAATACATGAAAAAATGTTCAAAACCTCTAGCAATTAGAGAAATGCAAATTAAAACTACACTGAGGAGCTGGGGTTATGGCTCAGGGGTAGAGGGCTCGCCTAGCACATTCAAGGCCCTGGGTTCAATCTTTAGCACCACATAAAAATAAATAAAATAAAATTACACTTAGATTTCATCTCCCTCTAACCAGAATGGAAATTATCAAGAATACAAGTAACAATAAATGTTGGCAAGAATGTGGGGAAAAGGATACACTCACACATTGTTGGTGGGATTGCAAATTGGTATGACCACTCTGGAAAGCAGTAGGAATAACAGTAGAATGAATCCAACATAACTTTCCTATATACATATATGAAATATGCCATAGTGAATCTCATCATTGTGTATATCCACAAGATAGGATCCAAATTAGAATAAGATATATTCCATGCCTGTATAAATATAACATATTGTCCTATGTAACTAAAAATAACTAATAAAAAAAGAACAGAACTAAATTATCAAGAAGGATGAATCTCAAGATAATAACATTGAACAACAAAATAATAAATCACAGAAGACACATATACTATGAAACCATTTATGTTTAAGTTTAGGAACAGGGAAAATATCACCATATATTTTTGAAGGATACAAGAATGAAACAGATAATGTAAAAGACAACCACCACATTTAGAATGGTGGTTAAATTCACCCCTCAGTCTGAGGCAGCCTGCCTTAATTCCTTCCTCTATTCTACAAAAACTACTAGAAACCTCACTGGACAACTCTATCTCATGTTTCTCAGCTTTTATCCTATGTAATAATGCTGAAGCAGTTGATACAGGTCACAATCCCTTCTTTATAGAAACACTTACCTTGGTTTTCTAGATATTACTATCCTCCTGTCTCTTCAATCTCTTTGACTATGTTACCCTTGGCCTTAAAAATGAGTGGCTTCTCATTAATACTTAAGAGTTGTCTCTCTCCTACTTAGTTTCTCCACACTACTTTCCTACTCATAGATTCTAGCCAACCCAGATGTTGTTTCTAAGCTCTTGTCCTGAATTTCCTACTTCCTCCTGGACTTTTCTAATATCCATTCCAAATCTGGCATGTACAAAATCAAACTCATTATCTTTCTCTCCACTATCTGCTTCCTATATATTCATGTGTCACTTAACAATAGCATACACTGTAAGAAATGCATTGTTAGACACTTTCTTCATTGCTGTAAACATCATAGTATACTTATACAAACTAAGATGACTACGACACCACTAGGAGATATAACCCTCTCTGACCACCATTATATATGTGGTCCATTGTTGACCAAAACATCATTATGTGGCACACACACAAACTTATTTCCTGTTTTTATACTAGTTTCCTGTTAGCTCTTGGCTTCTTCCACTGGATCTAAGACTCTACCATGATTTTGTCATCAACTTCTTGCCTTACAAATCAAATCTGATATTTGGGTACACTGCATTTGCCCCACTCCTAGTAATGTAGCATGTAGCAACATTCTGGTGGGCTATATCCACACTCTGAAAACATTGTAGAGGGTCTAGCAACTTTCCTATTTCTCAACAGGGACAAAAGTCATTTCCTTTTACAGAGAGACTTCCCTTTGGGAATGGTGATTTGGTAGCTAAAGAAACTGCATTCCAGTGGTAGAAACCACACCCCTAAAGGCCTCTTCCACACTCTACTTCTACCTCAAATGTTGACAAGCATCCTATCAAACTTCATTTGGAATTGTATATAAATATTAATAGGCTCCCTTTATTCCTCATTCACCACCACTCAGAATAGATAAAAACACATAGGAGGGAATTAATAATTATGAAGAAGCTATTATTTACTAGGAATTACGTCACTATTTACTAGAAGTTGTGTTTTACAAATATGAGTTCACGTATCTCCACAACTATTATTCTAATACTATTTTACAAATGAGAAAACTGAAGCTGTGAACCTAAGATGGGAAAACTAAAATGCATATATAAAAATCTCTAATCCAAGCAAGGCATGGTGGAGCACACCCGTAATTTCAGCAATTTGGGAGGCTGAGGCAGGAGAAAGGCAACTTAGTGAGGTCCTAATCAACTAAGTGAGACCCTATCTCAAAACAAAAATTCAAAAGGGCTGGTGATATGGCTCAGTGGTTAAGTACCTCTAGGTTTAATTCCTGGTACCAAAACAAAGGAAAAGAAAAAAAAATACAGCATTAATCATTGAATATGACAAATGTAGATAGGAAAAATTGATATATAAACAAGTGAAATAAACACAATTACAGATATACAGAAGATTAGAAATATAAAGTAAATCTACTTATCCACTTCTAGTGTTTTGTCAATAAAGCTGAAAATCTAATAATATGAATAATTTTCTAAGAAAATATAAATTACCAAAATTGATTCAATATACAGAAAATCAAATCTTCAAGAAACCCTCAAAAATAATATCCATTTTAATATAAATTATACCAGAGCATAGCAAAAACTTAAAAGCTTCCTAACTCCTTTTATATAGTTGACAAACCTTCAAGCTAAAGCCAGAAAAAAAAGAGAGCAAATACATAAAAAATAACAAAGTTATAGGTCACTTTCTGATAGGAACAGGTTTGTAAAAGTTCTAAATTAACAACAAATATATTAAATTCAGCAGTGTAAAGGAAGAATAATTTCTGATTGGTCAATTAAGGAAATGATGGAACTATATTTTTATAAATGTCAATAGGTTCAAAACGAAAAACTACATGATAATTAACTCTCAATTGATGATAAAATTCAACACTCATTTCTTATTTAAAAAATATATAATTCTTGGGGTAGGAGTGTAACTCTGTTAGAGCAATTGCTTAGCATGCATGAAGCCCTAGGTTCAGTCCCCAGCATCATGCACATATTGGAAAAATGTAATTCTTTGGAAACTAGGAATAAAAGGTCATTTCCTTAACTTGAAAATGTATATTTGCCAAAAATGTATAATACATAGTTAAAGGGAAAACACTAGCAACTTTCTGGTTAGAGTGGAAAAAGAAAAAAAAAAGATAAGGATGTTTACTATCACTGGTACTATTAAACATACCAACAAAAGATAAGAAGGGAGGAATAGATGTCTAAAAGGAAGAGACAAGTTGTCTACTTGAAAATAATATGAATATCCACCTCAAAAATCCATAAATTTCAACTGACAAATGATAAGAAACTTAGAAAACAATTCATCAAGATAATTAGATAAAAGATCAAAAATTTAAAAGTAATATTTTTGCAAGACAAGAATAGAAAATAAAAACATAGAGATTTGGGCTGGAATTGTGGCTCAATGGCAAAGCACTTGCCTAGCATATGTGAGGCATTGGGTTTGATCCTTAGCACTGCATAAAATAAATGAATAAAATAAAGGTATGTTATCCATCTACAACTACAAAATTTTAAAAAAAGGAGATATTTAAAACAGCAGCAAAGTCTTTATTGTTGTCGTAGCATGATCCCTGCCCTATATATGCCTTGTCCAGTCACCTGCCATCTGCCACTGTGGACTTCTGGACTGCTCTGGTGCTGAATGCCTTCAAATATCTGAGCCCCACCTGATAGAGAACAAGGACTTTGGGTTACTTCCCCCAACTTTGGCCCCTCTCAGCAGGAAGCAGTTTGGAGATGTCATCATCACCCATTTTTCCATAGATATGGAATGTAGAAATTGACAGTGGGGAAGTGTAACAATGGACCACTTTATGCTTTAAATATTACCCTTGCTGCTCTGCCACTGCAACTTATTTTTTACAATGGACATGTTTCTTTCTCTTCCTCTCTACCTGCTCTCTCTAATCTCTCCCCCTCAGTAATCTTGGGGGTAACAGGATTACCTTTCTTCCCCCATCCTAGGCAGATTTATCTGTCACTGAATACACACTCACCATAGGAACAAAGCAACCCACATCTTGGGGATGGTACCAGAAGATCTCAGAAATGACTATCTCCCAAATCAACAAGTGAATTATAACTCCAGACAGAGAACACATGGAATGTACCTTTGAGTCACCTCTTTAAAAGCCCCTTGTTCATGCTGCTGGGCAGAATCACAGCCTTTGGGACAAGAGTTCCCTGTGTTTCTCCTTTGTTAGTAAAGCAATAAACCTTTTTTTTCTTTTTTCTCAAAAAATAAAATAAAACAAAACAAACAAAAAACAGCAGCAAATACTATAATACTCTGGAATAAGCCCAACAGAATTTGTGGTGTAAGAACTGTATTAAAAAAATCTAGTTGGGTGCAGTGGCACACGCCTGTAATCCAGCAGCCCTGGAGGCTGAGGCAGGAGGATGGAGAATTCAGTCAGTGTCAGCAAAAGCAAGCCACTAAGCAACTCAGTGAGACTCCGACTCTAAAGAAAATACAAAATAGGGCTGGGGATGTGGGTCAGTGGTCGAGTACCCCTGAGTTCAATCCCTGGTACCCCCCCCCCCAAAAAAGGAAAACCACCAAGCAGGCAAGCAGATGTGATGGTGCCTGCCTGGAACCCCAGCTCCATAGGAGGCTGAGGCAGAAGAACCACAAGTTTGAAACCATCTTGGACAACTCAACAAGATCCTCTCTCAACATAAAATAACATGGCAGAGGTGTGTAGGTCAGTAGTAGAGTGCATGCCTAGCATGAGAAAGAATCTTGGTCCAAGCTCCAAAACAACAACAACAACAACAAAAACCTACAAACCATACCAAATGACATAAATGAAGATAGATCTAATGCAGAGAGATTATGGTTCTGGATAGAAAGACTAAATTCTCCTTAATGTATTAGTTGAATCCACTGCTCTAGAAAAAGCCCCAAAAGACTTTTTGTTGTTGTTGTTGGTACCAGGGATCGAGCTAAGAGACACTCAGCCACTGAGCCACATCCCCAGCCCTATTTTGTATTTTTTTTAAGACAAGGTCTCACTGAGTTGCTTAGCATCTCAGTTTTGCTGAGGCTGGCATTTAACTCTTGATCCTCCTGCATTTGCCAAAAGACTTTTAATAGTACTTGACAACTTGATTCTAAAATTCATCTGGAAGAAAAATATCAAAACAATTCTGATAAAAGAAAATTGAGGGGAATTGCACTCCCAGAAAGTAAAACATACTATAAACTAGAATTATGAAAAGGTCTAAGAATTTTTAAAAAATCAGCTAATATTAAGGATAAAACAGAGTCTAAAAATAGATCCCTCACACATATGGTTAGCTCAATACACCAAGATACTAAGCCTATTCAGTGGATAAAGGATTTAATTATTTATTTTTTTGGTACTGACAGTTGAACCCTGGGCCTTGTGCAGGCTTAGGCAATCACACTATCACCAAGGTACAGCCCCAGTTCAAGGAATTTTTTTTCAGACAAAGGGTAATAGAAAAATTGGATATTTATGTTGGCAAGGGGAGATAATCATTGATCCCTATTATCTTGCTTTATAGACAATGACTACTACAAGACAGATAATGGAATTAATATGCAAGAAAAAAAACTATGAAGTTTCAAAAAGGAAACACAGAAGAATATCTACATGATTTTGAATATACAGAGATTTCCTGGAAAGGATGCCAATAATACAAAGTGTTAAAGAAAAACCTGATAAATTGAACTTTATCAAAATTATAATTTTGCTCATCAAAACACACCATAACGGCTGGGGTTGTGGCTCAGTGGTAGAGCGCTTGCCTAGGATATAAGGCACTGGGTTCAATCCTCAGCACCACAAAAAAATAAATAAAATAAAGGTATTGTGTCCATCTACAACTAAAAAAATGATGCCATAATAAAAAGACAGACAAGTTGTAGACTGGAAGCAAATATTTGCAGTATGCACACTTGCCTTGAATTCACAATACATAACTCCTACAAATCATCAACTAAAAGTTGAACAACTTAATTTTTAAACATGAGCAAATGACTTGAGTAGACACTTAAAAAACTATATATGGGCTAGAGGTGTAACTCAGTAATAGAATGCTTGCGTAGCATGTATAAGACTCTGTATCAGATTCCTAGCAAGACAAAATTCAAACCAACCAAACAAAAACAAGATATATGAATAGCCAGTAAGTATATGAAAAGAGATTCAACTTTCACTATTTTAGAAATGCAAATTAAAACCACTATGAGATATCATTTGCCATCTACTAGAATTTCTAAGACATCTTTTTTTATAAAGATGCAGAAAACTGGAACTCTCAAACACTGCTGGGTGTTAAATAGTACAAACCATGTTATAGAACTAAGAATCACTTTCTTATAAGTTAAGTATATATTTACTCCCTTCTATTCCTAAATTTAAAGTCAAGAGAAATTAAAACATATTCACAATAAAACCTATACACAGGCAGCCTTATTCACACAGAATAGCTAAAAACTGGAAAAAATTTTTCTATCAACTGGAGAATAGGAAACCAAAAAAAAAAATATGGGTATAATCTTCATCAATACAAAGACACAGGTCTCAAACAAAGCAAGAACATGAGTAAATTGCAAAAAATGTTACATTGAGCAGGAAGTGGTAGCCCATGCCTACAATATCTGCTACTATGGAGACTGAGGCAGGAGGATCACAAATATGAGGTCTATTTCCCACAAAATAGGGAAACTCTGCCTAAAAATAAAATGGGCTGGAGATTTATCTCAGTGGATAAGCACCCCTGATTTCAATCCCTAGTGCAAAAAAAAAAAATAGCCAATCTTACGCATTTTGAAAAAAAAAAGGAAAAAAAAATATATAGAATTTTACACATACAAGATGACTGAAATGATTAACAAAGTTCAAAAATGAGACTGAAAAAAACATGTACCATATATAAAAAAGATTAATATCCAGAATATATTAACTATACATATGCAGTCAACAAGAAAATCACTACTTTAAAGAAGAAAAAAATAAGCAAAGAAGGTATGAACAGGTTATTTATAGAAATGGAAAAAGAAAAAGCCAGTAATATGAAAAAAATACTCAATATCACAAGTAATTAGGGAAATATAAATTCCTAAAAATAACAGGCAATATTCAAGATAAGCAAAAATAAAAAGGTCAATAAATATCCAATATTTTCAGCAGTACATCAAAACATAATTCTTAAATACTTTTAATATAGGTGGAGTGAATACTGAGGCAAATATTTTGGAGGGTAATATTTAGCAGTGTTTAAAATCTCAGCCAGGTGCTATGGCATGTGCCTATAATCCCAGCTATTAGGAATGTTGAAGCAGTAGGATCACAGGCTAATCAGAGGAATTTCACAAGACCCTGTCTCAAAATAAAAAAGTATAAACCGTCTGGGAATACAGCCCAGTGGTAAAGTGCCCCTAGGTTCAATCTAGGAAAAAAAAAACCCACAAAACTCAAATGTATATACCCTTCAACTTAGTTCCTCTTCCAGGGATATAACCTGGAGAATACTCTCTTGTATTTCATGTACAAGATCATCCAACTGAAGTATCTTTTTGCAATAGGCAAAAAATAGACATCTAAGCAGCACAATTCACAATAGCTAAACTGTGGAGTCAACCTAGATGCCCTTCAATAGATGAATGGATAAAAAAATGTGGTACATATACACAATAGAATATTACTCAGCAATAAAAGAGAATAAAATCATGGCTTTTGCAGGTACATGGATAGAGTTAGAGAAGATAATGCTAAGTGAAGTTAGTCAATCCCCAAAAACCAAATGCCAAATGTTTTCTCTGATATAAGGAGGCTGATTCATAGTGGGGTAGGGAGGGTGAGCATGGGAGGAATAGATGAATTCTAGATAGGGCAGAGGGGTGGCAGGGGAAGGGAGGGGGCATGGGGTTAAAAATGATGGTGAAATGTGATGGACATTATTATCCAAAGTACATGTATAAAGATACAAATTGGTGTGAATATACTTTGTATACAACCAGAGATATGAAAAATTGTGCTCTATATATGTAATAAGAATTGTAATACATTCTGCTGTCATATATAAATTTAAAAAAATTTTAAAAATTAGACATCTATAGTGTCAAACAAAACAGGAATAAGTCAAGTGTGGTAGTATACTCCTCTAGTTCCCGCTATTTAGGAGGCTATTGCAGGAGGATCAATTGAGATCAGGAAGTTGAGGCCAGATTGGGTAACATATCAAGGCCTTGTCTCAAAAAACAACAGGAATAAACAAGGTAGATTCTATATAGTATGGAATCTTATATAGCAATTTTAAAAATGGCAGACTGCTGGACCTGGTAGTGTGCACACCTGTAGTCCCAGCAACCCAAGAGGCTAAGGCAGGAGGATCACAAGTTCGAGGTCAGCCTTGACTAAAAATAAAAAATAAAAAGGATCCTGCCTAGAAATAAAAAATAAAAATAAAAGGATTGGGATGCAACTCAGTGGCAAAGTAACCCTGGGTTCAAAATCCAGTATGGCAAAATAAATAAGTAAATAATAATAAAAATGAGATAGACATACATATATTGATTGCAAAAAAAAAAACCTCAAAAGATATATCACTGCCAGGTGCAGTGTTATACACCTATAATATCAGCGAGGCTGAGGCAGGAAGATCACAAGTTCAAAGCCAGCCTCAGCAACTTAGTGAGGCCCTAAGCAACTTAGTGAGCCTCTGTCTCAAAATAAAATATAAATGTAGTTCAGTGTCAAAATGCCCCTGGGTTCAATCCTGAGTACCAAGAGAAAAACAAAGATATAATACTAAGAGAAAACACAAGTTAAAAAATAATACATGGAACACCAGATGAAGCGGTGCATATCTGTAATCCCAGTGGCTTTGAAAGTTGAGGCAAGAGGATCACGAGTTCAATGCCAGACTCAGCAACTTAGAAAGGGCCCAAGTAACCAGCGAGATCCTGTCTCAAAATAAAATACAAAAAGGGCTGTGGATGTGGCTTACTGGTTAAGCACCTCTGGGTTCAATCCCTGGTACTCCCCACAAATAAATAAATAAATAAATACACACACATACATACATATTCATACCCACACACATGTATGCATGCAGTATGATATAACATTTATCACAAATGTTATGATAGTAGGATTGCAAATGCAAAGCAGCCTCAGCCACTGAGTGAAACACTGTCTCAAAAAAAAAAAAAAGAAAAAAAAAAAACAGGGCTGGGGCTATAGCTCAGTGGTAGAGTACTTGCCGAGCATGTTTGAGACACTCAGTTCAATTCATCGTGCCACATATAAATAAATAAAATAAAGATCCATCAACAACTAAAAAAAATTTAAAAAGAGTGGGTATGTTGCTCAGTGATTAAGCACTCCTTTGTTCAATTTCCAGTACCAAAAATAGAACAAAAACACGCAACCACCAATGTGTGTGTGTGTGTGTGTGTGTATGAAGAAAACCTGGAATGATATCCACCAAGCAGATTAAAATGATTACCTCTGGATTAAGATTGAATGATAAATCAAGGGGAATGTTTGTCATCATCTGTATTATTTGTTTTTATGCTAGGAATTTATTCATGTATTACTTGTATAATTAAAAGGAAGTAATTTAGCAATGCCAAAATTTTTTAAAGCACATATTGAAACTATATTGCTATATGTACACATATACATATGCATAGAAAAACATCTGGTGAAGATAATGCACCAAATTTAATAACCATGGTTAAACAAGAGCCTAGCCAAAAGCTTGTAAAGAAGATCTGGGGAATGAGGTATCCACAGAGGGCTTTAAAATGTTCTGATCATATTTCTGGACATCAAGAAAGCCACATGCTGTGCAGTGCTATGTGCATAGTTAGAAAAGACCTAAAAAGACCTCAGTCTTGCACCTTTGGCTAGCTTTGAGGCACTACTCACGAAATGAAATGAATGCTAAGGCAAAGTTGTATAAGTGCCTGAATTGCGAAGGCATGCTCCAACATGTACACAAGCCCTAGGCAAATGAGGGAGGATTTATCAGTTCAAGGCATTTAATGAAAGCTATATCCAATCATCAGCTATCTACTAAACTACTAAGCAGACACATCTGTGATAGCAAACTGCAGGAAACAGACAGTTTAAAGAATTAGTCCAGGAATGTTACTAAACAAACAAAAAAAGAGGTGTATCCTAGGAATATGAAATTGATTTAACATCCAAAAATCAATTAATGCAACATACCATATCAACAGAATCAAAACAAAAATAACATGATCATATCAGTGTATTATGAAAATACATTTGACAAATACCTATTTTATGATAAAAAAAAAACTAGGTATAAAAAGGAATTTCCTCAACCTGGCTAGGAGTATCTAATGAAAAAATATAATTAAAATCATATAGTAAAAGATTCAGTGTTCTTCCCTTAAGATCAGGAGTAAGACAACAATATTCATGCTTACTCTTCTATTCAACATTATACTGGAGGTTACAGCCAAGAAAATTGGTCAAGAAAAAGAAATAAAGCACCCAGAATGGAAAGAAAGAGGTTAAACTGTTTCTACTCACAAATGATATTACCTTATATATAGAAATCCTTTAAAACTCTATGAAAAACCTATTAGAATAGACAAGTTCTGCAAGGTTGTAGATACAAATCAATATACAAAACTCAATAAACAATTTAAAAATGAAATTAAGAAACAATTCCATATAAATGCCACTGAAAAGAATAAAATACTTAAAAATACCCAGCACAAGAAGTATAAGGTATTATACTCTAAAATTTTAAATAATATTAAAAGATATTAGAGAACACAAAATAAAAGACAATGTTCACACATTCAAAGACTTAATATTGTTAAAATATTAACATTAGCCAGGTATGGTAGTACACATCTGTAATCCCGGATACTTAGGAGGCTGAGGCAAGAGGATTGCAAGTTCAAGGCCAGTCTCAGAAATTTAGTGAGGCTCTGTCTCAAAATAAAAATAAAAGGGCTGGGAATGTAGTTCAATGGTAGAGTACCCCTGGGTTCAGTCCTCAGTACTAAAATAAAGGCAATATTTTCCACATGGATCTACAGATTTAACATAATTTCTATGAAAATGCAAGACAGTTTTTCTGCGGAAAAATTGACAACTTGATTCTATCTTTCATATGAAAACATGAGAGACCCAGAATAGCTAACTCAATCTTGAAAAAAAGGTGTAAAACTCACACTTCTCATTTTCAAAGTTTAATACAAAGTTACAGTTATCAAGAGAGTATGATACTGGCATTGAGGATAGACATATAGGTCAAAAGAATCTAATTGATTCTTGAGAAGGAGGCCAATAAAATTCAATGGGAAAAGATGAGACTTTTCAACAAATAATGTTGGGGTTATTGAATATCCACATGCAAAAGATTGAAGGTGGACAACTACTTCATATCATAAACAAAAATTAAATAAAAATGAATAAAAAACTAAATATGATATGAATGAGCATTTTTACAAAGAAGGTATACAAATTGCCAATAAGCACATGAAATGATGCTCAACCCCATTAGACATGATTGAAACCTAAATAAAAACTACAAAAATGAGATACCATTTCACACACACTAGGATGGCTATAATTAGAAATACATAATAACAAGTGAGAATGTGGACAAATTATTGCTGATTAGAACATAAAATGGTCCTGTTGCTTTGGAAAACAGTATAGCATTTCTTCAACAAGTTAATCATGGAGTTACCATATGACCCAATAATTCCTTTCTTAGGTATATACCCAAGAGAAATGAAACATAGATCCACAAAAAACTTGTGCAAAAATGTTGATAGCAACATGATTCATAATAATCAAAAATGGAAACAATCCAAACATACATAAACAGATGAATGCACAAATAAAAATTTCCTTATTGTTTGGCAATAAAAAGAATGACGTACTGATATATGTTACAACAAGGATGAAACTTGAAAACATTATGCTATAAAAGCAGTCAGTGACAAAAGATCACATATTATATAATTCATTTTATATGAAATGCCCAGAATAGGCAAATCTATAGAGACAAAGGGTCAATTATTGTGAGAAGGTAGGGAACAGACATTGTGGGAGATAGAGACTAATTGCCAGTGGGAATGAGTTTCTTTTTGGAGCGATAAAAATATTCATAAATTTATTGTAGCAATGGTTACACATCTCTTCTTATAAATATACTAATAAAATTACTGAATTGTATGCTTAAAAAGGATGAATATCATGTTAATTATAACTAAATATTTTTTTAAAAGTTAAACAGTATTACCATGTGGCCTAGTAAGTCCACTCCTAGATATATATACTGAAGAAAATTTAAAACATTTGCCCTCACAAAAAATGTTCTGTATTCACAGAACAATATAACAGCCAAAATTGGATACAATTGATGAATGGACAAACGAAATGTGCTTATATTCATACAACTGAATATAATTCAGCATTAAAAAGGAATGAAGCCAGGTGCATGCCTGTAATGCCAGCTACTGGAAAGGCTGATACAAGAGGGACTATAAGTTTCAGGCCAGCCTAGGTACCTTAGCAAGACCCTGTCTCAAAATAAAAAGGGTTGGGGGGGGGGGCTGGGATTGTGGCTCAGTGGCAGAATGCTTGCCTCACACATGTGAGGCACTGGGTTTGATCCTCAGCACCACATAAAAATAAATAAACAAAATAAAGATATCATGTCCATCTATAACTAAATTTAAAAATAAATTTACTTATACATAAATACAGTATCTTTATTTTATTTTTATGTGGTGCTGAGGATCAAATCCAGCCTCACATGTGCAAGGCAAGAGCTCTGACACTGAGCCACAACCCTAGCCCCAACTAAAAATATTTTTGGAATATAAATGAAAAGGGTTGGGAATGTAGCTCAATGCTTCAGTGCCCTGAGTTCAATCCCCAGTACACTTGGAGATGGAGATAAAATACTGATATATACTACAACATGAATGAACCTTGCAAACTTTATGCTAAGTGAAAAAAGTCAGTCACAAAAGACCACATACATGATTACATTTTTATGAAATGTAGGTTAGTGGTTGTCTAGGACTAGGGAAAGTGGTAGGAATGGAGAATGAGTGCTAATGATATGGTGTTTCTTTTGGGGTGATAAAATATTCTAAAATTAGATTGTGGTGATA
Organism: Ictidomys tridecemlineatus; assembly: GCF_052094955.1. Lineage (NCBI taxonomy): Eukaryota > Metazoa > Chordata > Mammalia > Rodentia > Sciuridae > Ictidomys > Ictidomys tridecemlineatus. The sequence goes on along the minus strand of NC_135493.1, from coordinate 73,593,002 downwards.
CCTGCAAAACTCTTCAATTATACTAAAATCCATTAATGTATATAGTTTAAATGGTTGAATTTTACAGTAAGTGAATTATATCAGTAAAGCTGTTAAATAACTCAGAGGTATATACCTAAAAGATGATAAAGAATTTATAAGAACCTTTAAGTACTGTATTAAGAAGGCTAAATCTCAAAGTACAAATATAGAACAAAAAGGACACTTTTAAATACATTCAGAACAAAAAGTTGAATGAGGAAGAAATAGGTCTCTGCCCTGTGCCAGCAGTATAAAAATGATAAATGACAAAGAGGCCAAATTCCTCAATTACTATTTTTGCTTCTGCCTTTTTAGTTCCCAAGAGGGAACTGAATATGATATTTACCCAATATGAGTAAAGAAGTAGTGAGAACCCAACTACTTTAATAAGAGTTGAAATATCCTGAGTCAGATGAATTATAACTAAGGGAACTGAGAGTAATTTCAAAAGAGACCATTGAAGCTATGTCAATGATCTTTGAGGAATCACAGACAAAGATGTTCCAGAAGGCTGGGCAGATGTAATTTCAAGTTTCAAAAAAAGGGTAAAAGTTAATTCCATAAATTACAGACCAGTGAATTTGATGTAAGTCTAGAATGGATTATTACAAGGCCATCTTACAAGAACCTGGAAATGGAGGAATGAGCAGTAGAAGCAACTTGAATTCACTAAGAAAAAGTCAATCTACACTAATCCTTATTCCTTTTATTTGCATTTTTACTAAGCTGTTAACTATGATACATATAGTAGACATAGTAGATCTGAACTTAGCGAGACATTTGACAAAATCCTTCACAAGATCCTTAAGAACAAAACTGAGGAATAAACTAAATAATTAATTAATCTCTCTGTTAGAGAGATTAATAATCATTTAAAGGACCATTCTCAAAGCATACAGATCACCAGGTCATTATCATGCTAGAAGCAGCTTTCTAATAACATACACCATAGGAACTTTCTAACTTTAGGCACTTGATCATTTAATTCCAACAAACTGAATAAAGATATGGAATCCATGCTAATGAGGTTTATACATGACAACATCAGGAAAGGATAGTGAATCCTTGGAATGACAGAATAAGGGTACTGATTTTATTTATAAGAGGTTGGGGAGGTAAAACAAAACAAAACTTGCCTGGACCAGATGAAATGAAACCAAAGGCCAGATCTAAATTTAATACCTGAATTAGAGAACGAATGCGTGGGAAAGAAATAATTTTTTTACCCTTGTTGAAATCATCCTCAAAAACCGAATTGCAGCTACTGTTAGAATGTGCTGAGCTGGGCATGATGGCAAATGCCTGTAATCCCAGTGGCTCAGGAGGCTGAGGAAGAAGGATCACAAATTCAAACCTAGCCTCAGTAACTTTGATAGGCCCTAAGCAACTCAGTGAGATCCTATCTCTAAAATAAATACAAAAAGGCTGGGGATGTGGCTCAGTGATTAAGTGTCCCTGGGTTCAGTCCCTGGTACCAATTAAAAAAAAAAAAAAAGATTGTGCTCTGAAATATCCCAGATGAAACACTGGCAATATCAATAAGAGTACAAAAGTGTTTTTAATCTACAACTTTGACCTTAATTACTCTTACCCTCTTTTAGACGATCTCCTTCAGCCTTGGTTTTTTTCTGTCTTTCTGATCCAGCAAGGTCTACAAGATGCAGCTTGGAGCGGAAGCTGCTATTCCTGTGGTAATGACAGGAAGACACAGTAAGAATAATACACAAGTTTGAAAGTAACTGTGTATCAAAGATGATCTGCTAACTCTCATTTGTTTTCTAAGTCAGTTTAAATAGATCCATTGGTCACTAATGCTCACAATACTGACATCAAATGATGAGTCAAATGATTTGAAGAAGCAACCTTCATAGAACATAAAAAAGTCTTGACTATTGAAATTATAACTTACTTGTCATTTTTCTTTCTTTGCTCTATGGAAATTGTAAAGATGGCATGAGATCGGGATGACTGGGAGTTCATAGCTGTGGATGCCACAGTCCTACAGTTGTTGCCCTGCTCCAAACAGGAAACAGTATCCAAGGCAACTAGAACAGTCTTCTCAGTGAGTCCCACAATCTAATTCCAAGAAAGAAATTTTTTTCTTATAGTTAATATTTCAAATGCTTGGTAAGAAATACAGGATTGGTGGCTTAAAAAAATGTCTTGATACTCCAGTAGAAACTCAATAAACAGCTATGAAATAAGACTACTTTAACTAGAACTCTGTGAAATGACCAAAAACCAAAGTCTCTAATCTTCCCTAAGAACTTAATAAACCGAATGCTTGCTAATACTAGAGTCAGAGAAGATCCCTAGATTTTAGGGTAGTGATAGCCCCAAGTAAATGTAAATTTTGGCCCTGAAAGAAAACACATGAAGCTGGGTGTGGTGATGCACACCTGCAATCCCAGCAGCTGGGAAGGCTGAGGCAGGAGGATCACAAATTTAAAGCCATCCTCAGCAAAAGCAAGGTGCTAAACAACTCAGTGAGACACTGTCTCTAAATAAAACACAAAATACAGCTCGGGATGTGGCTCAGTGGTTGAGTGCCCTGAGTTCAATCCTTGGTACTCCCTCTCTCAAAAAATATAACAAAAAACAAGAAAACAAGTGCAACACAAACAGCTATGGTATTTCCCTTTGCTAGTTTATTCTCCATGTGATTCTGTGCATCTCCCTGTACTTCTGACCCATTTGATACCTCATTTTCATTAGAGGAAACAGCAGTATATAGTTTTTGCAGCATCAGGAATTCAGGAAAATAAGGTCTCATGTTTGGTACTATATTCATTCACTTGGGAGAACTTATATGAACTGAAATTTTGTGGAGCCTCTGGGGAGATAGGACTAGATCTTTATGAAGTCCTTTCAAACCCCAATGTGACAATATTTTTGGCAATACAGTGGATAGCACCCAGGGCCTTGCTTGTACAGGACAAGTGCTCCAACACTGAGCTATATCCCCAGCCCAAATATGCTGATTGTATTACTCCATAACTCTTAAAACTGTAACTACATCCCTAATTTCTAGTCCTTTATTTCTAACTGCCTGCAACTTATTCTTTGAAATCAATAAATTATAAGCCAAACTCATTTTCCTTCTACCAACACTGATTCTCTACACTATTTCTCCATTTTTATTAATATCTCTATTCTCATTATCTCGAAACTTCAGATCACCTTCAACTTCTCCCATTTCCCCATATCCCATCTATCACCAATTCCTAGTCATTCTTCTTTTGAATCCATCACTTCCTTTTCCCTTCCAAATCTACTTGCTAAGTCCAGGTTTATATTATTTCATGTTTGAAAAATAAGGCAACAGTTTCCTCAACTGGTCTTCCTCACCCTTGTCTTTTTTTTTTCAATCCATTTCTGTTTAATTTTCTTAAAACCTTGCTTCCCAAAATGTCACCAAAGTACTAAACACTGTGCTAGATAATGAGGATACAAAGACATTTTAAAATGTTCTCCTAACTCCAGAAGCTAATGTAGTTGGAGAAATATATATGTAAGATAAAAAATTGGTAAAAATTAGCCATAGCAACCTTTCGTTCAGAAGTAGTAAATAATTTAAATTTATATGCTATATTTAGAGGGACAGAAATAGCTTTTCACTCTGGCTTCACAATCTGGTCCTAACACATCTCCTGTTATTCCCCAGCCTAAATCCTATAGTCCAGACTAGTCTAGGCCTATTCAGCTTTCCTGTTGAAGGTATTCCTTACTACAAGAGTACCCTTTCTTCTCTCTACTTATTTAAATACCATCTATCCCACCTGAAGGGATATTTACAAACTTGTCCTTATCCACTCAGGTTTGTGTCAGGAACACATTTCTTTGAATTGTACATCTCACCTCAACATCATGTGGGACTTAATTCCTTAGAACAGGACATGTGAAAGATGTTGGGACAGGGTCCAATGCTGGTTCAGTACCAACATTCTTTCGGGTGACAGCAAGTATTTTGTACAGGTTTCTTAATGCCAGGTTTCTGAACTACCTTCCTATATTCCAAACTTATGGGACCTGACCTTTAGGGCTTGCTTTAATACCTAGTTAACAAATTAATGATCTGGAAGGGAAAAAAAATCTCTGAAGCACAGGCATCTACCCCTTATCACTTCCTTAAACCTGCTACTTTCCTTTTTTTGTGTGTGCAGAAAAAAAAAGGGAAGGAGAAGATGGGTAAGATATTATTTCTCCATATTTTATCAAGTCTGAACTACCTATTTTCACCCATTTCCAGCCTCTGATTCTCCCACCCCTGAATACTCAAGTTCCATCTCCAGATCCTGCACCTATACCATGTGACAGAGGCTCTCACAAAAGTGTGCTTCTCCCTATAGTACGTACAAATTAAAAAAAATCATATTCAATTTTTCATTTTTATATCATTGTAGAGCTTAGCACAATGTGTATTACAATACTGTCCAACCGAATTTTCTATAATCATGGATACATCCTGTACCTATGCTGTTCAATATGGTAGTCATAAGTCACATATAACTACTGAGCACTTGATATGTGGCTGGCAGGGGAATTGAATTTTAAATTTTATTCCATTTTAATTAATTTCAAACTAAATAGCCACTTGTGACCATACTAGAAATTTCAGCCTCAGAACTCTGTAATAATTAATAAATGTTTAATTGATCTTAGCATTCCACAAGAAGTAACAGGAAGGTGATAAAACTGAATGTGAGTCCTCCCTTTCTTCCCCATAAGAGCTCCCATCGAGAAATTCAAGATAAACAAAGGCAATTTAGGACCACACAAAACCTAAAAGACTGAGATATTAGTAGTCATTTAAAACCATAGTCCCAAAGAAAAAGGTATATGAACTTTAGTAGTTGCCAACATTTTTAATAATATCAAATAAAAGATAAACACACCTTTATGCCTTCTTTCGGATCTTCCCGGATATTTATTTGAGAGGCTTTCTCACGAGAAGGGCATAGAAGATCCAAAATTTCTTCATTGTAAATCTGATATTGTTGAAAGTAAAGTGGTAAAAACAAGCTGTTAACAGCAATACTCTCTTAGTATTGGAACCAGGTCATTTTAAAAAATACTCTGTGGGCTGGGAATGTGGCTCAAGCAGTAACGCACTTGGCTGGTACGCGCGGGGTGCTGGGTTCGATCCTCAGCACCACATAAAAATAAATAAAGATGTTGTGTCCACCAAAAACTAAAAAGTAAATATTAAAAAATTCTCTCTCTCTCTTTAAAAAAATAAAAAATACAGGGATACTGCCACATTGATGTTCATAGCAGCACAATTCACAATAGCTAGATTGTGGAACCAACCCAGATGCCCTTCAATAGATGAATGGATAAAAAAAAATGTGGCATTTATACACAATGGAGTACTACGCAGCACTAAAAAATGACAAAATCATGGAATTTGCAGGGAAATGGATGGCATTAGAGCAGATTATGCTAAGTGAAGCTAGCCAATCCCTAAAAAACAAATGCCAAATGTCTTCTTTGATATAATGAGAGCAACTAAGAACAGAGCAGGGAGGAAGAGCAGGAGAAAAAGATTAACATTAAACAGAGACATGAGGTGGGAGGGAAAGGGAGAGAAAAGGGAAATTGCATGGAAATGGAAGGAGACCCTCATTGTTATACAAAATTACATATAAGAGGTTGTGAGGGGAATTGGGAAAAAAAAACAAGGAGAGAAATGAATTACAGTAGATGGGGTAGAGAGAAGATGGGAGGGGAGGGGAGGGGGGATAGTAGAGGATAGGAAAGGTAGCAGAATACAACAGTTACTAATGTGGCATTATGTAAAAATGTGGATGTGTAACCGATGTGATTCTGCAATCTGTATACGGGGTAAAAATGGGAGTTTATAACCTACTTGAATCTAATGTATGAAATATGATATGTCAAGAGCTTTATAATGTTTTGAATAACCAATAAAAAAACAAAGAAAAAAATTAAAAATAAATAAATAAATAAAGATACTTTGTGGCTTTCTGTACTTAAAATTCTGTTTACAATGAACATATATTAGAATTAAGAAAAAGGGTCATGGTGTATCTCAGTGATAGAGTTCTTAGAGCTTGCCTAGCATGCACCAGACAGTTGGTCATATCACTCCCACCAAATACAAAAAAGGGACTTTAACCTTATATGTAACCATTTGCTGTTTTACAAGAATGAATTCCATATTACTTGTAACAAAACTGAGACTACTCTTTTGGGACAGAATTTCCTTTTTTTAATTTTTCAATTGTAGTTGGACACAATACTTTAATTTTGTTTATTTTTATGTGGTGCTGAGGATTTAATGCAGAGCCTCTAAAGGGCTACTCTACTACTGGACACAAACCCAGCCCAAGGACAGAGTTTCTTAGGAATAGCAGACCTTTTAAAAAAATTACATGGGTGTCCAAATTCAGTTCTCTGATGGTGTTCTAACAGAACCACCTTCATCAACTTTGTTAAAATGTGAACAGTGTGGGCTGGGCTGGGGATGTGGCTCAAGCGGTAGCGCGCTCGCCTGGCATGAGTGCTGCCCCGGTTTAATCCTCAGCACCACATACAAACAAAGATGTTGTGTCCGCCGAAAACTAAAAAATAAATATTAAAAAAAAATTCTCTCTCTCTCTCTCTATGTCCCCACTCTCTCTTTAAAAAAAAATGTGAACAGTGGGTTCTTAGGGGAGGAGAGTATGAAGGCTGGGAGCAAGGAAAGCAAAAGGGAAAAGTAGCAACTAATATTTTAACAGCAAATAAAACTGTAAGTACTGAGAACAAAGCTTAACACATGGTAAGCACTATATTTGTTTGCTATTTTTGCTGATGCTAATTATTTAATATGCCACCTGGCCATAGTAGGTGCTCAACAAATATGTGTTTAACAACTCAATATTTCACCCTTTATTTTTGTACTGAGGATTGAATCCAGGGGTGTTATACCACTGATCTACATCCCTAGTCCTTTGCATTTTTAAAAATTTTGAGACAGGTTCTCACTAATTTGCTGAGGATCTGGCTATGTTGCTGAGGCTGGCCTTAAACTTGTAATCCTCCTGTCTCAGCTTCCCAAGTTGCTGAGATTACAGTTGGACACCACTGAACCCAGCTTCACCCTAATTTTTAATAAACTTTTTCAGGAAGCAGCAAAATTATAATTTAAGCCTCAAAAGAGTAAAGGTAAATCAAATACATTTCTATATACTCTATAGGAAATCAGTAACAGAAGCCAAACTGGAATTTAAAAATTCCTATCATCTTTTGATATGGCAATGCCAATTCCTCTAACAATCAGATTAAATATACTATCCCAATAAGAAAAGAAAAGAATTGGGTCAGAGCCAGATCCAACTGAGCCAGTACGTTTTCTCTATCAATTTATTAAAATACAATTTACTAAAAATGTAATTTACTATCTGAGTCATGCCAGGAAAAATGATTTGGATTTATTTTTCTATCCAAAGATAACTTTGAATTCAGAATAATTAAAGATAAATCACTTACCTCCAAGTAAGATACTTTCAGAGTAAATTCAAAGTCACTCTTTTTATCAATTTCTTTAAATAGCAGTTGTATTACCCTAGGAATGACCCCAACTGTTGGTTCATTTTCTTGCTCTGCAGTGTATGCACCTCCCATTGAATAGGTTTTTCCAGAGCCAGTCTGCCCATAGGCCAGGACAGTTGCATTGTATCCTAGCAAAATACAAGTCATATGCATAGTGTTGTGCAAATATTTTCACCCAATCAATATACTCCATTTCCTTCAGCAATTACTTGTAATAAAATTGAGATGGCTCTCTCAAGACAAACTCTTAGGAATAGCAGACACAAAGAAAAGCTTTGTTAAGGCCTTGACTTTGCACTATTCAAAGTAAACAAATAACCAAAAAAAAAAAAAAAAAAAAAACTAACCCCAGATTTTGACCTCTCTTGAAAACTCCCTAAGAGCTAGGATGTCAAATACTTAAAAGATAGTGAAGGTGGCTAAGCCATGGTAAAAAGCCACTGGGAAATTTATAATCCTACTATCTCCCTACCTTGAGCAATTCTAAATTATGGGAATTAACTTAGAAACTACATAACTAGAAGGGATTCTAACATGTATTCATTTGATTAAGATAGTCTTCATTCGAAAAGGCAACAACATTGTTTTTTACAATTGATGAAAATATCCATTCCCTTTCTGAACTCAAGGAGTGTACCTGGTTGATATTATCAGGCTCCTCACTAAAATATTATCATTGAAGTATGATTCAATGTAATATATATCCTTTGTTCTTATAGAGGATTGATAAAGAGCCACCTATTCAAAGATGTTCATGACATAATTACTCAAAAATAGCAGGTAAAGCAATTGTTAAGTGTAAGTGTAGGTACTAGAAACAATCAAAAGGATATATAAATTATTAACATTCTGATATTTATCTTTAAATAACAGGATGGTAAGTGATATTTTTTGTTTTATTTTCCTTTCTACTTGTTTGTATTTTCTAAATTATTAAATGGAATGCCCATTGAACAATCATTGTGTTTTCTGTTGGTACCTATATAATCATGACTGTCAAATTTCTGTTTGAGTTTAGATTCAGTAAAAATGTTTATTTTATAGATCAATCTTTATATTTTCTCTTGTCAGAGAATCCAGATTACTAGTTACTTGGACATTCTCCTTTTATCCCCTAAGTTGAAAGTTATGATTGAAATTAAACCCACCTAACAACTATAGCAAGATTTAAAAAATTAACAATTAGATAATAGATGGGCTATTCTCACCTTAACTTCAATATTTATAATTCATTATCTAATTATAAGATCTAGCTACTAAAACTGTAAGCATAGCACCTAGAAGGAACACTAAGTCCAAATTTACTTCAGGTGAAAAAAATGTAACCTTAGGAAGATGTCTCTTATTAGAGTGTTAGACATGTTCTAAAGGAAGGTAAAACAAGCTTTCTGTGTTAAATAATCACATTTTTATCAAAACCATTACCTACCATTTATCAAGATAATTTTGGAATCTAAAGGAAAAACTTTTAAGTTTTGAAACAATGTGTTAACCTAAATGATAAGATTGAAGTTTTGTGGCATTTATGCCAGAACATCAGAAGATGCTAAATTGAAAGTTTTACTGTAATAGATTGCTGGTATCACCTGGCATAACTCTGCGGCAAGAGGATAACATTCCATAATTTTCTGCAATACCACAGATATTTGTAGATAGGAACATCTCGGGAAACCAGGTTTCAGAACTTTCCATAAAATGCCTAAGTCTCTATAGTATCAGGAGTTTAGAGTATAAGAGGGTGTTGTTGAGGTGAATATGAAAAATAATGGGCTTTTGCAAATGAGGACAATGTTAACACCATGTATATTGCAATCACTTTTGACTTTATATCATCTTTATAAGACTATAATTTAATTTTCATAGTTTGCCAAGTTAAGAATATGAAAGTAAAACTATAGTACTCTTACTAAGTTATTAGTAAGAGTTATAATCTGAAGAAAATGACCACATAGTGAAGCTTCTTATTAACATCGTTTTAGGAATAGCTAAAGAAAAACAGGAATGGTTAATTAGAAAAGAATTAAACAGAACCATGTAACAGTCTTCCAAATATGTAAAAAGAAAAGATTGACTTTATAGTTGAGAAACCTGCCAGATTAACACCTTAATCAAATGATAAAAATGAACATCAACAGTAATGGAACAAATCAAAATTATGTCCTAACTGATAGGATTCAATGAGAAAAATACAGCATCACTCTTGTTATATGTCTACTAAAAGATACACAAACTGAATCTAATAAAAACATCAGACAACTAAAATTGAAAAATGTTTACACAATAACTAGCCTGTAATTTTCAAAAGTGCCAAGATTGGGGCTGGTGTTGTAGCTCAGTGGTAGAGTGTTCAATTCGCATGTGCAGGACCCTGGGTTCGATCCTCAGCACCACATAAAAATGAATAAGTAAAATAAAGGTATTGTGTCCAACTACAACTAAAAAGTAAATATTAAAAAAAGTGATAAGATTATGAAAGCAAAAAAAAGGACTCAGGAATCATTTTATAATGGAGACTAAAGAAGCAGCACAGCTAAATCTAAAGACATGTGATTTTGAACTAGATCTTTTTATTTCTATAAAGAATACTATTGAGAAAGCTTGAATGGGGCTTTGTAGATGGCATTAATGTGGCAATACAAATTTCATGAGTATGTTAATTATAGTGTGTTACCACAATTAAGTTTACCCTAGAAGAAAGTCCCTCTTTATAGGAAATACACACTAGCGTTAGGGGGTCATCAGGTCAACAAGTCATTTCAAATAGTTCAGGGAAAAAGTTCTTTATACTAGTCTCACAACATTTCTATAAGCTTAGTATCCTTAACCTTTGAAGCAAAGTGTTCAATGTGCACTGAGCCATGACCATTTTTAAAAAGGTGAATATATATGTTAATAGCTGTTTTCTGTAAAAAATAAATTCTGCTTATCTAGAGGGATGAACTAACATCACTGTGTAGAAATTACTGAGAAATAAATTTCTTCTCAATATAAAGATCTAACACAAAGATATTCAAACACCACATTTCAAGCAGACTACCCTATGAGTCTGTGAGTTCCCTGTTAAGAAAAAAAAAATTAACCAGTCACTAGAAGTTAACCTAACAGTTATTATTAGAAAACATTTCTCTACTGAATGGAAAGTTAAAATAAATTGTGTATAAATGAACATTTCCACTTTGAGTCACCATGGTTCTACTTCTTTTAAATGAATCTTTATTTTGTAACTTGAATAACCATTGTACTAGAATAACAATGAGACATTTCTCAGGTACTCCTCTCTTTTAGAACCCTGCCCTGGTCTTCAACATTAAAGCCTTAGCTTCTACAATAAAGATTATTAACTAGCCATAGTATTCAGGGGCTTAAGGAAATCTCCTTCCCCACCTCAAAGAATTCTCATCATTCAAGACCTATATTAAAGCTTCCCTATTCTGTGAAATTCACCCTAAATCCCCCAAACAGGATTAGTGCCATACTTTTTTCATACCATTTTGTATGACAGTAGTGCTAGTTCTGTAGCAGGACTGACTCTGTGGTATGTTTTTAACTTTTAAAATATTTTTCTTAAAGGTAGGTGCAATAAATTTGTTAAAAATTTTATGTATTAAAATTATTTATGTAGTCATCTATCTCTTCTGGACTTTGAACTCCTTCTGGGCCTGGAAGCTAAATTATTTATCTTTGAATGAATAATACTGAATGAATACTGAGGCCTGACTGACACTCAAGCAGGTTGGCACACTGATCACTCACCAAAGACCTTATTGTACTCCAGTGAGGTTCCAGGCAAACGAAAAAATGTACACATTAAAGATGAACAGAACCACAAGATACAAACACAGTATAAATCTAGCTTTGAGAGTAGAGAGACTTTTACAAATGTTTCTAGGTTTCACAAGTGTTATTAAGCTGTGGGCTTTTCGAAGGCAGGAATCACATTTCATCCAATCCTATATTTGCAGTGCCCAAGCATGGCATAATGTATATGCTCAAGAAATGTTCGGCAAATTAAATAGCCTCACCTTTAAAAATGCCTTTTATGAGTGGTGCTACTGCTGTATTGAAGACCTCTTCTTGTTCAGTGGAGGGGTCAAACACAAAATCATAGGTAAAGGATTTATCAGTACCAACGACCACCTACGCAAGGCAAGGGACAAGACGTAAGGAAAAAAAAACAGCTAGACCACGCCCCTCGCTGCCATTCAGCCCCAGCTGTTCACAAAGGAGCCCTGGACTTTGCTACGCACCTGAGGCTCCCCCGGCACGAAGGAAAGGCACATCTGACAGCCCTCGCTAATCTCTTTAGGGACTAGAGGGCGACAACGCAGTGCCACCCTTACAGGAATTCCCTTCACCTCTTCCTTCATCATCCTAGCTCAGCACCGTCTCTGCAGGGGAGAAAAACAGCTTTCTGATGAATCTTGGTATTTAGGCAAGGGTAGGAGTACCTCCAGGAGGGTGGGAGCGTTGGGAAACTCAGCCTTAGCCGTGGCAGCCTCCCCTCCCAAGGGATCGCTGCCCCAGATTACTGTTGGACTTGACCGCGACTGAGCGGCCGGTCAGCCCGACCCGAAGAGTGAAGTGGCATTTAAAATGAAAAGAAAAAACTTCAGCGAACCCAGCGACAAATAACAAAGTCCCAAGGTAAAGGGAATGGTAAAATCTGAGCTAAGATGTGCCCCCTTAACTCACCCAACTAAACGTCCCTTTCCCCGGTCTTTCCCGGTCTCCAGGCGCCCTGTTCCAACTGGAGGTTTAACCGCCAAGTTTCAAATCGGTTCCAGAGGCGCCAGCCAATCGGAGCGCAGATAGCCTGCAGGCCGAGCACACACGTCGGCGCGCGCAGGATGACGCGTTAGGGAAAGGAAGGCAAGTTGGTCGCAGCCAGGCCCCGCCCCTTTTCGACCCTACTGAGGATCTGCTTCCGGTTCCCAGGTTGTTTGGCTGTGAGCCGAGCCAAGGGAGGGTGAGGGCTTTGCGGCTGCTGAGGTGGTTCGGTGTTTAAGCGGTGGTGAGCGCGGGACTTGGGCGGAATGCAGGACGGGGAGCTGGAAGGTGGCTGGTGGTGAAGGAAGAGTCAATCTGGGGATCTCTAGAGAGCGTGGAGCGGTGCTTGTCCCGGAGTCCCTTTGAAGAGTTGAAGTCAGCACTCCCCTGGATCTCAAAAGTAGATCTTTTTAGACGCCACCCTGATTTCCTCTTCTCTAGGATGAAGACAGTATCAACTGTTTTGCTGAATTGTTGTGGAAAATGAGATCATGTCTCTAGAATACCTAGCAGAGTGTTTGGCATCCACATATTTATCAAAGTTAATAGTTTCTTCCTATCTTTTTTCTTCCTTCGGTCCTCCAAACCTTAAAATCTAGATGTGGGCTAGACCCATAGACTGATAGCCTTGGAATGGGTTGGAGCTGCTTGCTGAAACTTGCTGGGCTGCCATCTCTTTTGAATTAGTTGTCAGCCTTGATTCGCCTTTTCTTTTTAGGGTCTTGCCTGAGATGGACAGCCGAATTCCTTATGATGACTACCCTGTGGTTTTCCTGCCTGCCTATGAGAATCCCCCAGCATGGATTCCACCTCATGAAGTGAGAACCTTCAGTATTCCTGAGTAGGGAGTTTTTCCCCTTGGTTGTGATATGATGTATAAAAGGTAGAATGACAGTGTTAGAAAGCTAAATGGAGAATGAATCTTAGCCCTTGTTTTAGCCGAAGGACCCAGAAGCCAAATTATTAGCATCAGAGACCAAATGAGAACTTCTTATGGAAGCCACTTGCTGGGGTCTGTTCACACCAGTGAATTCTGGAAATCCAGCCCTAGTTTCCATTCTGTCAAGAGGTAAAGAAGTGGGGAGCTATAGAGCTATTAGCATATCCCCATGCCAAACATCTACTCATTTGAGTAATGTTTATCTGTTCTACTTAAACAAAGTCTATGACTTTACCTTTTCTTGACTTCAAGATGATGCATTAGTATTAGTCAAAAGATGGTAAATGTGACATCTAAGCTGGTAGTAAGATTTCTGAGGACTGGGGTTGTGGCTCAGTGGTAGAGCACTTGCCTAGCACATGTGAGGCACTGAGTTCCATCCTCAGTGCCACATAAAATAAATAAATAAATTCTAAAAAAATTTTTTGAGATTGTTTTGTCTTGCAGAGAGTATACCACCCAGACTACAACAATGAATTGACCCAGTTTCTGCCCAGAATTGTCACACTAAAGAAGCCTCCTGGAGCTCAGGTGAGCCATGGTGCCTCTTATTCCAGGCTACATTTGTACATACCACAAACTGGCCATGGTTGGGAAATGGATTGGAAAGCAGATGGGGAGGTGAGGAAACTTCCTTTCTTATGGCTAGAAAAGCTGAGCTACCATTTCCACAACTTCTCATTTCCCTCTGAGGAACACATGAGCCTAGCTATTTTACTGTGATGCTACTAGATATTCTGTGTGTTCGTTGTCTATGTTGAGCCCCCATTCCATGCTCTTGTCTTACAGTTGGGATTTAACATCAGAGGAGGAAAGGCCTCCCAGCTAGGCATCTTCATTTCCAAGGTATGTATGCCTGGTAGGCAATATGGACAGCCACTTCCTTTGTATATCAGATTGGAGTACCGTGATATCCCAAGGGCTAGTGGGCTCCTAGAATTGGCAAAATGGGAACATCCCTTTCTCACACAGAGCTTTGCATTTGGCAAGCCCTCTATCTCCCTACATTGTCACAGAAAAAAATAATAGCACATTACCTTTGAATAGCACCAAATTTCACCTGCAGTCTTCTGAAATTACCCCATCCCAATCACACGTATTCTCTACTAACAGGTGATTCCTGACTCAGATGCACATAGAGCAGGACTTCAAGAAGGAGACCAAGTTTTAGCTGTGAATGATGTGGATTTCCAAGATATTGAACACAGCAAGGTGAGTACAGTACTTTAACTGTGGTGATGACAGAAGGCATCCCAGGTAGGACAGGTTGGACAGGATTAACGTAAACATGTAACATGATAAGGAAGCATCTCTCCTAGGGAAATGTACCAGAGGGATGGAGTGGCACATCCCCTCCCCCATTATGATTGAGTCCTGGGTTTTTTTCTCGTCATTGGTACAAGTTCCTGTGTTCCTTCCAGGCTGTTGAGATCCTGAAGACCGCCCGAGAAATCAGCATGCGTGTGCGCTTCTTTCCCTACAGTAAGTGCCAGTTTCTTTTTTACTTACCTGACAAGGCCCTAGATAGGAACTCTTTAAACATTGATGACTGAAAGCCCCAGATGTTGGGGATGGGAAATCAGGAGCCTACGCCTGAAAATAACATGCTCTGTTCCTCCTTTTCTTTCTTCTTTCCCCCAGATTATCATCGCCAAAAAGAGAGGACTGTGCACTAAAGAGTTGCAGCCCATGGCCCTCCATGTGGAATCTGCCAGGACAAACTAGCTAGGCCCAAGGGAAGCCACTTGGGAAGTTCTACTCTGAGCCATTCCCTAGCATAGTGGGGTGGGGAGGATAGAGAGAAAGTTGTCAGCTTTGTTACCCAAACTGCACTGTACTTTTAGTTCCCTAATTTTCTAGGCAAGCTTTATTCTCTGAAAGGAACAGGATGAAAATGTCTAGGTATGATCTAGCCTGTGGGCAACCTAGCTAGGAATGGCAACTGACATTTATTGGTTACCATGGGCTTAGTACTTACACATCTTTATCATTTTAATTATAGAAATAAGTTAGAAAATATTTGGAACTTTCCATCTGATTGCCTGGCCATTTCATCTATCCTTGTACTATCAGAATTGTCATACATGTTGGGTACTCCAATAAGACACTTTTGCCCCTTCCTCCTCCTATCATCTCCCCCAAAATGTAAAGTACAGTACTGAATAAATGTTGTTGTAACTTTTGAATGATGTTGATTGGATATAAGGTGCCGTTGAGGCCCAACAAAGCTTTTTCAAAAGAGAAGCACTGGAAGAATCAGTAACACTATACCTACTTTCTAACTGTCTATGTTTGGCCAGAACTTTAGAGAGGCCAAGCAACCTGAGCTACAGTATAACCAAGGAATAGCATTGGGTGAAGGGTACTGTAAGAAACAGTACCCTTTCCCCTGGGAGCTTTGGAAATTTCTCTGCAGGGAGAATATAATTTTCCTCCTTTCCCAGATTCTTTATCTGGTACCTAAACCCAGGAAGGAACTTAGATGCATGTGGACTTTCGTTTGTTTTGCAGTGCTGAGGATTAAATCCAGGGCCTTGTGTACACTAGGCAAGTACTGTGCCACTGAGATACCTCCCAGCTCTTTTTTTATAAACTTTGAGAAAGGGGATTACAAGTATGCACCATCACACCTGACTAAATTCATTTCTTTTTAGAGGCAGCAGTTAAGAAGTAGGTTCCCAGTTTTCAACCTGTAGGTTAAGTAGTACTAACTGTGAACTTCCCTCTTTTTTCCACTTGAGTCCCAAATAACTTTCTGCCATGTTCTTAGATATTTAGTTGCAATCCATTGTTTGAAATTTTAGGTCATACCTATGCTGCCTCCACTGGCATGTTCAAAATACCTATTTGGAATTTTAAAGGTTTTCTAGTGAGGTAGGGGGCAAAGTACCCCTGTGATTAAAGCCCAAAATTTTCCTTGAAAGAATCCAGGGGATTTAAAATATGTATTTCTAGTTATTTCTCCTGGAGAGTGATTATATTGCTCTGAATTAGAACCTGGAAATCTGAATTTTTAAATAGGAAAGGTAAATAAGCCTTGAGGTCTCTGAATTAATCTTCACCCTCTTCTGTAGACATTTGTATAGACAATGCGAAATGATAAAAAGGGCCAAACGGTGATAACCTAGAGTTAGTGGCTACAGATAGATACTTCTGAGGGGAATAATGCTTCCCTGGGACCAGAAACCCTAGAAACCTTAAACCCATGACCTTTCTAATCCCTGGTATCTCCTCACAAAGTAAACAGCACAGTAGACACTCCCCATAGAGATTACAAGTTAAGTATGCCAGAAGTTTTAGTTACATTTTGTTGTTCAGAACAGTCTTATTATTCTCCAACATGACAACAACATTGTCACCTCTTTCTGCCCATTCAACTTCTACCGTCTTGTCTGTGTCCTTGAAAAAATTGATGCCTATAAGAGAATACGTTGCAGAGTGTTGACACACTTGGTAGAGGTTTAGAGAGAATAATGCACTTGTCCTTTCTCTGCTAGTCATACCAATCTCCCTGTTCCTTCCCTCACTACCCACTTTTTCAAATAAAAAATCCCATTATACCCACTTATGATGTCATAGATAAACACTGTAATAGTTGAATCACAAATGTAGCTAGAAACTAAGGAGCAAAAGCACTCCTGGCCAGCTATGACCCATAACTGTTGCTGAAGCTGCTTAAAACAAATGTTTAGGATGAAGATGAGAAAAGGTAGAAAGAGACCAGACTTTTAAGATCTAGAACTTAACAAAAACAGGATGAAAAGAGTCAAGAAGACTGGGTAACTGAAAAGTGACTGCTACAACTTCAGAACTAGTGGCCTACAGTCTTATAACAAATCTAACCAATCTCAAGATACTGTTTGGATTAAGGTAGACCCTATTAAGGAAGAATAGCAGTTTTAATGATTCAAGACCCCTTGAACTTTTTTTATGTTACATTTGGAGATTTGATAAGGGCAAAGAGAACAAGAAACATCATAAGGCTTGGTAATTTCAGGAAGCTTCAATTTTTTTCTTTTCCTTTATTGACAGGTAATGTGTAGAAGTGCTACCCTACTATGATGAGTAGACCTAAGGGGTTTAGACAATCAGTGGTTTTCTGCAAAAGAAGCAAATACACTTTCTGAACTCACCCTGTAACCCCAATATCAGGCAGGTCTAATGGCCATTGAGGAGGTTGTCCTGGTCCAGTTTCCCAGTGTTTACAATAGATAACTGAGGGAAGAGAATCCCCAGATGAGTTGGTTAAGGAAAGGGGCAAAAATGTACCATATGACTTGGTGGTAGGCTCATTTGGCAGATGCAGTCACAGCTGTCATTCTTGAAGTGGGTGATAATGGATATCTTCCCCATTGCAAGATAGATAAGTAGGTCAACTTCCCCTCAGAGTCTCTACAAGCTCCCCCCAACACATGTGCTTCAAACTTTACCAACAAGGAGAAAATCACTTCCCAGAGAAATCCCCCCAGCCCCAATCCCATTTCTTACCATTCACACCTTCCTATTTATAACTTCCTATTCCTAAACTCCCATCCCAGATCCTCACTGCTTTGTGAGTCTGGATTTTCACAGAGCCTTTTGTTTTCCCTTGGTCTCCAGGCCAAAGTGTCTGACCTTCCTCTGGAAGATCAAAGGCATACATCTTTGCAGGATAGTGGTGGGAGTAACACTGGCTTTCTGCATTAGGCCCTGCATCTCTTGATATCACAGTGGGCTCTCCCCAACAACAGCTTGTGACAGCAGGCTTAGCTACACACCCAGGCCTGGGCACAGCCACGCCACCTCAGCTTCCTCCCCACAGCTCCTGCATTGCTTGCTCCTGATGCTAGTTGGTGCTCATTGCACTGGGGTGATGACAAGAGTAGGGTGATGGGGTGGGGGTAGGGATGGCTGCAGTCAGAGAAAAAGCTGAAGGACCCACAGGGGACAGGAGGCTTGTCAAAAGGAATCCAGGAGTCCAGGTGTCTAGTAGGTTAATCTCATCATGGGGGGGGCGGGCAGGGAAATCCTTATCAGTAGTTCTGTTACCCTCCAGGAGGAGGAAATAGCAAAGAAAGTGACAGGCACATCTGGACAAAACGATTTATTAGAGTTACAGTGGGAACTCCCACGCAGGAATATCAGATCTGGGCACTCAGCTCCCCTCATCTCCCTCCTCTGCCAAAGCCTTCTGCTTTTCCTCCCCGCCGTCCTCCTGCCGTGCAAATTCCTCAATGACGATGTCCTCAGAGCTTGCAGAAGCAGCAGAGGAGAATGGAGGGTTAGGAACTCCTTTCTGAATATCCTCCAGGTTCACTCCCTTTTCTTGATCCCTTCCCTAATCCCTTTCCTGATTGTTTCATTTCCTCTCAGATCTCCCAACACAAAAGCACTCCAGGAATATTGGGAAGGAAATAAGGATGGAGGAGGATGGGACTCAGGGAAAGGATTAGAAAATGAAAGAAGGAAGTAGGGATTAGGGAAAAGGGGAAAAAATGAAAGGGATGAGTGGAAAGGACAATTATAAGAAGAGGATCAGGTAGAAGGTGGGTGATGCAGAAAGAGGAGGGTTTATGAAAAGCTCTGAACTATGACATGGAGTTAAACCATATGTATCCACTGCAAAGGTATTGAAAACAACATCTTTGGGAAGCTTTTTTACATCCCTATCATCTCAAAATGTAAGGTAGCAATTAGCAATAGAGGGGGAATGGGGCCTGTTCCCTTACCTCGTGGTCTCTGTAGCAAGCATGGGAGAAAGAGAAAAATGGAACTGAAGCTGATAAGGGCTTTTTAGTTCCCTGAAGAAAGGTCTTTACTCATCCTTCCCACGTTTCCCCTGAAATCCTAGACACCCAAACTATTACTGTTCTATTTCTACCCAAACCACTGGACTCCCAAGTCATGAGATCAGATCTGCTTGGTCCCCAATCCTCAGGACAATAGTTCCTGTAATTCCCCCCTGGTCACTTACCTTGAGATGGCTTTGGGTGGATCAGGGTCAGTGGCAACTCCACACCAACATCACTGCAAGGATCCCAAGGTGGAGTTATTTATCCTCTAAGCCCAAACCTTTTGACCTCCCTCCCTCAGTTTTCCAGTTCTAGGATGCCTTCAGACTTTTTAAAAAATATATTTATTTTTTAGTTGTAGTTGAACACAATACCTTTATTTTATTTATTTATATGTGGTGCTGAGGATTGAACCCAGGGTCTCACACATGCTAGGCCAGTGAACGCTCTACCATTGAGCCATAACCCCAGCCTGCCTTCAGACATTTATTAGTCACTCTTTGTCTTCTTATCCCTTTATTCTCCCCTTCTTAACTCCAGTCCTCTTTCCCCGCAGTTTCTCACCTGGCTGTCAGATCTCCTAGGATTCTGTAGGTAGAATGACACCCAAAATTAGCAGTTGGAAATGGGAAGAGGCTAACTAGTTTTACTAGGGGGTGACAATCATAAAGCCAACTCAGCCACAGAATGGTTTCTGCAAGGAAGGTGGCTTGCTCACTGAGCTTACAGGTTTGGGAACTTAGTCCAGGAGAAGGGGAGAGAACTTGTTGGGTTAGTCCAATCATAAGAAAAACAGAAGCAAGAAACCTTTGGCTCCCCAGCTTCTGCCCAGATCATCCCTGAACCCTCACTTACCCTCCACAGGATACCATCAGATTGACTCTGACTTTGTAGGATACCAGGATCCCCAGTAGCTCCTTGTTCATTCCAGGTCGAACACTGGAAGTTGTAATATCCAATTTTGTGTGTTTGGTTGGGAAGGAATTCTTTCATTCCCCCAAGTTCCTTCCTGTACATTCCCATCACCACACCCTATTTTGTCTTCTCCCAGAATATCTCCCAGGGTCAAATCTCTCCTACCTTTGGGAACCACATTTTTCTTCCTGAAATTCAGTTTACCATATTACCCTCTATTCAAGAGCCTACCTTATTCAATGTAACTACTCTGTTTGACTTTCAAGACTCACAATAATCTGGCCTCATCTACTCTTTCTAAACTTTTGTGCCTTAATTCCCTAGTACCTGGAATAAATTGTAGACAGATCCATCCTCTCTCTATAACCTAAAAATGCCATGTGGAGTCCCACCTTTTAGCCTCTGTCCATGCTGTGGTCCCAGTCTGATAGTATCCAGATCTTATATATTCTTCAAGATGTAGATCATTCTGTCTTTTATAAGAACCCCTTGCCAGCTATGTTGGCTTCTTTTAACTTCTATTGGCCTCATAATCTGAACCACATGTATTAACATTTAACTGTTAGATTGCATTTGCATTCCTATTTGTTTCTCACATAAGCCATCTGAAAGCAAAGACTCAAACTTCTTTGTATTCCCCACATTGCTTAGATAGGAATGACTATTTAACAGGTGCCCATTAAAAACCTGCTGTTTGAAAACTAAGACACTGGAAGCTGCATAATCTTGGGAAAGTATCTTCATTGCTCTGGGCTGCTGATCCCCTCTCTGGAAAAGGATATTGTTTGGATGATTTCTAAGGTATTTATAGCAATAACAGTCTATAGCTACTTGATTGATAAGGCTTTGTTATAGATGGGATTTATGCTCTTTAAATGGCTTTTGGTGGGAGTCACATTTAGTATTAGGCCCTCAGGTAGCATAGAACCAATTAAATGACATCACAGAAATTATATCAGTTCCTCTCATATCATTCTTTTTCATCTTCATCCTCATTTCTCATCTCCTTGTTTTCTACTCCATTTCTGTCTTCTCTAGAGAAGAGTGTTTAGGGCCAGATGACATGTAATAGAATGCTGTCTACCTCTGTTAGACAACGCTGGACAAGAGCCTTCTCTCTGAGCCTCAGGGTTCTTAAGTGGAAAATGGAGTAGGAACACCTGTCTAGCCTACTTTAATGAAATTCTTATGAAGATAACAGTACATATGTAAGGCCTTTGTGAAATGTGAGATATTATACAATATAAAGATTTTTTTCCACTTCACATTTCCTTCTTTACTGCCTAAGACCAAAGGCTGCAGTTGGTCCCCTGGGTGTTTTTCACTTGCCACTGGCTCTCAGGCCAGGAAGGGTTTTGAACATCAGCCTAGGGGCATTTAAAGAAATATAGGCTTCACTGAACGTGAAACTTTAGAAATATTTATATAGCATGCGGAATGGGTTAGGGGTTACATTTGAGCTTACATTGTGCTAGAGGCCAGATTGGTATCTTCATGCTTGAGTTTGCCATCCAGTGCCAGTCCCTGTCTCCGACAGTTGGCAGACAAGAGTGGTGTTACTGAAAAGCTCTGGGTGAAGCTGGAGTTAGCAGCTATGGTCTCCCTTTGAAAGGAGAACAAGAAAAGAACTTAGGCTAGGTTGGTCAACTAAGTGTACTTTCATTACTAAGGGTATTATGCACAATTCTAAGAACCTACTGGGGTATCTAAGAGAAGTGACATATTTAACTGTGAAAAGAGGCAAGAATTAGTTCTGGTTTTTTTTTTTTTTTGTGATACTAGGGATTGAACCCAGGGCCTTGTGCATACGAGGCAAGCACTCTACCAACTATATCTCCAACCCACAAGAATTTGTTCTAGTGAGAAGTCTTATGTTCCCACCCTCTCTTAGTATTGTGATGGTCCTCCTATGGGTAAATCACATCCCCTCCCTCTACTTCTCCTGAGAGTCCTTCTATACTTAAGCTCTCACCTTGACCTTTATTCCTGGGTACCCCCTCTTCTTCTTTCTCCAACCCTCTTCTCTGCCTCTTGGTCCATTTCCCACCATCCCTTCCCTTGGCTTTGACCCCAGCCCCAGTGTCAGCTCACGTGAACTCCTGAATGAACACAGTCTTGGTGTACTTGTCTAGTGAATACAGGACAACATCTGTGATCTGGTCAACTGAATAAACCAGAAAAAGCATATGACTATTCAGCCAGTTATCCTCAAGACCCCAACTTACTGTCCTCAAATGAAATGTTATACATGATCACCCTATACATGATTCAATAAGATGTGTTCATGGGCAAAGGTATATATTTTGATAAACCTATGTTGGAGGGAAAGCTAAGATGAATTCAGACCGGTAAGTGGGAATGAAAGACAGTTGTGGTTTGGGGGCTAGGTGCAGGGCAAGGGAAAAGAAGCTCACCTGAAATCTTGATTTTTTTGATGACCTTACTGGTGCTGTTGTTGATAGAAACGTTAACAGAGATGGGTTCTCCATGGTAGTGAACCTAAAGCAGGAGGAGGGGCCCATCACAAGGTAGTAGGGCGAACACCCAGATCAAGACCTAGAATTTCTGTTTTCTTAGTACTATTCCTGCCCTGGCTTTTACCTCTGCCTACCCAAGTAGGGAAGCAGTGAAGAAAGGATAACAGATGGGTTCTGGGGTTGGGGCAGGAAGTGGGGGTTACCAACCTCCTTGTCCATCCAGGCCTGGAGTTGTAGGGGCTGAACTGACAGAAGGAAGCGACGAATGGTCTGGGCCCAGGGTCCAGGGCCTGGCTCCATTGGTGCAAACTGTACTTTCCGAACAACCAACCGCACAGAGTCTCTGAATAGAGGTGAAGGAGTTAGCCAGAACATCTTTTGGAACCATAGACCTCCCCATGACACCCCCACAGTAAAGTCATTGCTTGGGTGTGGGGATGGCAGAAGGTCATCATAAATATGCAGCCATATTTATTCATTTATGCAGTATTTATGACTACTTTTCCACTACATTGGCAGAGTTGCATAGTTGCAACTCAAACTATATTGTATGGTCCACAAAAACTAAATATTTATTTTTTGACCCTTTACATAAAATTTTGCAGACTCCTGCCCTAGAGTGAAGGAGAGAAGCCAGAGAGGATTCAGAACTGGGCATCCAAGTTGGTGGCAGTGGTGCTCTGGAGGTTAGAAGTAGGGCTGTTTCTGTGGTAAGAGCAGTATGTGTTTCCTGGGAGGGGCTAGAAGCAGTGATTTGGGGAAATACTAAAGAATACCTCTTGGAGACTTTTTCCTCCAGGTTTTCAGCACAGAAACTCTTCACTTCAAAGTCAACCCCACAAGCCTGGAAGGTGCAGAGGCAAAGAGAACTCATTTCCTATGCTGTTTCTCCCTCCCTTTAGGGCCTATAAGAAAATGTCCGATCTTATCCCTTACCTGTCCATCTCTCCAGTCTTATCCATTTATCTCTCTGTTCCTCCTCCCTAGCACTACCCCTGTAGCCCTCTGCTATAGTTTGGATCTAAAATGTCATCCAAAGGCTCATGTGTTAAAGGTTTAGTCCCCGGCCTATGGTACTATTAGGAAGTGGTAGAACATTTAAAAGTTGAGGCCCTAGTTGGAGGAAGTTAGATCATTGGGAACATACCCTTGAAGGGGATATTGAGACCCCAGCTCCTCCTTGTTTCTTTTCACTTCCTTGACACTGAGGTGAACAGGCCTACTCCACTATGTGCTCCTATGATGATGTATTGTGCCACCACAGGCCCCAAGCACCTGGGCCATGTGACCATGGACTGAAACCTCTGAAACTATGAACCAAAATAAACCTTCCCTCCTTTTAAGTTGATTATTTTAGGTCTTTTGTCACAGTGACAAAAAGGTAAGTAATAAAGCCTCTTTCTCAAAACTTAGACCTCACCTTTCCCGAATCTTCAGGACCTGGCTGCAGTGTCACTGAACAGGGCAGATTGGCAACCATCTAGGGAACCAAAAGGAGGTCAGTGAACAGAAAAAATAGGGAGTCCCCTCTTATGTTCTATTTCGTTAGCTTTCTCTCAATCTTCCGCAGAAACCCTGCCTAGGAATTGGTGTCAGTACCTGCAGGGTAAAAGGATAGGCATTTTCCCCCAGCTTGTGCAGCAGTCGCTCCTGTAAGACTGTGAGGGGACCCTGTGGGCTGTTGGACTCAGCTGGAACCACTTGCTGTGTCAGTACATACAGATCTTTGCGGAATGTCAGACCAATCACATCCAAGTCATCACGGCCATAGCGAAATGCACATGTCAATATGACAAACACTACAGGCAAAGGAAGAAAAGAATTACCTGTCAGACCAGTGGGAAAGGAGATCTTAACTGGGTCATAGTAAGATACAGAGAGGCAGTGTAATATAGTCAAAAGAGTATGGCCATAAACAAAAAGATTAATGTACTTGAATATAATAAAATCTAAAGTTTATTAATTACTTAATTTTTGCAGTAAGAAAGATCAAACCCAGGGGTGCTCTACCACTGAGCTTCATCTCAAGCTCCCCCCCCCCTGAGATAAGTTCTCACTATGTTACTGTGGCTGGCCTCAAACTTGCCATCCTCTTGCCTCAGCCTCTCAAGTACCTGGGATTACAAGTGTGTACCACTGTGCCTTGCTAAATTGCTGAGGCAAGGTTTGAACTCATGATCCTCCTACCTCAGCCTCCCAAATCATTGGGTTACAGGTGTGCACCATTATGCCCAGCTTTAGGTGTTGAAATTTAATAGTCAGTGTAATGGTATTCAGATGATCTTTAAGAGGTGATTAAGTCATGAGCATTTCTTCCCTTGTGATAGGATTAAGGGTTTTATTAAAAAACCTTCATGCAACATTCATCTCTCTTGCCCTTCTGCCTTCTGCCATGTGAGGACACAGCATTTCTCCCTCCAGAGGATACAGCAGCAAGGCACCATTTTGGAAGCAGAGACTAGCCCTTCACCAGACAACTGAGCCTGCAAAACCTTGGTCTTTTTCTAGCCTATAGAACTGTGAGAAAATAAATTTCTGTGCTTTATGTATTACCCAGTGTCACATGTTTTGTAATAGCAGCACAAATGGTCTAAGACACATATTAACATGGTTAAATCTCAAAAACTATTGAGTAAAATGCTAGCTACAGAATTATATGCAGAGTATGTTACCGTTTATATAAAGTTTAAAATAATTTATAACAATATCAAGGTTGATCACAGATACATAAATATGGTTTTGAAATATAGAAACATCATGAGAGTAACAAACACCAAATATGGGGTAGTAGTTACCTGGGGAGAGAAGAAGAATGAGTGTGGGAGGGAGGTAGCAAGATAGGATCAGGGAAGGATACATAAGAAAAGAGAGTGAATACGATTTATGGTCAGAATATCTGGGTTTGTACAGGATATATACAAATTCATTGAGTATTTTTCTTGTCAGATAGGACTGCACTAGGAACTCTACATATGTTATGAGACTTCACAACAATCCTCAAGTATTTTTTTAAGTTGTTCTTTTTTTATTTTCTTTCTTTCTTTTTTTCTTTTTTTTTTTTTGAACTGTGGATTGAACTCAGGGATTCTCTACCACTGAGCTACATCCCCAATCCTAATTATTTATTTATTTATTTTCTATGACAGGGTCTTGCCAAATTGCCCAGGCAGGCCTCAAACTTGAGATCCTCCTGCCTCAGCCTCCCCAATTGCTGGAATTCCAGATGTGCACCACTGAACACAGCTCAAGTATTATCTTTACAAGTAAAGAAAACAAGTTCAGAATACTTAAGTAATGGCCCAGAATTTCAACACATACCTGTCTACCTCCAAAGCCTAGAATTATGGGTGCCCAACTTCACTTACAGGATGGTTGTGAGAAGTTAATATATAAGAACTCCCTTTGTAAATTGTAAAGTGATTAGAAACATGAATGATGATGATGATAGGCATCTTGGCAGAAATGGAACAGTTATAATAGAACTCAAATTTTATATGTACTACTTGAAATTAGGGGCAGATAGAAAGCCTCTGAAATGCACTAAGAGAGTGTGGGATGGGATAGAGAGGGTTGCCAGAGTGACAAAAGAGATTGATTTCTATCAGAGGCCCTGACCCAGAAACTAGAAAACTACCAATAACCATGCACAAAATAGAAAATAACTTATTATAGTATTTTAAACAGATCAATATATTTAACACCAGATTATCTTCTTCTAAAAATAAGAATTAGCCAGATGTGTGACACATATGGGAGACTGAGGCAGGAGAATAGCAAGTTCAAAGCCAGCCTCAGCAACTTAGTGAGACCCTGTCTCAAAACAAAAAACAAAAAGTGCTAGGAATATGGCTCAGTGGTTATGTGTCCCTGGGTTCAATACACAGTACTAATTTTTTTTAATGTAAAAATCAAGAATAAGAATTAAGAATAAGAATCAGTGGCTGAGCACTTTCCTATAGCATGTGTGAGGCACTGGGTTTGATCCTCAGTACCACATAAAAATAAAATAAATAAAGATATTGTGTTCATCTACAGACAAAAAAATTAAAAATTAAGAATGAGGAAAATGAAAGTGAGTCTATACTCAAAAGATATAATAAAGACTGAGAATAATGATAATACCAGTGTTTTTATAAGAATTGGGATATTTGTCAGTATCATGTACTTCAGGATGTAGAGTTAATTGGTATGAACAATTTAGCAATAGGTATAGAAAGTTTAAAACTGCATGGATACAAATTAACTTTATCATAAGTTAATTCAGCTTATAACCATTTAGTCTGAACAAGTAATCAGTATGTGTGTGTGCACATACATATATACACATATATACATACTTACATACATACTGCACACACAAGGATGTGCTTTATAGCATTGTTTATAACAGTAAAAAATTGAAAGCGAAGTGACTGTCCAACAATTGAAGATTGTAAATACAATTATGGTGAACTATAAGCACATTATGGTCACCCATATGATACAGTACCAGACAAAGAATTACAGATTTTTATATATTGACATAGGTTTAAGAGATTGTTATAAAATGTTATTTATGGTATAGCATTTAGATACAATATAGATGTGTTTGCACAGAAAGTATGAATAAGAACTAAAATATTATTGGAAATCATCCACGATTAAAGGTTATAGGGCCAGGCACAGTGGTGGCTTGGGAGGCTGAGATAGGAGAATGGCAAGTTCAAAGCCAGCCTCAGCAATGATGAGGTGCTAAGCCCCTCAGTGAGACCCTGTCTCTAAATAAAATACAAAATAGGGCTGGCGATGTGGCTTAATGGTCGAGTACCCTTGAGTTCAATCCCAATACAAATATATATATATATATATATATATATATATATATATATATAGAAAGGCTGGGCACAGTGGCAATCTCCTGTAATCCCAGTGACTCAGGAGGCTGAGGTAGAAGGATTGCAAGTTGGAGGCCAGCCTCAGCAATTTAGTGAGACTCTGTTGCAATAAATAAATAAATAATAAAGGACTGGGGATGTGGCTCAGTGGTGCAGTGCTTCTGGATTCAATCCCTAGTGCCACAGACAAAAAGAAAAGTTATAAGATTGTGGCCTCCTAATTTTCTAATATTTTTACAATTACGACAACAATTAAAGTGGCAGAAAGGAAAAAGAAAAGGGAAAACAAGGAATAAGGGAAAGGAAAAAAGAAGGTGAGAAGGAGATGAAAAGAGATAGCCATGGGGCTGGAGCTATAACTTTGTGATAGAGAACACATTCAGCTTGTAGGAGGCCCTAGTTTGGATCCCCAGCACCAAAAACTAAAGATAGCTGGAAGAAGGCAGGAGGAGGGATGAAATACAAGAGATGAGGAATAATAATAAAAAAAAAAAAGGTCAGGACAGGTGAGGCAGAAGAGGATCTAGGGACCCCTGAGGTGAGGGTGTTAACCAGATGAATTGTTCTTGGCACATCTTTCTGTGCCATGTAAGGAGGGCAGCAAGATAAGTCCTTAGCTCCTATCCAAGCTCTAATTGGCTCTCAAGCAGTTTAGGATTAATCTTTTTTTTTTTGTGCCAGAAAATAGCTTGTTTTTATTTTCTTTTAAAAGCCAACATCTAAAGTTAACTTATATTTTCTTCATTATAGGAATAATATATATTAATGTTATGAACATCAGAAAATACAATAAAAAACAAAGATCTACATAATATTCCAGAGATAACTGCCATTAATATCTGTTATATATACAATCCAACTTGTTTCTATAATTTAACACAAGCCAAACTTGGTTATTTATGATTATTTATGACTTCACTTTCATTGCCTTTTTTTTTTTGTGTGTGTGTGTGGCGGGGGTAGGTACTGAAGATTGATCCAAGGGCACTTTTCTCCTGAGCTTCATTCCAAGCCTTTTAAAATTTTTTCTAGACAGGGTCTTACTAAATTGCTGAGGCTGGCCTCAAACTTGTGATCTTTCTGCCTCATCCTCCTAAGTAGCTATGATTACAGGTGTATGCCACCATGCCCGGCTTTCATTGCCTTTTTAAAATCAAGCATTTTATTTTGTGATCACTATAGGTTCATGTACAATTGTAAGAAATAGTACAGGGAGAGCCCAGATAGATTGTAGTTAAACAATAATTTGCTCATACCACTACATATCCTGATCTATTACTGGCCTTTATTACTCAGTGGTGTTGAATAAGCATATTTTGCATCCACAAATGCACCTTAATGGAAAAGCATATCAGAAAATATGATGTAAAGAAGATGATCTTCATAAGGTAAAAAAAAACTACATAAAATAATTAGGATTAAACTTGAGAAACATGCACAATTCAAATGAATAATAATATAAAATTCTACTAGGAGGATATAAGAGAAGATTCAAATAAGGAAAAATACATCTTATTCCTGGCCTCAGCATGCATTCTTTACATTTTTGTTATTTAAAAGTAAAGATTTCTGGGGGCTGGGGTTGGGGCTTAGTAGTAGAGTGCTTGCCTTGCAAGTGTGATGCACTGTGTTCAATCCTCAGCACCACATAAAAATAAACAAAATAAAGGTATTGTGTCCATCTGCAAATATATATAAATATAAATATATATATAATATTTTTAAAGTAAAGATTTCTTTCTATAGATTATTCTGAGGATTTTTAGGAATGTGAAAAATTTTTTAGGTTTTAGAAATATAGAGTTTGGAGAATCTTAAAGTTGGTTAATTTATGGCTGTACCCCAGGGTTTCTGTGATATTTAAAACTGGCCAGATTGCTTATCCACACTGCTTAATCTGAAAGATTAAGGTTTATTCCTCAGTATCTAAAGGTTACATCTGAACTAGTATTCATCAACTTGCTGTGAACCTTTTTCAAATCAAACTCAATTCTCAGTCTAGTTGGATCACAGTGGGGTTAATCCATAGTGAGAATTAAAAGGAAAAAATGCAATGAAAAAATATTTCATATAATCTTGATCTATAGTACTGCTGCCAGAGTAATATGTCTTGCTGTTATTTCCTGTGGTTATTTTGTTCCTTTGTTTAGGACTTTTTAAAAGGAAAGGTTAGGTGGTTTTCCAACACAAAAGGAGAGATGGAAAGACATATTCCAGAGGTTGCAAAATGGCAGGCTGAGGGTCACATTCAGCCTCCAGAAAAAAGAAGTATTTTGATTTAGCCAGGCTTTTAATAATCATTTAGTGAGTTTCCAACATTTGAAAATCAGAAAATTTGCATAAAAATATGAATTTTTTGGTGTACTAAATCATTCCATAGGCAGTCTAAACCCATGTTCAGATCAATAGCCAAGCAAGGGTACCACCAACAATGATGGAGAAAATAGAAATTTTCAAAAGAAACTGTTTTAATTTCAACACACATAAGTTTTATATAATTTTGAGGAATAAAAATTTATGTTTTAGAAATGTATTTATTTCTAACATTATTTGGAGAAGGGGTACCACTGGGCTGGAGATATAGCTTAGTGGTAAAGTGTTTGCTTCACATACACAAGGCCCTGAGTTCGAGTCTCAGAACTACCAAAAAAAAAAAAAAAGAGAGAGAGAGAGAGAGAGAAGGGGTACCATAATCTTTTCAGATTTGAGGCCTCTAAAGGTCTTATTCTGAGCTTTATTTCCAGTTCTTCTATAACAATGAGAAAATTTGACCATACTGGGCTGGAATTTCCACTTGTTAGCCTCCATCAGATAAGGCATTCATAGTTCCTACTACTTTCTGGTTTTCCTACACCCCTCTGGTCTAGTCTACTCATCAGGTTATCTGTTTAACATGTATGACATTTCAGTTAGGAACCCCTGAAACAAAGACCAACAAAGATTTTTACTTACTCTTTCGACCTTTTAGGTACTCAGGGTCAACCAGGACTACACCATCTGTAGAGAGAAGGAGAGATGACACCTGGTCAGAAAATTTCTCCAGCTGTGAAACACAAGTTGATCCCTGAAATGGTTCTTCCCATTTCCCCCTTCAATTGGCCCTCTTTTACTAAATGGTCCTTCCTACACTTTCTTTTATTCCCTGGTTCCTATTCCCTTTTCCCAGGCTCTTCCCCTTTTTTAACTCACTGACCAATGGGTTCCACTGTGTCCACATGGTCCATGAAGTCCCGTTTCCCCAGGTAGATGGAGAGCTGTTGTGGAACAACCTCCCATGTTAGTCTAACAATCATTTATGAACAGATTTCTCTTAAGTCTCCAACCCAAACCCCTGAGACCTTGGCGGATGTACCCACCTATCCCTTTTGCCCTTTCATTTGCCCAGCTGGGCCAGGTACTCTCACCTTCCCATTGGAGCTGGTCTTCTTAAACACCCTATGGGGAGAAAATGAGGAAGAGGGAAGGAAGGTTAGGAGAGCAGAGGAAGAGAAGAGGGAGGGAGATAAAAGAAAGGGAAGTATGAAAAAAAAAGGAAATAATTCTAGGATTAGAAGAGGCTTCAAGAAAATGAGATGGAGCAAAGGTAGAGGTAATTGAGGTGTAATCCAAGGCCACAAGTTAGGGAGAGGTTAAAAACCCTTCTACCCCAAAGGTAAATACTTGGGTTTGGGCAGGGAGCAATTCACAGATTTAGAGCATTAAACGTGTTATTACTTACTTGGAGCTGCTGGCCATGGAGTTGATGTTGAGCCTTTTCTGAAATGAGGGAAAGAAGGAGGAAAGCTCAGTTATTTGGTCCCTATCCTCCTTATCCCATTTCAATATACCATCTACACATACCTAGTGTGACAGAAGCCTTCCTCCTTAAATATATACCTCACTACCAAGTGCCTTCAGTTCTCCTTCCTGCCAAAAGTACTTCTTAAGCCATATTCTAAGCTATCCTGGACAAGGGAAAAATACTCCTATTTTGTACATATTGTGACTAACCATGCTACCTATTCTCCAAAAAGGATTGGACTTCATGGAATGGCTGGAGGACTCTTGAGAGCCTTCAGAGAGAAAGAACTTATCTGGAAAGCAGCTGGACAGAGGTTTTGATCCAGAAAAATGTGTTTCTTGGACTGAATTGAGACTGGACATCACCTGGTCACACAGTAGGTTCCAAGACACGTTTGTTAGATACATGAATGAATCATGAACAAATGAATGGATTCTGCCTCCTTATGTTCCTACAATAGATTGTGAGCCTGAGTTCACTTCATGTTTGCCATGACATTCAGCTAAGAAGAGACAAAAGAAAAAAAAAGAAGGGGTAAAAGTATAGAACATAAGGGGTTGCTGCCCTCATTTTCTTCATGTTGGTGGCAGAAACCTCTATAGAGGTTGAAAGCCTTCCTTGAATTTATTCATCTCTCATTATCTTCTTTAGATTTCTGCATCTTTTCCCTATCCATCTCTCCAGGTACTAGGAAACCTTAGAGAGTAGAATATGTCTTTATAGTATTTTCCTTTGATGCCCTTTGGCCTGGTCTGTGGGATGAACTCACGGAAGCTGAGAGGGTCTTTTAGCCTGAATGCCTGCTATTTGTGTCAGGAAAAAATGCCCCTCAACTTCCCCCAATATAATAAGGGGGATTCTAAGGGGAAGGGATGTGGGACTTAGTATGGGCTGGAAGTAGGGGGATTTAAAATATTACCTGGGGAGAAAGATGAAGTTCACAACAGCCTCCAGCTCTGGTTGATATGCTCACCTCTCCAGCCTCTTATACCCAGATCTTCCGAGTGTTTTAGATTGGTGGGAGTCAGAAAAGAAGAATAGGGTTTGGGGTCAGGTGGGGGGACATGAAACACTGCTATAAATAGCTTAGGTGCAAGATTTTGGAAAGAAGATTAGTGACTAAAAGATTAGTGGTTAAAAGATCAGCAGGCTGTTGCTGCTAGGACAGAGTGGGGGTAGGAAATCAATTTTTTTGTGTTTGTGATATGGGGAATTGAACCTAACGGTATGCTACCACTGAGCTACATCCACTTTTTATTGTATGTTCAGACAGGTGTCTCACTAAGATACCCAGTCTGGTTTCAAGCTTGAGACTCTCCTGCCTCAGCCTCCCTAGTAACTGGGCTTACGAGCATGTACCACTGTGTCCAGCAGGGGATTGATTCTGATACTAAACGCAAGGGAGTTTAATAAGGCTAACTACAGAGTTTTGGCCTTATGAGGCCTTGAATCTGAGGGCTGGGATTAAAGTGGTGTTGGAAATCTTAAAAGGTGAAGCATAGTGGGAGATAGAAATAGGATGGCTTTGTATTTTGGGAAGAAGAGCCTTGTGTCACATTCCATTCTCTGTATCTCTAGATCTATTCTAGGCTACATAAAAGCCAAGGGTGGTGGGCTGGGGATGTGGCTCAAGCGGGTAGCATGCGTGCGGCCCGAGTTCGATCCTCAGCACCACATACAAAGAAAGATGTTGTGTCCATGGAAAACTAAAAAATAAATATTAAAAATTCTCTCTCTCTCTCTCTCTCTCTCTCTCTCTCTCTCTCTCTCTCTCTCTCTCTCTCTCTTTAAAAAAAAAAAGCCAAGGGTGTGGGAAAGAGTACCCCTTTCCCAGCCTTTCACCACTTGGGACTTTGGACTCTTGCAGCCCATAATAAAAAACCCTGATTATCCCAGCTTATATGCACAGTAGGAGTCAATCTCTTGTAGGTGGGTGGGGGCAGGAGCAGGGAACTAAGTGTATTGAACTGTGTGTGTCCATATATGTGAGCCTTGAATTTATTTTCTTGTTGGAAAGGAAGGTACCATAGAATTCCTGGCCCAGGGGAAGATTCTCCTGGTGGGACATTGCAAGTCGAGGAAATAGATAATTGACATCTATATCACCTCCACCTAAGGAAGCTTCCCCACCCGCCCAGCTCTTAACTCTCTCCAATCTCTGAAACTAAGTCCATGCTCTAAGCAGCTTCCCTTGCCTTGTGTGACTGTTCATGGAATTAGAGATATTTTTGTCTCTGCAGCTGCCAGGACCCCCATAATTGCAACAACAAAGTAATCTTCCTTTCTTGACTGTCCTTTCATAGGGCCCAAGGCCCTGTTTGTGCAGACATGGAGAATGTAGATATAACTTCTAAGTTATGGGGGACCCTGACCCCACTCTCCCTCCCCTTAGAACTGGCTGATCTTTAGTACTTATCCATAGACACAGCCCTCAACCCCTGAATGGGGTGTCCACTCCTCAGAGGTGGCTATGGCTGTGGCTTAGAGGACTGGACAAGACCTTGTCTTAATTCTTGCTCCTTACTTAAGGCCCTGGTCAGCAGTCCTGTATTCCCTTTTCATGATTAACTGGGTTAATTTCTGGCCAATGTGTACTTCAGAGCCTTATAATTTAGTTGCTAGAATTCTCTCTTTCTTGGGGATTTCCTAATACAGTTGGAAGCCCAGATTCTTCAGGGACCATAGTGGGAGAGAAAATAATACTGGACATATGGGAAAGATTCAGGTACTTGGCAAGACTAATGACTGTGGCAAGGTGAAAAATCAGAATGAATTTACTTTTGGACTAATCATCAGACTCACACTTGAGGTTCCTTTCTCTTATTTATTTGTTTGTTTTGTATAGGAAATGAGCCCAGGGGTGATGAACCACTGAGCCATCTCCCCAGCCTTTTTAAAAACTTTTTATTTTGAGATAGGGTTTCATTAAGTTGTCTAGGGTCTTGCTGAGTTGCTCACACTGACTTTGAAAGCCTCCTGGGCTGCTGGGATTACAGGTGTGCACCACCAGACCTATTTATCCCCTCTTTCCACTCAGGTCCACTGTCCCTCAGTAAGAAGAAAACAGATCTGCTAGTCTGTAACTCATTATTATGATGGAACTTGTCATTATTTCTTTTCTAGGAGACTGAGAATTTCTTTACTAAGGCATACTTTCCAGATAATAAAATACAAAAATCATAAATGCATCTCAATGAAATTTAACCTACTTGGCAGGCTGAAAAATAGCCCCCAAAGATATCAGATCCTAATTCTTGGAACCTATAAATGTTACCTTGTATGAAAAAAAGGACTTTATAGGTGGGATTAAATTAGGATCTCAAAATGGGCAGATTATTCTGGTTTATCAAGGTGAGCCCTAAATGTAATCACAAGTCTCATTATGAAAAAGAGGCAGAAGGAGATTTGACGACAGAGACAGAAGACAATATGAAGACTGAAGCAATTTCTCCACTGTTGGCTTTGAAGGTGGAGAAAAGGGGTCATAGGCAAGGAATGCTACTCTAGAGGCTGAAAAGGCAAGGAAATAGAGTCTCCCCTGTAGTCTCTCATTGCTACAATGTGACTATTGCACTTTAGGGGCAGCCCTGATGACACCTTAATTCTGGCCCATTGGTACTGATTTCAGACCCCCCTGCCTTCTTGAAACTGCAAGAGAATAAGTGTGTATATTTTAAGCAGCCAAGTTTGTGTTAATTTGTACAACATCCATAAGAAACCACATGTGACCACCACCCAGATGAAGATATTGAACAGTTCCATCTCCCCCAAAGTTCCCTCGTGCTCCTTTCCAGTTAGTAATTTCTCAAAGAGAACTATTACCATAATTTCATTCTGACCAGAAGCACTTGGATTTTACAAGGATGCAAGGGTAAAAAGGCAAAGGAATACACCTCTAATTATGGAGTTTCCAGTCCCTAGGAGAGATTGGTGGAAGAGATTTTGTGATCCTTACCCACCCTCACTATGCATGCTGAAATAAGTAAGGGTCTTAACACACATGATTGTTTACCAACTCAATAGCCATTTCTCCTATTCTCCTGGTGGGCAGAATCCCCAATTTTAAGGTACTCCGCCCTCCTCCTGTGCACTCCTTATGTCAGCCATGGTCATTTCATCCCCTTGACAGTGACTGGTTTACTTATAGGCATGATGAAATTCAGCCCACGGAGATGTGAGGGAAAGTATGTTGGCAAGATTTTTTGAATGTTAAAAATAAACACAGGAAGAGAGGTTTTTTTATGAATATTGCCAAGTTTTGATACAATGCTTGAATTGCAATGCCCATGTTGTGACCATGGGAATTACTGAACAACACGCTAAGGGTTATAGATCAGAAAGATGGAAAGAGTCAGGATTTTTTTATATGACATTGTCAAACTGCTGAATTAGCTAACTCCAAAGCCACACTCCTGGACTCACATGCAAGATAATACATTTCCTTTTTTAAAAGTCAGCTGAGTTGGAGTTTTCTGTTATTTCAACTGAAAGCAAGCCAACAGATTCAAGTGGGATGTGGACAAGGGTATTAGCTCAGTTGAGGAGGATGGAAAGGAAATAGATGGAGCAAGTGGTAGAAACAGAAATTTCCTGCACTATCCTAGTTGCTGATCAAAGTGGTTGTGTCTCTCTTCTAAGGTTGTTAACAGTCTTGCAGGATATAGAACAGACATTTAGAAAGACAAAAGGGCACACTACAGAGGAGACAAATGGACAAAACTAACTTAGGTACAATTGTTTGGCATCAGCCACTTTCCCATGATTTTATTAGTCAGTTTGGATTATCCAGGGTTGCTCAGATTACTGCTTTTTTCCATCAAGGTTGAGTGACTATCTTGTTCCATACTCTCAGCAGGTTTCCTGAGTTTTTCAACTGGGGTAAACCTCTCACAACCTACACATACACACACATTTTAAAAGTACTGGAGATTGAACACAGTTGCACGCTACCACTGAGATACACCCCCAGCCCCCATTTTTAAAAATTTTTATATTGAGACAGGATTTCACTAAGTTGCCAAGGCTAGCCTTGAACTTGAGATTCTTCTGCCTCAGTCTCCTGAGTCCCTGGGATTACAGGTGTGCTCCTGTTGCCCCCAGCTCCACCTATATTTTAATTCCTATTAACAATGGCAAGAATGATAATTGCATGGCACTGTGCTGGAATGCCTTGCCTTATTTTCTCCTTGCAACAACCTAGGTACTAGTATACTCATTCTACTACAAGGAATGAAGGTTCAGGAAGACTTGTTCACAGTCACACAGCTGGTAGGTAAGGGAACCAGAATTCAACCCTAGGATTGTCTGACTCCAAAGCCTGCATTTCTTCCCAGTGTATTACTTACCTCCCCTTCTTTATTCCTTTTTTCCTCAGATTACTGCTTTTTTTTCATCAATGTTGAATGACTATCTTGTTTTATACTCTCAGCAGGTTACCTTAGAGAAAGAGCTAGAAAATGTGTCTTTCCCCACTTTCCTTCTTTGGTTTTCAAGTAAAATAACATGCATTCCAGACAAACTGTTGTCATCAAGAAGACATTTATGGATATATGAGGGACCAAGAGGGATAGTACTATAAGAAAAAACATTGGAGTAATAGTAGAATGGAAGAGTATCTGCAGTAATGGTATCCACACATTTATTTCTCCCTGTCAAAGGAAAGACTATAATAAACTTGTCCTACATACTAAATTCCAGAAGTCAGTGGAATGGATATCCAACACCCAAGTTGACATATACTGGAGCACATAACATATATGAATCTTAGATTATAGATGTAGAAACTATTCAACTCAACAAACTACAGTCATTCATTCATCCAGCAGATATTTATTGAATTATGTGCAGGGTACCTATTTTCTTGTTATTTATTTATTTAGGCAGTGTGTTAGTTAGCTTTTTTTTTGTCACAATGATTAAAAGACCTAACAAGAACAACATAGAGGAGGGAACGTTTATTTGGGGCTCATGGTTTCAGAGGTCTCAGTCCATAGATGCCTGACTCCAGACCTCTGGGCTCAAGGTGAGGCAGAACATCATTTCAAAAGATTATGGCAAAGGAAAGCAGCTCAGGATATGGAACAGGAAGTAGAGAGAGGTCTGCTCATCAGGGACAAAATATATACTCCAAAGGCAGATCCCCAGTGACCTACTTCCTCCAGCCACAACCTACCTCCCAGTTAATCCATATCAGTGGACTCAGCCATTG